>NC_134172.1:39348490-39648490 GCF_964188355.1 Buteo buteo
GCTTCCTGCCAGAGGGTGATTCAGACCCTTAGGATTTTAATTACTTGCTAGAGATGCCCATCTCTCTTCATCAACTATAAATATGCTCATGGTGGTTAAGCATCTGCTTTCTGCACCTCAAAAATGTTTCAGAATGGAAGAGCCCTTAACAGTTACGCATCCTGGTATAAGGTCTTGTCAATGCAAACATGCCTTTCTGATCACTGCAGTAGTCCCTTTAGGATTTAGATTTAAACCATGTACATCTGGGTTGCGTAGCTTGTTGGAGAGACTTGGCCTCAGTTCTCTAGCCCAGTCCATGTGATGAAGTCAAGTTTGGGTTTGGACTTGAGTTGGTCTCTCCACAGAGATCCAGTTGCAGCCATGTGCATATTCCGTATGTAATCCAGATATATAGACTCATCAGCGAAAT
Organism: Buteo buteo; assembly: GCF_964188355.1. Lineage (NCBI taxonomy): Eukaryota > Metazoa > Chordata > Aves > Accipitriformes > Accipitridae > Buteo > Buteo buteo. Next base: position 39,348,903 of record NC_134172.1, read on the forward strand.
TACCTCCTGAGTGTTTTGCCAGTATGAATTCTCTCTCTCACTCTTCCCTCTCTCTTTCTTCTCTCCCTCCTTTTTTTCTGGTATTTGCAGATTTGGTAATCAGACCTTAAACTACAGGTTGTTCTATGATGGGAAGCACTTCGTTGGGGAGAAAAGATTCGAATCGATCCATGATCTAGTTACAGATGGCTTGATAACATTGTATATAGAAACAAAGGCTTCTGAGTATATTTCCAAAATGACAACAAACCCCATCTATGAACACATTGGATACGCCACTTTGCTTAGAGAAAAAGTGTCACGAAGGCTGAGCAGAACAAAAAATGAATCAAGAAAAGCAAGTGTAACGAGTGAAGAAAATACCCCAGTTGAAAAGGTAAGTATTCCGTTTAAAATTTTGGCAATTAATACCAGTCTTTCTATCAAATCTGAGAGAAAAAAGTGTTCTGTCTAAAGACCTGTTTCTATTTTTCTATACTTCACTAAGTATTACCATCCCACTGAAAAAGTTTATATCCTGTTAATGTGATATTGGCTCCAAACTAATGTTTGATGGAGATATGATGAAAGCTTTCTAATAAGTACCAAATGCAAATGTTTTCACTGTGTAAATACATATATATACTGGCTAACTTAGAAACAGCATCTAAAATTGTTCACATGTTTCTTTGTCCGTGTATCCTCAAGCATATTCCACATTAGGATTATGAAACTGGTTCCCACTGACCCTTCACCACAGCTCAAGTTTGTTATCTTTCCATTCACAGTACAAAGCTCCTCTCTTCTGCTAAGTCTTTGGTGGATGGGTCTCAAATTGGGATATTTTGTGTTTGCCTCCCTTTCTTCTCGCTCTTCTCATTTGAAGTGGGCTTTCCTTGATCTCCTTCTCTCATCCGCCCATATCCCATAGCATTGTAAAGACAAGGACTTATTTACATGATGATAAATTGAGAGTTCCGTGCAGTTAGCAGCCATCTGAAGATGTAAAATTAGAAATTCTTTTACATATGAGAAAAAGTCTTGTAAGCAGTGACATGTGGATATTTTCATTTCCCAGGTGTTAAGGCAGTAAGAACTGTCAAACAAAACTTTCTTTGAGTCCGGTGTTTGTGCTGAATTGACTTACTGACATTTGTAAGTGTACTTCTGCAGCATGACTGATGCTTTTAGTGTTTAGTGTGCTGGCTAGCTAGTTGGGAACTAGAGCCAGTTTATATTTGGGAAGCAGGGAGTGAATTTGCCATAATATAGTAATATTGAGCATGAAAAGAGATCAACTTTTTTGTGTGTAACCTTATCACTCTAGGACATTTCTAGCACAGTTATTATCTGTTGGGTTCACATATCTGCATCAGCTGATTATATACTGGTTTGGTTTTCTCACTAGTAGTAATTGCTCGAGTAACTGACCTGACATGTAAAACTATTCATCCTCTATAACAAATTAATTCCATTTACAATGACATTTTTTAGGGAAGACATACTGCTGCAGGGAAGTCCTTCGGAGAATGGCACAGCAACAAGTCCTCCTTTCAAGTTTTATTTCAAAATGAATCCACTGGTGACAATAGTTTTTGGTTCAATTGGATGGTATTGTAATATGGAAGAGGAGTGGATGCCACAGAGACGAGTTTTGTGCTCATTCAGTTGATTCCTGTGGTTGGACACTGGTTAGTTGTGAGTGCTGTAACAGGCACAAGAAAGTGAATTTCAACTTTATTTGAGGCACACTAAGAAATAAACATAGGGCAGTGTGACAGACTTTTTTGAGTAGGTATTTTTGTGTAGGTAGGAAAATGGCCCAGAGGATGTTCTGGAAAAGTTTCTTTTATATCGAGAAAATACTGTACCATCATTGGGATGACAGTAAATATTATTACCTGACTGTAGTGTAATAAAGCAATCATGATAGTTGAAAATCATGGTACATTTTCTAGGAAATCGGGAGAATATTTTTTTGTACAAGGAAAAACACAATTTCAAAATTGTGTTCAGTTTTACTTACAGTTCTTGCAGTTGAGGAGCAATGGTCTTTTGCATCTCTCAAAGTGCTCTCAAAGACTTAGAGAGGTTTATTCTAGAACCATATACTTCCTAACAGATGGTGTTTTCTGTTGCGCTTGGGGTTGGATGTTGTTTTTCAGACTGGGCGGGTTTGAGTAACTACTGTAAAAACTCTTTTAAACCAACAGAAGGCAAACTGTTGCTGAAGGGACTCCTGCCCTCTCTCCTTCACAACTGCCTTTTTGCTAATGTGTGGTTTTATGCAGCTACACAGTAGGTGACACTAGAAAACAGCTCCAGATTAAAACTAACTGAGCCAGAAGAAAAAACATGTGAATTTTCGGCCAGATCTGCTACCTGTTTCACCTCATATGAGTGGAAATGCAGCACAAAGGAGAGGGCAAGACTTTTTTCTGATGACAGCTCAAAAAAATGATGATATTGGCTTAAGTGAGTGGAGAGCTGGATCCTTAGTTCCAGATACCTGTGCTCGAAAATGTTTGGACTTGATGTAACTTGCTATCAATAGTGAAAATACATCTCTGGACCTCATTAGTGATTGGATTGGGTCTTCTTTTGTATTGCAGCTGAATGAAATTGAAGCGTTTAGAGTATTATTTACCTCCAAGGTGGTTCATGATGCGAAAGGCAGTACCCCAGGTCCTTACCCTACAAGGATTGGTGCTCGTCTAGCTTTCTGTACATGCAGGCAGTAGCAGCCTGCAAGACTGGGGTGCATGGCTGCACTGTTGTGTAAAAATAGCTGGCTTCAGCTAAGCTGTTATGTTGTTGGCAACCTTCTCTGCCTTCTTCCCACTGAGGGGAACCAGCAGAAGGAGGAATAGCAGCTGTTTCTGACATATTTTTCTTGCCAGGAGGAGTAGGAGCAATCACATCTACAAGAGGAGTGGGGCTAAGTAGGCAAGGTGATCTGCTCACAGGCTGAAGACCTGCCATAGCAGCTGAAGCCTCGCTATTGGTGATTAGGAATCCCAATGGGCTTCTCTACTGGTACCGGTAGTTTTCCATCATCTCATGCAAATCCATGTGAAAAAAGATGACGTCAACTAAATTATTAGCAACTGAAAGAAATTCACAGAAGTCTATATGGTGAAGCCTACCCATGGTTGCTTTTAATTCATATGTTCCTGGGGGAAGCTCATGAAAGGTTTGGGTAGCAGACAAAGACTCAGGGGTCATCATTCCCATTTGTTCCTCACAGTAACCTCAGACAAAGTATGGACTGGGCTTTGGAATAAACCTGTGAAATATCAAGCATTTGTCAGTCATAGCATATAGGGACAAAGGAGGATAAAGGGAATTTAATGTTTGTTTTTATATAAACTTTAGAAGTCTTCTAAAATGTAAAATAATGTGGGGAATTGGTAGTTCAGTGGGAGTTGTATCAGATGTTTTGCTTGAGGCTGTCGTGTGTTGTACAGCATTTTAGACAAAGGCCATGGTTTGCCCACAAATCAAAACCTTCACCCACTTCAATTACTCCAATAAATTTCAGACTCCTAGAAAAAGTGAATGAATATTCAGTATGAAGTTTTTCTGCAAAGTAAATACTTCGCTGCATGTGTGAAAAATCATTGACTTTTTTGTAAGGTATGTTTTCTTTGGCCAACTGAAGAGGTAAAATGTAATTTTTTTATAACTGAGCTCATTTATTTGAAAGTACTGCCTGGAGTATTTTGAATGTTTCACAAATGATGGGGAGAAAGCCATACATGCAGGACAGAAACTTCCATTATTTCTCAAGAGGAAGGTGAGAATTCAGCACTCGAAGGTTAAGCATCAGTACTCCTCTTACAGATTAGGCTTTTTACAAGTGACATTTTGTTTTATACTGAAACCAATTCCAGAGTGTGAAAGTGCAGCTGAAGGCATTCGTCTCCTTAGCGGGTTTGTTAACACCATCCGGGGAGTCTGCTCATTCTGCCGCTTCCCATGTTGACAGCAGAGATTATTCAATGTCTCAGTCACTCCAGCACCGCTGCTCCCCGTGGGGTAGGTCGATGGAAGGGGGCCACCAAGGCATGGGCTGGCAGGAGGAGCCAGCATTCGGATGAAATGTCTTGGTACTGCCTGGGGTACCTGTCTGTTGCCATAATGATAATTTCTTTGAGGTTGTAATTAGTGGAGTCATGCCCATTCCAGAAGGGGGGTGTGATACATGGGCTGGATTAAGCTGTTGTTGTTCATGCCTTTTTATCCAACATTTTCTTTGTAAAAGGCCTAAGAAAATGTTTATACTTTAAGATACTTGATGCCAGTGTTTCATCCGAAATTTATTTCTGTCTGACTTTAAAGAGGTACTAGATTTGTAGACACAGATTCCAAATTTTAGTCCGAATAGTTTAACACATCTTTAATCTGAAAGGAGCCGCAATCATTTTCAGGAATGAAGTGTTGTGGGAGAACAGCATGCTGCAAATACTTTCTTAGCTGTGTAGGCAACTGTCATTTTAACGGGATCCAGCTTCAAAAAGGATTTTGGATAGAGAAATAGTTTTTTGTGCAAAGAACATCTGAAGATTGTATGTTGTCTGCTTAGGGTTGTGATTTAAGCTTGGACAAGCTGTGATCGCCTGCTTTGTGTTTGCTCTGCTTATGGAATGCTGTACTTGGGGCGGGTGAACATATACTATAAGATGTAGGGCAGATAAATACCTGGTACTGGTACGTACTGTAATTAATTACCAGTAGTTCACATTACTGGTGAATGTAGAAGTGTAACTTGCTTTAAGCAATTAATCTTCAAATGTAGGAGAGAAAAAATTGCAGTATTCTGTCTGTCAGTAAAATATGTAGTTCTGAAACGTTTATTGCTATCACATATCACATTATCCTGCAACTGCTGCCCTTACTGCATCAGCGGTCTTTGTGTCCCAGGCAAGGAAAAAAAAATCTTCCTTTGTAATCCTACCCCAGGAAGTGTAATTTGGGAAAATACATTCAAAGAATTGAAGTGTTGGAAGTAAATGCAAACTGGAGTTTCATGAATGCTCTGATCAGGTAAAAGCTGTCACGGTTGCTGATGAGAAACTGTCCTGGTTCCCTGCTCTTGCACTTTCATTCCCACTCCTGTGACCTGCCCTGTGCACTACCACAGCCACTCCATGCACACTACCACAGCCACTCTATGCCTTGGGTGGGACCTGGACACTGTGACACAGTTCCCTGTGTCAGGCAAAGGCTGTGCCTCACACCTTGTTTCTTTGCTATGCTGGTCTTATGCAGGAGCAGTTCCTCAGTTTGGGTTGCCTTATAACTTCTCCAGTACTCATGTTATCATGGGGGATGTGATGAGAACAGCAGGCTGGAGTTAAAGAAAACCTTTGGCAGCAGTTGAGCTTGAAGTATTTGCAAAAAGAATGATCTTAACCTATCTGACAGAGGACAAACTGTTGGTAAATGCAGTAAAGATGAAGGAAGGTTTTGTCAGTGCCAGGTCTCCGCTTACTCAGATCCTGGCAAAGCTCCCATCAACTTCTCTCCAAGTAGGAGCTGGCTCAGTCAGTTCAAATATACCAGTTGTACATGAAAGATGAGTTTGCTTGGAGCCTGGGCTGGAGTGCTTGTTCTGCTCTCTCATTGCAAGTACATGCCAGGAGCAGCAAGAGGCATTTAACAATGATGGTCTGTAAAGAGTAGCGTAGCAGTTTGAGCTAAACCAAGAGTGAACTGTATGCGGAGTCTTCACTTAACAGCAGGACAGTGCAGAAAACTGTGTTGCTGCTTGACACGGTAACCTCTCTATCTGTTTTGCTGGAACTCATTACCGGGAATTTAAGTGCAAATGACAGAGCCCATATCTAATACTGTAGCTAGAACTAAAGAGGTGAAATGATAAGCATGTTACAGAGTCTGGAAGGTTGTAGATTTTCTTGGCAGAAAATCCCACACAAATAATAGACAGATAAGAAAGCTATTCCTGTTAAGGCAAAGGTGACAGAAAAGGAAGAATAACTTTGCTGGAAGTAGTAGTTGGCATTACTGCCCTCATTAGTCATGCTGCTAACACACAGTTGCCCACAGAAGAAAATGCAGGATTTCCAGGAAAGACTGTTTTCTAACATCCCTTAATTGGAGATGTAACCAGATTATGGAACTAAATTTTTTAGGGCCACTGCAGTTTTCCTTACATCAAAACTGCACAGGAGACAGATAATTTTAAGAGAACCTCTGGTTTGGTTCAATTTTTGTAAGTATTTACACTTCTACATTGTTATTCACACCACATCTCTTTCTGAAGGCCTTTTAGCCTCATCTTACCTCTCCATTTTTGTCTCTTCATTGAATTTTCTATAGGTACTGCTGTTAGCCAATGATAAAGAAATCCTTTCAGTCTTTCATTTATTCATTATTCTTCCCATTCTGCAGCTCCTCTAAACCTCTAATGATCCTATTACAGGTTGCTAGCTAGTGTTTAACTCTCTGCTGGGATGTCTATCCAGATGTTGAGCATTTCCTTCCACACGAGGGCTGCAGGGTACCGCACTGTCCCAGCAGCAGATCACGGGGTTAGGAAGATAGTGAGCAAAAGCATCTGTTCCTCCAGACTCTGGGCTGGAGCTGCACTGATAATTTGACATGGTGTGTTTTACATTGCCTCCAACTCCCTGGTTTTTGCAACATGCTTGGTCAGAACAAATTAAAATGCTCAGTTCTACAGGGACATTAACAACCTACCACCTTCTTTTACTAGGGGTTACAGTCTCACTCCTATATGCACAGCCACAGAATTCATAAGGGACTTCTCCCTGGCAGTACTGATTTTCCCTGGAAGATGCTCAGACACCACACCAATAAGCAGCCACATAAAGCCTATACACAGAGGTGTCCTTTATCTGTAGATTTCAGTAATACGTGCAGTGGCAAAAGGTGCATGGCATTTTTGCTGCTAGAAGCAACAAACGTATACATCAAAATTACTGTGGGAGTAATTAATTCCTTTCATCAGTCACTCAGGCTTGTCCCGCAACAGTAGTATAGGACAGGTTACAGGTTACCACATGTATGTACTATATTGTAGCACGCCCTGACATGAATACTTAACTACATACCCGACTGTCTTCTTTAAATAATTGTTAGCAATTCAGTAGTGATTTCATCCGAATACTCTTTGGTATTATACCACAGCGAGGAGGAGTTTATATGAATACAGTAGACCTACCAGTATAGGTATTTTAGTAAGCAGTTTTGTATTTTGAGTGACAAATACCATCTTACTGAAAATACAGCTGGCTGATCATTTTCTTTTGCCTTTCAATGTTGGCATTCTGTTGTATTTTCCAGCTGTGTCTCTTTACAGCTTCTTTTTTGTTTAAAGCATCATAAATATGAAATAGGCAATATATAAGAAATAAAAATAGGAAAGTTACCAAAGTAAAATCATGGAAAGTATCTTTTTCAATTCCTTCCCTCTGGCTGTCTACGTTTATGCACAGGAAAAGGGATGCTTCTTTGTAGTTGACTGTGCCATTCCTAACTAATACCTAATGTTTTGCCTGATTAGGCAAGGATTTTTGAGAGGAATAATTTGCGTTCATTTTAATAGTAATGGAAATTGAGGGAATCAAGAGAAAGAGAGGCTCCACTGCAAAGTATTTGCTTACATTGCTTCCCTGAGCTGTTAACATCTCTCCAGGTTCCTGGTTTATGTTATGTTATTACCGTCAGCTTAGGATTCATGACTTTTGCCTTAAGCAGAGTAAGTGATATGATTATGCCTGAAGAGAGCTTCTAAGTTGGAGACAACACTGATTTACACAGATTACGTGATGCAAGGGATATGATCTGATCCAAATGCTACTGAAATTAATGGGAAGACCCCCAAAGATTTCACTGGGTCTTGGAGCAGTTCAGGGCACTGCTAAGCATATGGAGCAAAGGTGAATGAGAAGTTTATTACCACCAAAGTGTTTCCTAATCCAGTGTTTTAGAAAGGCAGCCAAATGGAAGCAATGCAAAAACTTCATACCTGAATACCACAACAGTAGATTGAAATTTTCTCAAATGAGAATGTCAGATTAGTACTGAAAGTTATTAGATACTCCAGAAGGGCTTATAGTAGTCCTAAGGCAAATGCCACTTGGCTCTTCAGGTACAGTACTGTACCGTCAGCTAGGCTCTGCTGAATACATAAATTAAACTTTTCCTCTTGGGTATTTTCCTGTTATGAGCGTATTAATAATTCTAATAAAGCGAAATGTTTGTTGCATAAAAACCACACTTAGTTTGATGTACTAAAAATACAAGCCTTATATGAGGTTTTTTTGTCTTGGCTTTTATACTTTTTACATAGTTTGATGATGTTAAATTAGTATAAACAAACTTCCATAGGGATTGGGATGGAGCCTTCAGTGTAAACATCTCATTATTCTAGTCACTGGGAAATGAAAAGCCCTTTTTTAAGTAACAAACTATACTTGATTATCTCGCATGAATCTTGAGACACTGTGTAGGAATAGGCACTAAACTTTTACAAGCACCTCTAAACTGCCATGTTTTGATCTTGGAAGACAAGTGTTCAACTTCTTAAGAATAAGAGAGATACTAATTTTTGTTAGTGGAGGACTTGGAATTAGTGTCAAAAGGAAAGTGTTTAAATAGTAACTAATATTTATCCTTTGTATTTTGTTTTAAAAATAAGTGGGTTTAGTTATATGCTTGTTTACATCATACGTTTGCTTCGCTAATTATAAGGAAAAAAATAAACTGTCCTCTGCCCTCGTGCTGCACATGACAAGAGATGATAGGCCTGAAATACAGTGATGAACGTTGCAGGTTAGCTATTAAGAGAAGAAAAAAAAGAAAGAACAGTGAAACACTGGGATGGAGTGCCTGAGGGGATGACAAAATCTGCCTCATCATGAAGCATAGAAACATGTTAGAAAACATCTGGGAAAAATGGCACAGGTAGCAATGATACCTGAGGCAGGCAGAGGAAAAACCTCCTAAAGTACCTTCTAGTCCTATTTCTCTGTGGTTCTCTGTGCCTGAAAAAATATTATTTAGGCTCTGATTCATCCTCCTTAGATGAAGACATCTTACCAATATAGCTAGGGAGAAGTTATTTGATTCCTCCCCATGGGAGGAGAGTACATTCCAGCCTAGAGAAGAGAAGGCTCTAGTGAAACCTTATAGCAGCCTTCCAGTACCTGAAGGAGGCCTACAGGGAAGTTGGGGAAGGGACTCTTTATCAGGGAGTGTAGTGATAGGATGTCATGGTTCAACACCAGCCAGAAACTAAGCACCACGCAGACGCTCACTCACCCCCCACGCCCCCCCCAGTGGGATGGGGGAGAGAATCGGGAAAAAAAAAGGTAAAACTCATGGGTTGAGATAAGAACAAGTTAATAGAACAGAAAGGAAGAAACTAATAATGATAATAATAACAATAATAAAATGACAATAATATAAAAGGATTGGAATATACAAAACAAGTGATGCACAATGCAGTTGCTCAGCACTTGCTGACCAATGCCCAGTTAGTTCCCAAGCAGTGATCCCCCCCAGGCCCACTCCCCCCAGTTCCTATACTAGACATGACGTCCCATGGTATGGAATACCCCTTTGGCCAGTCTGGGTCAGCTGCCCTGGCTGTGTCCCCTCCCAACTTCTTGTGTCCCTCCAGCTTTCTTGCTGGCTGGGCATGAGAAGCTGAAAAATCCTTGACTTAGTATAAACACTACTTACCAGCAACTGAAAACATCAGTGTGTTATCAACATTCTTCTCATACTGAATGCAAGACATAACACTATACTGGCTACTAGAAGGAGAATTAACTCTACCCCAGCTGGAACCAGGACATAGGACAAGACATAACAGTTTTAAACTGAAAGAGAGTAGATTTAGATTTAGATATTGGGAAGATATTCTTGACAGTGAGGGTGGTGAGACACTGGAACAGGTTGCCCAGAGAGATTGTGGATGCCCCCTCCCTGGAAGTGTTCAAGGCCAGGCTGGATGTGGCTTTGAGCAACCTGGGCTAGTGGAAAGTGTCCCTGCCCATGGCAGGGGGTTGGAACTAGATGGTCTTTCAGGTCCCTTCCAACCCACACCATTCTATGATTCTTTCTATGATTCTGTGATTCTATGATTCAATCCTGAATCGTCACTTCAGTAGTGAGAAATTAACTGCAGCTACGATCCTAATGTCCAAGGCTTCCATGAAACGTTTAATGCTAGCCAAGATATGCTAAGTTTTTCCTCTTCTATATCCTGCGCGCTCTGCAGACCTTCTGCCAAGGAACATCTTGGCCGGCTTTCTATGTCCATACATGCTGACTGGCACTTGCCCCATCACACTCTAGATAGTACCCTTTCTGAACATAAAACATGTAAGTCATAATCACTGAGCATCTTTTTCTATATTCAGGGTGCAGAAGGTCTTACCCCTGAGGCATGTGGGCACTTGAGTGAAGCCAAGTGCAGAGCCCAGGCAAATGTCCTCTGTTTGACCTGGGCTCTTGCCACTGAGAACCAGCTCAGCAGCCTGCACGCCCACCCTGCAGCTGGGATACTAGGAATCCAGGTGCAGGGATCTCCCTGATCACCTCTGGGCTGGGTCAGCAGCTATCAGTTGGCCGCAGTCTCAGCTGCAAGGCTAGCAGAGCTTGCTGGAGCTGCTAGGCAGGAGAAGGCAGCAACCTGGGCAGGATGACAACTAGTAATGGCCACAGTGAAGCACATGCTGTTGGCAGCGTTCTCAGCTGAGGCTTGACTACAAAGGTCAGGAACCAGTGCTTTTTATAACTGCTAATATTTGGAAAAGAGGATGCTGTGGTGTGAAAAGTACAAATTGTAACAATGGGCTCTTTCTTGTAATGTATTCTCAGCCCTGGAGAACAGTGGGACTGCGCACGGTAGTCAGCATCGGTTATATAGAATGAATACTGCCAGTTAGACTTGATTGCCTTTTTGATAGATTTACAAAAGTACCGAATGAAAAGAATGCAGCAGATGCAGAATAATTGGATTTTTAGCAAAGTAGTACAATGTCTCATGAAATCATACTCTTGACATTAATTCAAATTGGTTGGCACATGAACACGGTCACATGGACCAAAAATAGGTAGAGGAATTTCAAGCAAAGAATAAAGATAGGCAGCAGCTTGATAAGCTGGGGAAAGGTAGCTGATGAAGAACTGCAGGGACGGGAGTTTCATTTAAGATTTTTATTGATCTGGAAAAAGTGCAAACAAGACATTACTGAAAACTCAGGATGGTTTGTGCTATGGTGTGACTCAGTATAGGAATTTAATCCCTGGAAACATAATGAGTGTCCATGACAGAAATACCAAAAGAATCTCAAGATGAAGAAAATGTAAGACAAGAATTTGGCATGTTTTAAGCACATGAAAAGGGGCCAACCCACATACATACCTGGACTATCTCTTCTGTCAAGGGTGAGAGGGTTGCTTGCATTTAAGCCACTACTAAGCAGAGGCTAGAGATGAGGAAGGAGAATGTTGCCATAGCCTCAGGAGGAATTATGTCTCCACTGCTTGTCAAGAGAAATAGTTGTTGTTACACTTTGGAAGCCTCTTTCCCTGATTTTCTGTTGGTTCATCCATCCATCTAAACAATACCTATTGCTGTGGTAACTCATTATCCCCTTTTGGCAAGCTGTAAGCCAGGAATAGTGCTTCTGTTTCTCAAAATGACTGTGCCAGTACCTGTAGGCAGGGAGATGTGGAAAGCCCTGCTTCCTTCACTCCATGCCCGTGTACTGGACCAGATGCTATTTGGCTGGTGGTACAAAGCAGCTTTTCTGAAGTCCATTGGGCTTGTTTGGGATCTTTACAGCAGAGATGACCCCAGGATCAGTTCTTGGTGCCTTCTAGATTGCTCGCAGCAGTCTGAGGTGTGGGCTCCTCAAATGAGAAAGACGGGCTCAGAGTGTAGCTTGGCCATTTGGCAGAGTCCATCAGGAGCTAAACAGTCCCTGGGGAGGAAGATACTTCAACGAGAAAGCTGTAGGGTGGGGTTTTGAGGGGAGGGAAGGGGCAAAGTTGGAGAAGGCATCTCCAGATACCTCTGCCACACTCTATACCACCTAGACTTGCAAGGAACAGCTTGGGAGGAATTGATCAAGATGATTTATGAATGAAATTGTCCCAATTAAACACTAGGTGGCATATTTACTTAAGAGTTTCCAGGGACTGTATTAGGGCATTTTACACTGCTGACACCCATTTGTGCAGTGCGATGAGTGTAGTTTCATGGGAACATGACTGCCTGATGACTTTTTTTAACAACAAGCATTCATCTTGTTCTTAAAAAACTTGACACAAAGACACCATTGCTTATTTCAGCCTTAAAGTTATTCTTTAGCTTCAAAGTCACTTCTATATTAATACACAGATTATTAAATGCAGTGTGGTAAGAAATAGGTGTACGTGGCAATGGTCCTACAGAAGGTCCAGTCTCAGAGGAATTCTGTAAATAGTGAGAGGGCTTAATATGAAAGACATAGTATGATTTACTTATTTTACTTGTCTGAAAGGCTGAATGTAGGAATATATAATGCATTTTCTGTCAAATGAAGGAAACCTAACATTTTTCCCTTATGTGAATGCAAAGCACAGCTTTTGATTTCAGAGATGGTATTTCAGGGTAATAGAGTCCAGTGGTTTGGGGAAAATACTCAAAGGCAGAAAATATGCCTTTATTCTGTGTCTGCGTGACACCTGTTAGGTCAGCCAGGCTGCAGTTTTCCATATGCTGCTACTTCTCCATTGGTGAAAGAATAAATAAACATAGCTTACAGAAATGCCTTTTCACACGCTGCATCCTTGAGAAAACGCAGCGCCACAGCCATCACTAGGGCAGAGCACTTAGCCTCTACCAAAAAAATAACCATGTTTAGTATGTCTGCTCTAAAAATTCTTAATTCTTCCTATGGATATTTTACAAAGACAGATAGATACTTTTGGCTAACTGCAGATACCATGACGATAAACTTCCCTAGCGCAGGAGATAGCCATAGTGCTGATTGTGCAGGCTGTTGCAGCTCTCCCTGGAAGGGAGTTGTAGATTGCTGACCCACATCCACCACCGGCCAGATTTCTGAGATGAATCCTGTCAACCGTCAGTCTGGTCTCCTGTAACTCACATATGAAACTCTGAGTCGACGGAATTGATTATAACTGTTCGGTGCGAGCTCTTACAAACAAAGTGGGCCATATAAAAAGGGAGGTAAATATGTAGGACTGAACTGGGGTGCGCTCATTGTGCCAGTGCTGAGCAATGTGGAAAATAGACCTTGCTATGAGAACAGGATTATGGGGACAAATCCTTTCCTTGCCTGACACTGGCTGTGCCCCAGATGTGCCTGTCTTCTTCAAGGGGAGAATAAAGTCCCATTCCCTTTCCCTTTTCTGTCCTACCCTCACACACAAGAAGCAGGCTGTAGCTACTGCATTATCTGATGCCAGGGGATGTGGTGGGGAAAAAGCTGAACATCTTGCAGCTTGCCTTAGGACATCAAAAATGTGTCCAGAGCATCTGTGCTCTGGCATCAGGAGAATCTGGTCAGGTTCATACCACAGTGATGAATTTATACCTATTTTCATTTTCAGTAGTATCTTTTGATGTCCATATTCTGTAAGGTTTTTTATGTCTGTTATTTTCCCAGCTCTCAGAAAAATACTAGCAGACTAGTGTAATTTGGACAGCGAACAGAGTCTGCCCCCCTGCACACAGTGGCTGGATCCCTGACCACTGCTGGGCTGCATTCACAAGGCTGTGTTTTACAATATAAGTACACAGAGAGACATCAGGGCAACTCTTTCAAATAAATTAATTCTATTTATTTATATATTTTAGGAAGTAGAGAAAAAAATAATTTCCTTTTATTTCCCTCTTCCCCTCCCTTTAATTTGATTAATCCAGTCAGTGCAGTTTCCTCTAAATCCATCTGGTCTATAATGCATTGCCGAATGTCAGGCCAAGTGACTTTGCAGACAAAGCTTAAGGCACTTCCAGAATGGCTGAAAATGAAGTATACTTGCAGAGACTGGACTGAAGAGAGTGTATTTTCAAGGACATTGTTCATATCATTTGGTTTCTTGCAGACCTCAAAGCACTAGGAATTAAGGGAAAAGGCTGGATTGTGGTTTCTTTGTGGGCTGGCAGAATCCCAGTTGAATAAAGCCAAGTCATCATTTGATATAACTTGCTTCATATGAGATGTTGCATGCAATGCAGGATTCGTATAACTTTCACGTGATGCTTTGTAGGGAATTTTCCCATGTGTGGTTTTTCAATAAGCTCTCAATTCAGTGGCTGAAGTTTGATTCTCCACATGTAAGCAGTGTACAAGCTCTGTATCATCCAGCTATACACACTGAATTTCATGAGAAAATACAAAACCTTCTGTAATTTCCCTTGTCCTATTCCTCATCAAATTTTATGCTGCAAATAAAAAAAACCAAAGTAAGCAGGCAGGGTACATGCAGCATTTTTTTCCTCTGCAGATCACAGTGTATGCTCTACAACAATGGCACGATACTGCCCTGGTTGAAATGAGAGCGAGCCTACATAGCCATGGGTCAAGGCACGTAGGTGTCCTGTTAGAGCCACTCAGAACTAGAAATGTGGACAAGTATGTTGTGATATACACCAGCAGTGCCTTGGGGCTGTGGTGAGCCAGCCTACTGAACAAGTACAGCATAGGCAGCTCGTACAGCTGTTTCAGGCAGCTTGTTCAAGACATCAGCCCAAGTGCAGTTCGCAGGGTGCATGGGGCAGTGCTCTGACCGGGTTACCTGGAGATCTTGGTACATGCATCTTACTGGATGACAGTAATGGGGAGACTAAAGCACCACACATTAGAACATGGGTGGAGTTCAGACATCTACCTGCTCAGTGTCTTTTAAGTAGGATTTTGTAATGGGAATAAATCAGTCCATTTAGTTCAATTTAGTAGCTGGAGTTTCTACTACACAAGCAGAACATCTCACTTGCAGCAAAATTCAAGACAGGACTTGGGAACGGAGTACTGTATTGGCAAGTGCCTGAGCTATCTGTGGAGTAATAAATACTCGTACCTTCTCTAACTCAGAAGAACCCTCTTTGGTGAAAGCAGATGGGGATGGTGAATTTGATTCTTCTGCAGATAATATTTGAGGTAGAAGATTGCAAATAAAGGGACAGTGACTGAAATGTTAATGCTTTCCCATTTTATTGCCTGTCTCTTTTCCTTTTAAAATGGGAGTTCAAATTCTTGAATAAAGGTATGAATCATGACATTAATAAGAAAGAGGGGATTAAAAATTTCAGCCATCAGCAGCCTTTCTGATTGTATGTAGATTGAGTTAACTGTTGTGGAGGTTTGCACTCTAGCACCACCACCTATTTTTATCTTGCCAGGTGTTGCTAAGAATAATTTAGTATTTTGAATAGTTATATTTTTATAGACATGTGCAAGAAGCCAGGAAAAGTCCTTGAATATTTAATATTCCAATAATCAGATGAAAAAACAAGTTAATTCAGTGTTTGATAATACTTCCAATTCAACATAACATACTTGAGAAAAGAATATATTCCCATAGGCTTTTGATAATTTTTCTTTCTGTAAAAATTTAGCAGCTAAATTTGTGCATAGAAAATAAGTAAATAAGTCTCAATATTTCCATCTTCATACTACTTTAAAAAACACAAGTGCTCAAGTTCTGCATCATCTTCAGAAAAAAAATACAAATACAGTAGAATTCAGTAACAGTATAACAGAGTATTTATTGCAACAGGGGAGATGTATTTTCCACAAGACTTCAAATATCAAAATTATACTTAAAAAAGGGAGGGGGGTGTACTTGTCCCTGCAAAACAGAAAGCAGCAAATAGGAAACAGTTCTATAATAACCCATGTGGGGCCGTGGAGCATTTTGGATTAGCTATGCACCATGGGTAATCCTAGTTTATCTTTTTATTATTGTTGTTCTTCCGTTCACAGTTCAGTGTATTTTAAGGTGCTATCCATGGCCTTTTGGGGTATAATTACATTTTTCACTTGATCTGTAATTTAGTAGCTGGAACAAGAAGACAAAAGGTTATTTGGAATCAGACCTGACAGCCAGGAGGCTGAAGTGCTGACATTAGTCTGCCGCCTGACAGGTCTATGCCTCATGTTTCATCTGTGCATGTGTTTGTGATATATTTAAAAAGTAAGAAAACCAGCAGAAAGGATTCCCAGCCCACACATAGGTGCAGGCAAAATGCACAATAATGAACCTCAAACTGTCTGTTTTATTTTCAGCGGGATGTCTTTTGGGGTTTGGTTTTTTTTTTGGCTTGCTTTCACTGAACCTAATGAAAATAGTTGTCATGCAGAGTGTCAGAGGATGCCTTTTTTGCTCCTGGAAAGCATGTCATTGCTCTTTGTCCTTCTCAGTTTTCTTTCCATTAGCAGCGCATATTCTGTTGAACTTGAATCCATGTTGTTGAGCTGGTTGTCTTCCTCACCATTTTCACACAGAGCAGTTGGTCTGTCAGTGGTCATGTTGCCTGGTATACTGAAAACCTGTTGTGTTGTTGTGTTTGGCATTTGCTAGCCAAAATAACTGGAAATTCTTCACTATCTGCCCTTCACCATTGTAGGGTGAAATACTGTACCCAGCTGAATTAATGTTTGTATCTCAGCAGTTGGTGAATTCCCCTCTCCTGGCGTCCACTGAGACCTTACCTCCACTGCCATTGCACAAATAGTCTTACACATAGATACTTTTTTCCTTTGATTCACAGATAGGAAGGCGAAGATGCACAGACAGCGCATTTAGGACAGAAATGCAGATCTGTCTCATTCGAGAATGATGTTTCAGTGGGGTGGCTATGGTAATTAGAGTTGTTCTGTAAATACGTTCTCATAATGGTTTATTTGGAATAGTAATATTGATGCACAATGTATTTTCTATACCTAAATGCCCTCAGAAACTTTGTAAAGGAGGATGTGTGGTGGAGGGATGTTAAGGAGGCACACTTGCACTAGGGGAGCTCTCACTGAAGCTCAGGGTTGTACCTGAGCGTGTGTCCATGACACGACAAGACAAGACTAGGCCTAGTTGGCATTTTAGTCAAGGCCAGTGAGGTGTTGCAGCCAGGGCCCGGGGTAAATCCCAAACAGAAAAGTACAACCTCCAGCAGATTTTCCTTTAATTAACATCTCTTTATTGATCTCAGTGGCAAATGCAGAAAAGACAGCTATTGTGAAGAAACTACAGAGCCATGAGAGACAGAAAATAGCAGAAATAGCATAAAAAGCATTTTAAAAAATTCCTTACTGTTCTCAATCATCGGCCTTTTTCCTTGGACATTCTTCTGTGGCACAATGTCAAAGGCAAAACATTTTGCTTTAATCACACACACTTTTATAGATGTCATGATAGTTGAGACCTAAAATTTGCAGAATTTTTAATGCATCTATATAGCTAATATTGAAACAAATACGTAAAAGATAGTGCTAGAATTTTCATCAGATCTAGTCTCCAAAGCCTGAATTTTCAAATTCCCCTAACTTTAATGAATCTTCACTCAGATGAGTAGGTAAGCATATGATTTGCATCTAAACGTAGCAACACAGGCAAGCGGTGAGCCATTAAGTGAATTGACTGTGGACAGTGAGATAGGGGCAAAGGCCAGGTTTAAAAGTAGCAGCTTTTGGCTCTTAGTTCATCCCTTGGTTCAATAGGTCCCACTACCTCAGCTTTGCAACACTGAGAAAGATTTCACGGTGTGTGCTTAGGACAGACTTAGTAAGTAGGGTGTACTTTTCCTAGTTAAACACTTTGCAGCTTTCTCATCTATGACTTTGCTAACCCCTCATGGGTATATCTCCAGTAATGGTGCTTCAAGCTTTACCTTCCTTAGCTTTGGGCCCTTCCATTCAGTCTAATTTTTTTGCTTTTACAGGACTTTACTTTTTCTCTCAAAATCAAGCTTGAGAACTTTTGGTGGTGTAATAAAGGAGTCCAGGGAGCTTGTTCTGGCAAAGGAAACTAAGCCAGAAGCTGAGGAGAGTGGTTTTAAAATACAGCCTCTCAAGAAAAATTAAAGATGTTAATGTGGTTAGGTTCCACATCTTCTGAAGCAAACACTTCAAAACAAGGAAGTATGGCTGAATCTGACTGTGTGATCTGTATAAGAAAGTGTATGTGTGTTCCACCTCAGTAACCAATTTTTTCTCTATTTTAAATCTGTGTCGCTGACTTTCTAAAAATGCAGGTGCTGTGCTGTCACTTCAGGAGAGGTTCTGCTGCTCTGTTCAAAGGGAGCAGCAATAAAATTTAATATTGTCTTCCAATACTGTACTCACCTCCGACTACGCTTCAGCCCTTTCCACTGGGCAAGAGGGATAGGAGAGGCAGTGATTTGTAACTAGCCTGTCTGCACTCCTTAGCTGGTGAGCAACAGGAATATGCAACTAACAGGTGTTTAGAAAGCCCTGTATACTGACCGCTACAAAGAGTCACCACAAGTTTGCCCCAGGGTAAGAGACATTGAGTTACTGCCATTGCCAGCCTTCAGCAGAGGAGAAACTCCAGCAACAGGCAATTGCTGATAGTTAGAAGAAGAAATTCAAGTGCCTGGACCTCGGTAAGAGGCAACACCAAGCTCTGTCCTACTGTCCCATCCTTTGCTTGTCCATGGGATGATCAAAATTGATAAAAATCATAGCTGTGTGGTGGTGTCCATCCAAATCCCAGAGAAGGAAGAGGGTGTAGCACCAGTTCTCATTTATACCTCTTCTTATTGGATATTTGCAAATATTTCCCACCATTTGGATACCACCCTGAAGGGCAGGAGGTCGGCCTCAGTCTCTATTCTGCAACATGAATCTCTCTCGTGGGATGAAATGACAAATAATTTTGGCAAGAATGGGACTTGAGGTTTATTCAGATTCTGTTGCAAAAAGAAGCACATGATAAGAAATGTGGCTTCCTATTGCTGCTACTAAGGAACAGAGCATTAACAATTTCTTCTGACAAGTGACATCACTTACAGAGAAGCAATGAGGAAAGAAGTAACCATCAAAAATATGAAATAAAGATCTGTCCATTGGCACATCTTAGTTCTGTTGACTTCCATTTAGACAACATAGATGCATTTCTAAACAACCAATGATCAAAGTTGTGAATTATTGAGAGATTTACAGAAATTGCCTTCTTATCTGTCTTTAATCTTAAGTGACATTGAAGGCGTAGCAACGAGTGGAAAGAAGTCTTCCAAATTCAGAACAAAATGGCCATATCTTACAGACATATACATAATATATAATAAAGGGTTGGATCCAGCTAATATGTAATACTAAGCTACTGTATTCATTTCCAGGAACAGCCCTTTTAAAATATCTGGGAATGGTAATAAATGCTGTGCTTACCATCATTTAAAGGAGCAAGGTTATGAAGAAATAAAACTAATTATTTTGGCCCAAAATGCATAACATAACTATTATGTGAATATTGAGTATTGCTAATAAGTGAATGTGAAAATTACATGAAGCAAAAAAAGTTCTGGATTAAGAAACTATTGGATCTGGTTCTCCAACAGCTTGCATCAGCTTCAGGCTGGTGTAAGATCTACTTGCCAAAAACAGACGTTGCAGAATTGGAAGTATTATTTTTATGGTCATGGTAAATACACATATAAAAATTTTTTTTCTTCTTACAATAATTTAAGGAATTCTATGTCCATAACATTCCCCTTTTTTCTAGGAAAGCAACCCTTTTTTAAAATGTGTGTTCACATACACAAATAGTCAGGGAAAAAAGCATTGGCACTGTCCTCATTGCCCTTTTTTTAACTTTCTGAGCAAGGTCATTCAGGCTGGTTGTGCAAAGCCCTCATTGGGGAGTATTTTAATATTTTACATTAGGTGTGTTGCAATCTCAGCTTTTCCCTTACTAGCAAAGGGAACTATGGACATCACACTGTGTTGGCCATAGCAGGATTAATCAGAGCAACATCAGAACAGACAGTATCTACAAGGTTGTTCAGCCCTTGCTACCTTCTTTCAGATGTCAAAGTGAAAATGGGGGCTCTGCTGAGAATCTGGAGAGAGGGATGCCCAGGGAAGGTATATGAAGGGCTGTTTACCCCAATACATTATTGGGTCTCCTTCACTGAAGCTGAGACTCATGAGGCCTGCCTCCATGCTCTTCTACGTGTAGCTTTTTTGGAAGAAGAGCGTGGAAGGGAGAGGAGGAGGACTGGTGACAGCAGGGATCTGGACCAAAAAAGGCAATTCAGAGCTGCTCCATGAAAAAAAATAAACGCACCTGTTCTCTGGGAGCCAAAAAGATTGGCATGACCGGGAACCCAGGCTGCTTTGTGTTTCTTTTCAGCCTTCCTCATTCACTGGCAGCAATCAAACATGTTGAGCCCCAACATTTCAGGTTTCACAGGCAGGGTCCTGTGTTGGGATTCTGCCTGCAATGTTCTGAGGTGTTGCTCTGTGAAATCCTGGAGAAAATGACATTGAAGACAACTTTTGCCCCAGTTGGCTGTGAGAAAGTGCAGCAAAGGTTGCAAATTCAATTGCTAAATAAAATTATTGTCTCTCAAAAGAATCCCCCAGTAGGGATTTTGCCTTAACACTCTTTAAGAATTTAAAAAGAGGGATCTTCTCAGTAAAAATGTCACTTGGGAAACCAACAGACTTGTCTCCAATCTGATGCACTGGAATATCTCCCCCTTACCCTGTGGTTTTCCTTCAATTTTTATTTTTTTTTTTAATTTAAGCTTTCATCCTAAAAACCACCCTACACCACCTTTATTTTTCCTCATTATTTCCCCTCTTGCCTTCCCAGGACAAGAAAAAGTCTTTCTTTTGGCTTTTTCCCACTTTATGCTTCAGAAACCCCAACACAGATACCCTGGTTTCTACCTATGGAGCACCGGCACAGAAAAGGAAAACAGTCACATTCTGCCGCAGCACAGAAGATGCAAGAAGAACCAGCAGCAAAGGGGTTAAAGGGAGTCCCATAGCAAAGATATGCAACGCCTTGAAATTTTAAGTGCTAAAATCTATGAACACATAAAAGAATAAATCTTTGCAATTTCAGATATTTCTGGTTGACACAAAACACTCAGAGCCAGATACGTAGGGGTTTTTTTCTCTGAGCACTGGAATTGGTGATGCCTGGTTACCTATTCATTTGTGCTCTATCTTTCTATACACTTTACTTCCACTTCACTAAGCCCAGCCATCCCTCCACACCTTTTACACATCCCTCCCTCATCCCCATTCCTCCTCCTACCTTCTTCTCCCCTCGACATTTCCTTTTCACTACCTGCAAAGGAGGAAGAAGGCCTTGCTGCTGGCCCAGCCAGGAGAGTGAGCATGGGAGCTCAGACTTCAGGCTGCATCTCTTGCCTCAGTCCAGCTACCAAATTTCATGAAACTCAGATGTCTGTTGCTCCATCAACTTCAGCTAGAATTAGTCAGCTGGTTCAAAAGATAGTTAGGGCAACTGGTGAGACAGATTGACATACACTGCAATCACATTTCTATAGGCAACCAGGCTAATTTGAGGCTGATATTACCTTTTATTTTTAATAATAATTTTTTAAGCTACCTAGGTACCATTTCCAGGCATGTTTTTTACCTTCCTGTAAGTGTAAATGTAATGATAAGATCCACCTCTTCTTTTTTTTTTCCTCCCGTGTTTGTAAACATACCTCTTCTGCAAAATACCTGGCTGCAGGGGCTCCACTGGTTTCTACCAGTGCCATGCAGACTGCTTCTAGGTGCTTTACAGAAAGCTAGCCAGGTACTTTGCAACTTGCCAGCTTATGATATCCCACAGATTGGCTTCAGATGGCTTTAAAAAAAGAAAGAAAAAAAAAAATCCAAATTTTGCCTTTCTCTGAATGCCACAGCTGTAGCTGACTGCAATTTCCACTACTTGATGGCTGCTGGGCGAAGATGTGGCTGTGGGTGAGTTGAGCACCTCACTGACAGCATCTGAGACCTGCTTATTTGAAACCGTGAGGTGGGTGACTCCTGCCTCTCCAGAAAGTGACTGGTGGTTTTATATGGGATGGAGAAAAAAGAGGTTTCACTATAGGTGTTCTTCATGCTCTTGAGTAACATGTTGTTCCCAGCCTTCTCCTTCCTTTTCAGGTGGACAGAAGGGAGGAGAGCAATTGCTGCTGTCTTTAGCACCTGGGAATAGCAGCTTTGGAGGCGGCGAAGTGCCCTTATGTCTACCTACAGAGGATAAAATGGAGGGAATCTCTTACCTTGTCATCCTCTAGCAGAGATCCCTGAGAAGCTGCCCATTTTTACCTCCATCCCTCAAAATGGCGGCTCTGGGTGGTGGGCAAGGGGCAACATCCTTCTGTGATGCAGTTAGGTCCCTGGCTGAGGAGCACACAGTGTCCTTGCTGCAATGGCAAGAAGGGCATCCAGAGTGGATCTTGTCTTTGTACCTGAGTAGACACTGTATCATTCAGGACAATCTGTTTTGAACCAGTTTGCAACATCCAGTTCCCCTGATTGCGTTTGCAGTTATGTGCACTCAGCAATACAAAAAAATTTATCTCACAAAATATGCATCAAGCAGTCTCCTCTAGTTTGGTTTGGTTTAAATCTCCAGTTAGGCAACTTCTAAAACATGTTCTCCATTTTTCTGACTGCCTCAATTCCAAGAGAGATTGCGTTTCCTTCGCTTCTTTAATGAGACTGTTCCCAGTGAGTTACTGTCATGGTTGTGCGGAGGGATAAATGCCTGATTTTCTCCATTCAGAAAAAGCCCCCCCCAAAATGCTTCTGCTTAGCCTCAGCCATTTGGCTGGGAAGTTTCCACATCATGTGTCAAGCTGGCTTTTCTTCTCTGACTGCAGAAAACTGCTCAGATGAGGTTGAGGGGAAGTACTAGGTTTTGACAGCATATAGGAGATTCCAGCTAATTGAGTTCATTGGGAATTTTTTCTACACAGCATTTTTTCTGTTGAAAAATGTGAGCTCCTGAAGAAGGAGGGTCAGTTCCAACAAATGACTCACTTTGATGGAGACAGCCTGAAGGAGAGAAGGTAGAGGTAGAAGGTGAGGTAGAAGAGGCCAGGCTCAGGCTGGTGCCTGACAGGTGGGGTTTGTACCCCACAACCCTCTCCCTTATAGGGCTTAAAAATTCTGGGTCCAAAGTCTCATCATTGCCCTGCTGTCAGCAAAAAATTGCGAAAATTCATTAATGTCTCATGTTCTTCCCATGACTGGCCCATCCACAAAGTCATCACCTGCTCCTTGCTGACAGTCACTGTGCTGGCTCATACTACAGATGTCTGTCCTTGGGTTTTTAAGCTTTGGTTCTGTGGGTGATCAACCATGTTGGAGACATTGGGGTTCCCCAGTTCATATTTTTAGCTTGGGAAAGGGGTTCACATTGCTGCAGGAGTCCACAGAAAATAGGGAAAAGACTCAACACTAAAAGAGCTTTGAAGGCACAAAGTTAAGCATTTGGAAGTTAGAGAACACCAAATGGAGGGTCACCAGTACAACCCCAGCTGTACGTTTACATGACAGTACTGGTTTTAGTTATAGGATCTCATTTCTTTCCTGTGGAGCTCCTGCCTTGCTCAGTGCACTGGAAGAAATTTGCTCAGCTAAAACACCATGGTTATGTAGTTAAACATACTGTTGTCCCCATGTTGGATTCAAGTGGTTGAAGAACAACAAGAATTTCCAAATTTTGCCTTCCCCTGAATGCTACAGCTGTAGCTGACTACAATTTCTACTGTTTCCACTTCTTGATGACTGTTAAGTCGTGGCTGTGGGTGAGTGGGCGGCTGTGGGCAAGCAGCTTTGCCTTGCTATTTATGGAAGTGAAAGGCATGTGACGAAAAGGAAAAAAAAAAGTCTACTGCAGTGATGAAGCTCGTTGAAAGTTGCACAATGGGCTGGATTACATCCCTGCCCAGAGCACTCATTTTGTGTTGGCAAGTAGCTCAAACATGTTCAGAGGCTAATGAGGCTACTTCTGCTACTGAGTGCACAAATTAGATTCTACAGAAGTATTCAGTAAATGCAGGTGAAACTAATGAGATCTGTTATCTGAATATAGAAAATAATATACCCTATTAAATGTTATTAAAAAAATGCAAGCTGCAACTCCACTTAGGTGCCAAAAAGGAGAAGAGATCAATATAACAAGTCAGCCTCTTGTCAATGAAATGGGAATAATACCAGCCTTTTGATGAAAATTGTTGTGCAGCATCCAGACTGCACAGCTTCCCGATTCCCTGGCGAGCCATGGGGCAAAGGAGGGACATTAACATTCAGGATTCAGAAGAGAGTTTGAGAGGAACATGCATGATGTGAACTGGCTTGGAGAAAAATAGTCTGTGCTCATGTAAACACAGACAGCATCATAAGACTTCAAGGGTCAGAGCTCAGCTTGAATTAAGACAGATCTCTCTAATATGTAGTGTTGGGAGGATGAAAGAAGTATTACCCTAGAAAAATCAGTTTTAAAATTCTGCTGGATGCTGGGATTTCACTTAAGAAGTAAATAGGGACGTTCTTTTCTTTGCTTTGCACTTCAAAGATTTACATGCATGACAGTGAGTAATCAGCTGTTTGCTGAGTGCAAGTCAGCGTGATGGAAAGATAGCCACCAGTTTGTTCCATAAAGTCATGGGAAGAAATAAATAAAACAAATGACACAGGGAGTGTATGCTTTTAAGAGCATAATGTGGCTGAATAGAGCATTTCTTAGCATAAGGGTAAGGCAGTGGCCTGCTAGATTTGTGGTTGTTATAAGCAAAATTTTTAGTCACAATATTGTAATAAAAGGAAAGGAAAATGAGTTGGACAACTTTTTCAGAAAATACTTTGGAGGCTTTCTCCCTAGACCATGCTCACTCCCTCAGCTGTCACTTGCTTTCCATCACCCAGAAGCAAGTATCTGCTCATCTCACAGATGTCCTGAGGATTACTGTTAATATTTTCTCTTCTTATTAATATCTATTTTCTATAAAAGCACTGATGTGTACTAGGCACTTTACAGACAAATAAGGAAGTGAGTTACTTTTCCTAGAAACTTGCAATCAGTTGGGGTTTGCCTGAAGTAGCATAAAATGAATCTCTCTGGGCTGTATTTATTTATCTATTACTTGTAACAATTTATCTTGCATGCCTGGCTGTGACAGCTCTTGTTTTACAAAAACTAAAAATGCAGTAGGTGATCCACAGCAGAATCTAAGCATGACCTGCAGCTGGAATGATATTTTACTGGGGAAAAAAAAAAAAAGAAAAAGAAAAAGAAAAAAAGATGATGTTCACAGATCAATCTTGCCTGCTTCTTTTTCTTTCCATTCACCCTCCAAAATCTAGCCATCTCAGAAACTCGGCTAAGTAGATGTTTCTGTAGCCTGCCAAATTTATACTTTAGAAGGAAATGGGAGAAGCGAAGTTCCCGGTGCTGATGGAGAACCACTGGGGAGAAGAGAATCGCGGGAAGCTCAGCACAGATGCTGGTGCTCTAAGCATCCTGTCCCCACCAGGGAGGTTGGTGGCTACAGTCTGTGTTGTACAAAGCCTCTGCTGGGTGCTCCAGGTTTGATCCTAAACAAATGGCATGGAAGTTCCTTTACCCTGAAGGTGGTAAAGCAAGGCGGTTTCTTGCAAAGTCTACATGAGAGAAAAAAATTCACATCCTCATTGACATTTTAAATGGTGTGCTGTAAGGCACTACTCTTTCCTGATGGCTTAGAAGGGATACTAGCTCTAATAAATTCTGCTAATTGCTGATATCATTTTAGGGAAGGACGATTTATCTTCCTTCGGTAGACAGCTCAGGTTCTTATTTACCGAACATACTTGCTGACAGTAAATGTACACAGCTGCTTGAGATAGAAAGCTATTTTAATAGTATACTTCCTAGCGCAATCTGGTTTTCAACAATAACATTTGAAAGGTATGCAGGAAGAAGAACAGGCGACACGTTTTGCTTAGAATAAAAGCTTTATTTTGATTTGGCTATGAACTTAGATCCATATGAAAAAAATGTGTTCAGTCTTTCTAACTGCTGTACTTTTTCCCTATATATCCACTACTAAAAAATACAGTTGTGTGGGACTGTAATATCCAAAATTGTGATTCTGGAAGTCTAAATATTTGCATATTTCTGATGAAACATCCTGATAATTATATTTTACCTGTACACAATTTAGGACAATGTCTGGTTTAGAGGCAGACCTTGGGTACTTGAGGGTGGTGTTTACTGTGCCTGGCTCCAGTTGACATGCCAAGTCTTTCTTTTGCCTATAATACATTTTTCAGTGGCCAACTAATTAAATTTAGATACAGAGATGCTTCTATATTGATATGCATATTATATGCATATATATTGTATGTGCATAGCATATCAAAAGATATATACATACGCAGATGTACTAAAGATAAATAGTGTAATGTTCTGTTACGTGAGTATAATAGATTCATAAATATAAAATACTCCCACTGTTCTTTGATTTCTCTGCAGATGTATGGTCTATCAGATGGATTAAAGCCCATGGCTGCTGCATAGTGAAGTAGGCAGCTGCTCAAAATTTATTTTTATCTTCATTGCTGAAAAAGTAGACCCACTGCTCATTAAATTAGTCCTGGTTCTTCCAGTAAGCACAGTCTATCTCCTTCGGCAAGAGTCCAGGTTAGAGATATTTGGAAGATTTCCAGCAACACCTGGGGTTTTTTTCTTTTTTTATTTTTCAGGAAATGTATGTTTGAGCCTGAAATGTTTCATTCAAAAGAAAAAAATATTTTACTGAGTCCAAGTGACCATATGTATTCACAAATCACACCTCCATCCTCAGCACTCACACCTCACCACTTCCTTGGATTTCTTCGGGTGTCCTCAGCCTTGATGTACTCTGCCTGATAGATTGGCTAATTATGTTGGAAGTTAACGATCCTCGGGCCTTAGGCAGTCTGCCACTAAGCTGAGAACCCGAAACACAGTCCCATGTCTGACTGGTGGATCTTCCGCAGACACAGCAGACCTGAAACAGTGTCATTTTCACCAGAAAACTCCTTCCACCAAATGCCCACCATTTCCCCTGGGGTTTAAAATTTTGGAAAAAATACAAGACATT
The DNA here is from genome assembly GCF_964188355.1 of Buteo buteo. Taxonomy (NCBI): domain Eukaryota; kingdom Metazoa; phylum Chordata; class Aves; order Accipitriformes; family Accipitridae; genus Buteo; species Buteo buteo. The sequence continues at coordinate 39,376,012 of NC_134172.1, forward strand.
TTACAGAGAACAAATCCTTTGCTTTTCAGCCAAGTCTAATCCACTTACACTCTTTGATAAATCATCACGTTAATCAGCAACACCTTTATCTTAGTATTTGCCTCTTTCCTATTATGTCCATGGAACAACAGACTCTATGAATACATACGTACATATATATGTCTGTGTAGATATATATATATATACACACACAAAATCAGACAAAATATGTTGTCTGCAAGTAGGCAGATTCATGCTGTGCCCAGAAGGGCAGTGCTGGAATTCTTCGGATAGTTCTTAGCTTTGGTATTTCTTGGCTCCTAAATGTTTTAGTTTGCAGTCTATTTATAAACTTAGGAAGTTATTTTAAAGATGTATTTTAATGGAAAGTCTAAGAGAGGGTCATTTTGAACTAAAATACTCGTGATTTTTCAGTAGATGTCCTAAATATATTTTAGTTGTGTATGTGTTGTGGACTGCAGACTTTTGCAATAGCAAGGGTTGGTTCTCAGGCAGATTGGCGTTTGTTAGGAATTACAAAATGGCTTGTAAAGTAATCTAAATCCCATGATAATATGCAAGGAGAGCTCTAGTTTTTTTATAAATATTGAATAAATTGACTGGCCTTTGTTGTACCCATTTCTTTCTTGAAGTTGTGCTGATTTATTCTCTGAAGAAATAAGGGATCTAGTTATTCTGGGCAAAACAGGGACAGCAAGGAGAAAGACCTGTGAATTAAAATGGGGTTTCTATTTTCTTCCTCCTCTTTGTTTGCATGTTAATCAGTAATTCAGCACTTAATTAAGTGAAGGAGAGACAGGAGCTTTACTACTTGGGGTATTATATATAGTGCACTTTTAAAACACTCTGGTAATTTACTGTTGTGTCCTTGCTCCAATATTTGCAAATTCTTCTTCACAGGCTTAAAACTTAATGTCTTTGTCTGTTGTGGTTATGTTCCATTTCATATTTTTTCTTGTGTGGAAGAAAAGTCCTCGTTACGAAGGTGGGGCGGCTTTCTAGACTGTAAGCTCTTCAGGGCAGGGAAAGGTCTCTTACTCGATGTTTGTACAGCATCGCTGTTGCCTTGACCTGGTCGAAGGCTCAAGCTCCTGTGCACTATTGCAATGCCAATAATAAACACTACTGAAAAATAAAGAGTCTGTTCGGTCAATTGGAGTCTCACCCAAGTATGAACAGAGGGAAATTAAGTGTCAAAGTCAATGCTCTTCATTATGGGTTGTTTGGCACATAGTAACAATTTTAAATAGTAATGATGAGTTTTATAAATTAGCCATGCAGCTAGTTGATAGTTTACAGACTTTAGAAGATTTGCTGATGATAAATATGATGACATTTCTTGTTAACAATAAATAGTGAGACTGTACAGATTTACCAAACAAAGGAAAATTCTGCCCTTAAATCCTAAAGGGCTTCTGTAAATATAAATCACTGTAAACTGCAGAATTGCTAAAGCATACAGCGAAGTACTTCTGTAAATCTAGTGTCTGATCATTCAATTCGCTACATGAATTACCATATAGTTAACCGTAGAGAACATTTCATTTTTTCTAAAACAAAAATGTTTCTCTAGGCAAGGAGTTAATGTGTATTAGTGATTCCAGACATTGTAGGGAATAAAAATGAAACTTTACCAATGGAATTAGCTCAGTAAGTATTTTTCTCATTTGATGCTTCACGTGGTTATGGGAGCAGAGTCATCTCAGCTGAATATGAGCAGGAAATGACAGCAATATTGATAGTATGGATAGTGTACATAAAACTGCATTGAAAATAGTGGCCCAAATGGGTTCAGTAGGATGGATGGCCCACTTCTAACGTGAGACAGGCAATTACACAAGGGCAGGAAGCAGAAGGTGAAAAATATACAGGGTAAAAGTCTGTCATTATAAGATGGCAGAGATCCCTGTTTAGAGCTGGTGCTGAAGTACAGAGGAATGTTGGCTGAAGATTCACTGGATTCTTCTTCCTTTCAAGTGGAACATTTTTATCATTCAAAAATAAGAAATAAAAGTACTGCAGTTGTAAGTTGTCTTTGACATTCTGCTTTTGGAGGAGAAGTGCTTTAGACAGGTTGCTCTGGCTGCTCAGAAGAGCTTTCTGATTGCCCAGCTGATGTTTTTCTGATAGGGAAAATCTGCCACAATTTCCACCGTTCTTTTCCACCTATAGCATAAACTTCTCATGACGTTGGTCTCTGTGAAACCAAGGAGCTAATCTCCTTATCCCTGATTGATCTCCAGAGCCCTTCTGATCTCATTTGTGCTAAGCACTTGCTAGAGTTTTTAAGTGATGCCTCCCTTTCCTTTGCACATGATGTGCCAAAACCTGGTACCTGGCCTTTACTGGCTGGGTGCAGAAAGCTGGTACCTGGATGCTTCCCAACTCTTCCCCTTATCAGTAAACATGGATGTTTTCCACACTGCAGAGACTGTCGTTGATCAGACTCAGTGGAAACAGCTGGGGAAACAGCTATAATTGCTTTTTAGCGGATTTGTTATTAGCTGAGAGCAACCACTTGTTCATTTCCAGGTGTTGGTTCTTTGTCCCAGGGGCTCCCTGGGACTGATGTTGCCCCTCGCCTCTGCCCTGCAGCTGCGGCAGTACAGAGGTGTAGGGCTTTATCTCGCTAGCACCCGGTTGATTCGCATCACGTGGATAGAAGCAGCGATGTGGAAGTCAGCAGCACAGTCAAGCTGTAGGTAACTTGGAGTTGAATCTGTGTGATGCGATGAAGCAACCTGTAAGTCTCTCGAGGATTACAGCTGATCCTTCAAGTCCCGTTGTTTGCCTGGCTTGTGTGTTGTGGAGCAAGTAGTACGCCTGTTGTAAGGCACATTTTGCCAGTTAGTTTGCCAACAAGTTTAGGGTGTCGAGGTTTGACCTATAAAGCTCAAGACAATTTGTGAACTGGTCTGTGGAGATAATGTTTCTCTTCACAACATTTTGGCACTGCTGAAGTTAATGAAGATTAGTAAGAAAGCAAAAAGCCCCCAGTTTGCAAGGCCTCATCCTACACATCAGGAAACTCTCCAGGTCTGGTGCCCTGCAAGTACTGTGCAGCACTGGAGGTTGTAAAACTGAGGTGTGAATGAAAAGTGGAGCACAGGGGAAATGGAAGTGGCTGGCTTGCTTTCTATGCCAGTCTTGTACTTCTGTTAAATTACTAAGAACCCATTTTGGCAAGTTGCAAAAAATCGCTATAAATTAAAATAAAACAAGGGCAGCATGTAATCATGATGATGCTGATAGAAGATGGCAGGTCATTTAATGAAATCTCCTTGTATTACAGCAATAGTAAACCAACTTGTTAAACTTCTAAAAGCAAATTAGATGGTTTTAAAATGAAGTGAAAATGCATTTAAGTGATAAATTAACTTACTTTGTCTGAATGGGCAATACAGTGCTCAGCCTATTTTTCAAAATGTAGAGCCGACGAGCTGTTACTTTTAATGTTGCAATGAAAAAAAAATTAAAGTTTTGTCTAATTTGGAAATTAACTGAATATAAATGGAAGCAATTAGTGGGGTGTGAAAATGTACCACCCCAAAAGGCATGGTTTTCTTTCAATGCACTGAAGTCTGATTTTAGCTTTTGTCTTATGCACTGGCAAGTCTTTGACTAGTTAGTGTAAACATGAGGTTTAAAATGCTGCATTGTCTGCTCCTGGCTGAGTAAATCCTTCATTAATGCTGTCTATATTAAGTACGGCTGTCCCCTCCACCAGGACTGAAGTGCGATACTTTACAAACAGCTGAGAGTCTTTCTATGGCATTCCTTCAGGGGTGCTTCTCGTTGATCGGCCTTTGCAAGGGCATGGCTGTGGCATGGCTCCTTCTTCCCATGCTGGCTAGATTAAGTCTGTCTTTAAGTTGAAGTCCCGAGACAGCAAAAATGAAAGCAGAAGATGGCCGTGATTCACATCAGCCTGCTAAGGCATGAGTCTTTTGTTATTGCTTTTTTCAACCAGGAGAATAAGATTCTTTGCTGCTTGAAATTATGAAGTATTTAGAGATGTGCCTTTTGTTTTAGTAGCAGAAAAGCCATTCTCAGCGGGACTGAGGCTGTCACTGCAGATTAAGAGAGCCCTGGGGAACAACTGATTAACAGAAAGAAAACGAATGCAAAGCTCCTGTGTCTCTGTATTGAGCTTGTACAGGGGAATACAACTTTGCTCGGCAGTCATCAGTAGAGGATCGCCTTTGAAACTAACATTTTATCAAAGCACTGTAGTGGAGGGTTATAATAGTAATGGGCAATTTCTGCACTTTTGTTTTGACTTTGTTCTGAATTGCAATAAAGGTAAAACACACATGAAAAAAACTTTTCATGACCGAGCACTGAGGAAGCAGGATAAAAGGCAGAAAAAGATTTGAGTTAGATTGTCTGAAACTGTTCCAACTATTTTTAATGTTTTATTAACTGTTTTTAACAAAGTGTTTCAAACTGGAAACAGAAAATTGCTTTTTAAAGTATCGGAAACTTAAATGCTGCCTCAGTTTAAAAAAAAATGGAATCTGGGTCTTGGTCAGAACTTCCCTGTGCAAAGTTCCAGGTCTGATGAGTCATGTATTCTACAACAAAAAGATGTTTCCCTGAAAAGTCTCCCCCAAGTTCAAAGGCACTGACTGATATGCTATTCTAGTCTTCAGATTAGCAAAGTAAAAAATGATGGTACTTCATGAAGCACATATGTCTTCCCTCTTTTTTATCATAACCTCTGGTCCAACTCTGTGGCGTGCTGAATGCCTTCAGGTCTGAATTACTGGCAGTGGAAGATGTGTAGCATGTTGTTGGTTCAGGCCCCTCCCGTGTGTGCTGGTGCTGCTGCCAGCATTGCTGAGACGGTAAAACTCAGAGCGTATTTGATGGGAGCTGTTACGTCTCTTGTCTCGTCAGCATCGTGGTTTTCCTCACTCTTACGTCTCTTGTCTCGTCAGCATCGTGGTTTTCTGCACTCCCATCCACTGGCCGCAGCTGTGCAAATCCACTGAAAGCCACAGGTTTGCTCCAGAAGTCTCCCAGATAGAGCTCGTTTGTACAGCTGTGCCCGAGGAGATAATCTGAACCTTACTCTGTGTGGTTAGATGCAAGAAGAAAAAGGCTCAGCTTGGTTCTTCGGGCAGACCCACAAATAGACAGTGATGTCTCCCACAGACACTGATCTGCATTTAGGAGTAAAACCATCCTCGGGGCTGGGGCAGGAGCTGCAGTGTGGTACTGTTGTGTGATGGGTCCCAGCCCCAGCTTGGGCTGCGTGGAGGAGTGTGTCTCTGCTGTTCCCAGTCACTCAAGGAAAGAAGAAATTGCTTCAGTGACAGAAGATGCTGGGGGCTTTTTTGATCTCAGTAATGCCCCTGTGTTGTACTCCCAGTTGTCTTGGAGGAGGCAGAGGGTGCTCAATATCTTCCTTTTTTTTCCTTTCAGGGAAAAAAAAACATCTTGAAGGAGCTTTTTATTCTTCGTGGAATGGTTTCATCTTCATATGGCAGCATTCCTGCACATCTAGTGCCTGTCAGTTGTTTCACAGCGAGGGTGAAATAAAACAGATTAGAAAAATAATTTCTGGTCCTTTTGGCAATGTCTACTGATGGTAACATAAACAGCATGGTGGTAGCTATGTGGCCGCATTGACGAGTGTTTTCAGTGAGACATTCCTAAAAGCAGCAACATCACATAAATGTAACAACCCACTTAACACAGTGGGTCAAGCATGTGCCTGTTTGAATTTCATGTTTTAAAAAAATGTTTGCTAAATTTTACAAATTTTACCAAACTATTACTATTCCTTATAAAATTGTACTTCTGTTGTGCTGTTCCCCCTATACCCTAACAGAGGCTCATGAGTACTAATTCCATCTTATAGAAGCCCCAGGTTCACAAGCAGGCTTGTATTATGGCAGTTTTACAGCGGGAAAAATGGAGGCAGAGAAAGGTCAATTATTTTATCTTAGACTGTGTGGTCAACAATGTTCCAACAAGCAGAATTCAGAAATTGTGTTCTGATTGCTGATGACATAATACATATACATGACACTTATTATGTATACTGCACCTTATGTATACTGCTAACTTTCTCCTTGGAGGTTAACACTTTGGATAGGTCTCACTATTATTTCCATTTCGGAATTTTCATTTCATGATTTTTGTATGGTTTTGCTAGGAACCTGTCGCAAAGCAAAAATCTGTGCTCTGCAGAAAAATGTGATGGCACCAAGTACCACACATATGCAGAGGCCAAATTCCCCTGTCCCAAATAATAATCAGGCAATGTACTTAAGATAATATATAAATGCAGATAAATGCTAGCGAGGTAAACTGCAGAAAATACTTTAGTGGACAAGATCACTGTATATGCAGTCAATTGAAGGTATTCATAGTTCCCCAGCAGGTCCATCCTGGAGTTCCACAATGGCTGCCATCCTTTAGTGTCAGGTGATCAGAAAGGCGAGAATTCAGAGTGATTTCATAGATCTGGAGCTCAATTCAAGGCAGAAAAGTGACTACAAAGCTCACTGCTTCCAGAACTAAAGTTTTGTGCTATTTAGTTCCATTGACTTTAGTGGGGCTATGAGATATGGATGAAATCTTTTACCTACAAAATGCCTTAGCAGGATTGGTCCTAATGCTGAAACTCATTTATTGTGTTTCATGTTTCCCCAACCATTTCTTACAAACTCTCATCACAAGCAAAACAAAATAAATAAGCTGTAAACCAAGTTACTGCAGTTGAACTATGGGCATGGATAGAGGTAGGGTGCAGTATAAGTCTCGCTTTTTGAGTACTTTAAAAGTGCTGCTGCTGATAGGACGGTATCTATTCATAAACAGCTGTGGTTGCAACTACATATTGCAAAAGAAATGTCCTTCAGTCTCCAAAATACAAACTTTTTCCTTTCCATGGGCAGAGTCAACTGCAGTTTGAGTTCATGCTGGTGGTAGCCCCATGGGTCCCGTCAATTAAATCCCAGGCTGGGTAGTGATGTCATTCCCTCAGTTCTTTTTTAATCTCCTTTTTGTGCTGAGAGCAGCCATCTGTCCCCCTCCAAACAACGACAGAAGCAGCTGTGCATGGTGTGCCATCAGGAACAAAAGCCACTGCTTCATAGCAGAGGGCAGTGGGCTGCAGGTCACAGGGAGTTATAGGGATATCAGGGTCAAATGACACCTGTATGGAACAATAAAACTAGGGTTATACGGCCTTTCTGTGTTCATTCACTAGCAGAGAAGTGGGGTCAGTCTTTGTCTCAGTTTTTCTCTGATGGCCATGGGAATGCTTATGTGTTTTCAAGGATAGCCGCACCACTACTTACTCACACAGCAATGGAGTAACAAAACCAGCTTCAAGCAGCGGGCAAAGCAAATGCAACACAAAACAATTCTTTTGAAGGGAAAATAAAGCAACTTGGATACATTCCGGTACTTTATACAAGTTCAAAGTGTGTGATCTCAAGTGGTTTGCATATCCTATAACACGTCCTTATAAAAGCGCAGTGAACCATGCTTTTCATGTGCAGTCTGCAGCACACAGTAGTTCCCTTGCTTCTTTGTGGGAAAAGGGAACCAAGCGAAGGCCGAGTGCTGCTCAGAAGCCACATTCAGGAGAAGTTGGTTATGCATTGAGCTGCTTTTTCTGCAGGGTGAGCTGGAAGGAGCTGGAGGAGGGTACATGCTCCACAGGAAGCTGTCCTGCAGACAGCTTTCTACTTTTCAGCAAGAGGCGGTAGTCCTATCCCAACCGTTCTCTTTCTGTGCTGAGTCTGTGAGGAGAACAGAAGCTGATACAGGTTTACGCTATAGGAACCTTGCTTGTATACCAAGGGGGAATGTAATATATGGCGTAAAGTTCATGCATATAATGAAATAGGTAAGCGATCACAGCTGAGTGCACAGCCTCCTATCTGTTCTTTAACCCCACATCACCTTCGTCTGGATGGATTCCTGCTCTGTTTCTAAGCAAACGCATTTTGGAGCCATTAGTCAGAGATATACCAAGGGTCATACAGCCTTACCACTTCTTTTGGGATGACAGGCCAGGATTTGACCCTGTCTCTCATGAACAGGGTGACATTCCTTGAAACTTGACGGGACAGAAGCACTTATTTCACAAACGGGTAAGCTGTAAATACTGTATGCTCCCCACAGGGGAACATGTCCTGGGACACAGAGGCATTCATGGATATACAGCTAGCTCAGGCGAGTCGCAAGACAGCCATGGCTGGCCCAGCACCAAAACCAGTGATCCGCTCCATGCCACACTTCCACTTATGCACATGGAAAATAGTTCCCTATTGCCCTCTCTTTTTTTTTTGCCATGCAATTCATAAAGGATAGTGAAATAGAAGTTCACAGTCACAAAGCACAACATTTTTATAAAACTAGCATTTCTCCTTTTTTTTTTGGTAAAGTGCAATGGCTCAGGCTTGTTAAAAAGTATTCTTTCAACCTGAAAACATGTTGTGTTCTTATTTGCTAATTGCCTCCTTTGTGCCCTAAATGGCATGAATAATTCCTTTCACCTTGTATTGTCTGCCCAGTTTATGCATTTTTGCTGGAAGAAGTCACAAGATGGTGCAGTAAAAGGGGACAGAAATATTACTAATGATGGAAAACACATGATTACACTTCTCGATCCTTGCACTGTGTAGTTTACCTGAAGGTGTCGTGACTGCTGAGCAGCAGTGTAACTCGGTCATGCTGTTTATAAGTTTGAGACTGAAGCTTTTCAGTTCCTTCACACCATGCAGAAGCTGCCAAAGCTAGAGAAAAATCCTGTTTGCTGCTTGATGCTGATATTGGCACTGTCCTCCCTGCAAATTGCTTATCATCCCCATCTCCCTGTGAGCTCTAAAGAAACAAGAGCATCACACCATTGAGAAACCACTCCTGAACTGCCAGTGTCCAGAACAATTTTATAGATTGCCAGTTTTTTAAAGAAGATGATCATTGGTTCATGGATCACTGGTTTATGAATCACTGGTTCACAAATTATTTGTTCTTTTTCACTTATATAAATCTCTTCTTTAACCCACATTAAAGTCTCTTGTTTTAAGCTGTCTTGAGCTGGGACAAAACTTAGGATGCTGCTGTTGGTTCTCAAGACTGCCACAGCATACTTTACATTCTGGCAGCTCTCTCGGCATCGCTTTACAGCCCCTCCAGAGATCAGCTGGCTCTGCCGAGTGGTTAGTGGCTCTGAACATAAATGCCATTGCTGTCTGACTCTGTGGTTTCTGGGAAACTTTCCTGAAGACTTTTTTCCTCCACGTTTTGTCATAATTCCGGGAGGGGTGGATTTTTGCTTCTCTATATGAACAGACAGAATCTCTGACTGTGGTCCATAAGATTCAGCCTCCAGCGTATGCTGCAAGGCTGAGTTGGTCTCACTCCGAGAGAAGTTTACTCCCACCAGCATATAGTATCAGAACTCAAAGTGAGAAACAGAAGAACTTTCTGTGTTTTATTTTTTGTATTGTATTTATTTTTGTTGTGTTAAATTTTACTGTGTACAGAGCAAATAACCGGTTACTGTATTGCTTTGAGATAACACCTGCCTGTAGGGTTTGGTAGTGATTGAGACAGAGAAATGAGAATTATTGCAAAAGTGAGGATGTAGGTCTTTGTGTACAATGCTATGTATGTTGTTTGGGTGTGTAATGAGGCATATGGTCAAACATCCAGGCCTTACGCCCACCAGCTATACAACTTAGTAGCTGTATAGCACTGAGATTTATTATCAAGCTCATTTATTTGATGTCCTGACATTAAACAGACTTAATGCGGTCTCACAAAACATGGTCCTCAATTTAACCCTGTGATTGAGCATGGCACCCAACCAGCTCCTTCAATGCAGAAGCAGTTACGATTAATGACAGCCCCATACAAGTGAGCCAAAAGGGCCCCGAGGGCAGGACTGTTGCACTTAGGGTGCCTCTAGCCCCTTTCCCATCCTTTCAACGGCACTGCGCTGTGCTCACAGGCATCGCCTTTCTCAGAGGGGACGTTCCTGCCTTCCTCTCCCCAGACCTGGAAGTAAGCACGTTAACTTCTCCACTTCATTGTGGCAGCTCAGCGGGTTTGGCTTGAGTTCAAGCTCTGCAGTCTCCTTGCAGGGCAATGATGGTTTTAATCAATGGCAAGCTGACTTTCCTAAACAAAGTGCTGTTTCTTCAGAAAGCAAGAGCTTCATAGCAAAAACGTAAAAAGATGAGCAGGTCATATGCATGTATAGCTTACATGGTGCTGAGCCAGCATCCACTGGGGGTCTGGATAAAAACTATAATGTTTAGGAAATTTTTTTAAATCTCTGTCTCTTGACTAATAGTCCCATATCTTGCAGAGAGCATGAGTCACTTCCCTCTTAATTCATAGAGGCCATTGTATATCATATTAAGTTCATTATGTTGCTAGACTATTTCCTCTGTGGGTGAAATGTCAAAATACTGGCTACCTATATAGTCAGCACCAGAAATTGGTATCAATTACAGACTGATTCCTCTATAGTTACACTTCTTGAAAAAATTCATCCAATAAGCCCAGAAAAACCTGTAAAGGTACATGCAGCTGTGTAACAAATGGTGTAGTAAACTGGATATTCCATGTTTCCAGAGCATGAGTCTTAGCCAGGTCTAAAGTATGGGAAGTATTGATAACCAAACCAAAGTACAGTTATTATTCTATAATTACTTATAGATATGGCTGAGGCTGATAAAATAAATTATTCCTTATATAATTTATTCTAAAATTGAATAGATAATAGAAAAATAGAAATTGAAAAGAGTTCAGAGATTGACCTTACCTAATTTTTATTATCTTAAAGTAAGCTATCTGTTTCTACCTGAGTCATCTAATTTCCTTGTATGATCCATAAATGAGCTGCAAAGACCCATTTTAAACTTAGTCTGTCATAGAAGAGGATCAATCGCTGTCTGGAGGTTTCTGTTTTTCTCCTTTGATTATGAAGAGAGACCCGATTACTGTTTTAGATTAGACACCTGCCATCCATCCATCCATCCATCCCTCCCTCCATCCATCTGTCCATTTTATCCTTAAATGTCTATTTAGTTAGAAAAATACTGTTAGTTTTGTTGTTGACAAAGCCAACATCATTGACGAAATAACAGGATCACTGCAGATTTTTTACAAATATCAGGATAAATGTTACATTTGATTTTTGTTTGCGTACAGACCAGATGTTATCATAGATACGGTTTAATTTATAGGTGTGACAACAGTACTCATTTGCGTACATTGTAGTCAAATTCGATCATGTGTGTTGTATCAACACAGAGAACAAGAAGTAATTCAGAAATAAACTCAGTGCAGTTTCCCTGAGAAAGCCCTGTTTGCAGATGAAGCGGCTACTGCCAGCCCCACTGGTGCTCCTCTTTCTCCATGGTGGCAGCGATGGCAGCGGTGTCCAGTTCTGCTCTCATCTGCCCTGCTTAGCCCTCATGCCCCTGCTCTTCCATCCCTCTGCTACTGTTTGGGTCATCAATATTAAGCACAGAGGAGAGGCTCGTGAACTTGGCCAGGAAAATGTCATTAATAACCTTGACAAGCATGGAGATAGATTGGAAAGGATAAAGGAGAGAGTGGGAGGAAAGGAAGTCGAGGCAATAAATAGGCTAGACCTGCTGTTACCATGTTAATCTCTACAGGGTTATTCAGGGGAATCGCTGAATTAGTTGATCCTATACTTAGGTCCTTTCCTTATTTCTGGACTATTTCTTCCTTGATACCGACAGTGTATTTGTAACACAATGCATATTTACTACAGTTTACCAAAATGAGAAGTCAAGATACTATTTCAGACGTTAAACACAACGGTGGACGTGAAATACACAGCTTAACGCATTAAGTGATACAATTGCCTGACAACATAAAAGGTTTTCATCTGCCCATTATTTTTTTAATTGGAGATGACTATGTAATTGCATACCACTTGATGTAACCTCCAGTTGTTGTTCCAAAATAGACAATAGTTTATTATATTAATACTCTATAAGAGGCTTACAGAAACTATTATTTTAATAATAGTCTCGCTAGTGCCTTCCTGATTCTACAGCATTTCACCTTTGGCTGTTGTATTGTTTGGTTCACTACATTGTTTTGAGAAAAATAATCATGATGTGTACAGAAAAATCTGTTTGAGAAGGATTTAGAAAGGAGATCTGAAGTGTAAGGGAGATTATATTTCCATTTGCTGTAGGTAAATTATATCTTTTATCTGCAGGGGAGGCGATCAAATACCCTGTCAGAAAGAAGTGCACGTAAATGACAACTGGTCACTGCAATGCTAATAAACAGTCAATCACATTAATTTAGGAGAGGTGTGAAGATTAAAATTTTAATAACTTTAACTTCAGAGCATTTACTGGAGGAGTCCTCCTAAATGACCAGTTCCTTTTGCTCTGAAGTGGGTTATCCTCAAAAGATAGGTGTGATTGGTGGTGATGGAAGTGCACCCAGGCTCTCCAGAATAGGAGCCCAGTGTAGATAATCTGCTGCCATAAACACTTCAAGCATAGTGTTGACAGCTCCTCAGACTCATGATTTGCAGAGGGACCGGTTATTATTAAAAAAGAAGGAAGTACAAACTCTGTGGAGTAAAAAGCAAAACTATAGATATATCTTAACCCTTTAAAAAAATCTGTGGTGCTTTTTTTTTTAATGATGATATTCAGTTTACTGAGCTCCAGCTCACCTGAAAGGAATTTTTTTTCTGGAAACAAGAGACTGTTGGGTTTTCAGTGGGTTAGATGGCACCCTTGAGGAGCTCAGATGGACCCGTGTTCGGGGGCAGCTCTCAACGATTGCAGTTGGAGATCTGTTGAACAGAGGAGGGTGGCAGCCAATTAATGCTAATTATTTTTGTCTATTTTTGGTTCCCCGGGAGCAAGTAGACTGTGTTCCCCCCTCAAAAGCAAACCAGAGAGCAGCAGCAGCCTGGTTTCTGTGCGGTCTGACTCCTTTCCTAACCCCGAGCTTTGTGTTGTGGAGCTTCCCGGCCCTGCTAACCTCTGCAGTCTCTGTTCACCTAATTGACATCAAGCGCCTTCCCGCCAGAGGGGTGGTTTCTTAGGGAAGTGGGTTTTGCAAGATTGGGTTGGCAAGCAATGTGCAGGCTTCGTGTTCAGTACATTTGCTGCTTGGAGCTTGTTTTCTCCCACAATTTTGGCAGCGCAGAAGCCTTTTAATGGCAGCTCCCAGTGCCATGGCAGTGGGAGGCAAGGGCTGGCAGCATTGTGGTATGGCGAAGGCCTTTGGATGACTAGCCTCCGCCACCATTTCCCCTCCGTGCCCTGTGTTTTGCTAAGAGCCGGCTTCTTTGGCGTTGACTCCTGAGCGCATCGTGGGAAGAGCTCCGTGGGAGAAAACCAGGAAAAACCCAATAGCTGCGAGATGCCTGCACCATGTGTCATCTCCACGGCGTGTCTGCAATTGCGCAAACATAATCTGTCTGGCAGATTACCGAGTATGCCATGCCTGCAAGGAAACAGGCCTCTCTTTGACCTATGACTGTATCTATGTGCAGTGTTAAGTGTATTTAGTTAGAGATCAGTCATGGATTTGTCACAATTCCTCATCATGGAGCAATCTCCCTTTTGCTTGTGGTGTCGTCCAAGGAGACATGGCGGTGCTGCTCCTCTGCCCACCGTAGCTGTGCCCTTCGGCAGGTAGAGCAGTGAGCCAAGGACCCGCCACTCGCTACCCCTCCCTGCCAGGCGGCTGGGGGAGAGGAGCCGTCGCTCCCACAGCATCTCTTCCCACCACACTGGCGCTGGCACGGAGGAGCCGGGCGGCATGCAGCGTTCCCCCGCTGCTTGCTGCCAGCGAGTCCTCAGCGCTGCCCACAGGACTACAACAGAAATCATGCCACATGTACAAAACGGAAAGCTTTTCATACTACAGTTTGTTCTTTCCTACCCCTGAGGCCTTTGTTAGCAAACAAGACGCCAGTGTTTGAGGGGAAAGACAATGGTGTGGTTCAGCTCACTCTGCAAAGGCGTGCTGGAAATGGCGCAACAGCTGAGTCCGCCCTCTTCCCCCCCCCACCTCCCCTTTTTAATTTTATTATTCTGGTTCAGTGACATTTATTTTGCTGTAAATGCCCAATTTGCTATACAGTGCGTGTGTTTTACAGAGAGACTAGTAACTAAAATCATATGTTATGCAGAAATCCTTTGGTCTGAAAACGCAGACAACCCGTATTTGCCTTTCAGCCTTCACTAGCTTAGACGTTCGGTGACAACCAGCAATAATATTTTTAGCTGCTGGCGTTCTCCTCCTTAGCTGCAGGCTAACTTGATCAAGAGGTGCTCTTTAAATGAGTTGACACCATGTGCAGTAAATTGTGTATTAAGAAAAAGAAAATGGATAAGAGAGAGCACTGGGGTTGGCCTACGGTATCAGTATGTTGGAAGTGGTTGCTGCTGAGAATTTGTCATTGCTGCTGTCTGCATTATATTTAGAGAGGAAAGGGGTTATATATGTGGTCCAGCTCATCTCAGTTTTACAGCACCATTTTAGACACACACCAAACCTGGTAGGGCTTTGTATGATTAAGCCTCTTAAGAGGACGCACTCACTGTTGGCCTTCTGTACACATCCTGCATTTTCAAGGGATCCCATTAAACAACTGTCTAAACAGGGCCCAAGCAAGGCAGAAAGAGCAACCTACAGGATAAATAAAATTTCATATATGATAAACAGTAAATACTGATCTGCCTTAGTCATATGATCTGGTTTGGCTGAGTTGTCCTCCTTCAAGTCTATTATGTATAATGCTTCTGTGCAAACACTCACAGTTTCCATTAAATATAGTACTGTATGTCTGATCCCAGGAGGACACTCTGATATTCCAAAAATAGTTTAATAAATAGAAATTCCAAGATGCATCATCATAAGCCTGTAGCTTGAGTATCAAATCTGCCATGTTATGTAAAAAATATTGGTTATATAATGGGATTTTTATCAGTCTAGTGACATAAATACAAATATTAGAGCATTATTAGGAAACTGACCTCTCTCTGACTTTGGATCGGTTATGCTGGAAGTCAGAGAGAAACTAGCTTACGTATATATGGGGATTTAGGTGCTGTAGCTTCAGAGGTGTCTAACAACTCAGAGCTAGTTTGGGGGTTTTGTTCCAGATAAATGTAAATACACTTAAAATGGTACTGAGGAAAGAAACTGGAGCATAATAAGAACTTCAAGCTGCTCCAAAGTTTCCTTTGTGATGGCCCAAACTGAAGCCATTGCCGCTGACGGCGTCAGAGGTGTCCCTAAAACCAGTGTTCCTCATCTCTTGAAATACATTGAGCGAGATGGGGAGCTATAGTCTGTCTTTATCTGCTGGAAAGCAGATAAAGGTCCTGAGCTGGCAGAAATTGGGACTTACTGGCGGGAGGACATATGGAAGAGCAGCAGGGATTTCCTCCAGGCAGAGCAATGTTCAAACATACATCACAGCCAGTTGTCACCAGTGGTCAGATAACAGTGCCGAGCCCTGGGGAAAGGCCAGGCGGGCAGCAACTGCTTAGGGAGCAATGGGGTTGTGTGGAAATCCTCCCTACTGGGGAGCAGAGGCTTTGGAGTATGGGAGCACATAAAAAAAGGTGCTGTGAGTTACCTGGAAAAGAAAGGAATTAAATATGCTATACATACAATTAACTGCATCGTTTTGTAACTGAGAAGCTGATTTTGCAGGCTGCACAACTTCTTGAAAACCCTAAGTAGGGCACTATCTGAAATTGCACGGCCTGATGTTACTGACGACTGACCATCTGTCCCCATGGGCTTTCAAATCAGGAGAGCATTGCTTTTACTAAGAGCAGGCAGTCTATATGGTGGAGGTTTTAGTAAGTAAATTAGATGAACCTTCTGACTTCTCAGCTTGAGGTAAAGGCAGACTGAAAAAAATAGAGTCAAGTTCAACTTTACAGGTTAACATAAGTGAATTAAATACTTTAATTTCATGTATTTTCTGGGTAAGTTGAAGTGGGGCAGACTGTAAAAGCCTGATGTGGTCTTTAATGTTTCTAGTTCAAAGAGGGAGTTTTCCTGGTAGTGCTGGTAACCCCCCAGTTTGCTCTGTTGCAGCATCTGCAGCATTAGACACACCTTAGAGAATTAAATATCACAGTGCTCTGCCAAGAAGGTAACTCCTGTCCTCCTCTTATGGGTGGAGAATGGGCATACGCACTAAGGGAGCAGGAGAGAGGAGCTGGAGGGAGGGAAGCCTGTGGGGAGGGAGCACTGAATGTGCTTCCCAGGGGATGCTCCGTGTCACACATCTTCTGTGTCCTGGGAAGGCGAACTACCTGCCTGTAAAGAAGTGAATCAGGTGCCCAAAGTAACGCTGCAAGCTGTAGCACAGACTGGTCAGAGTGCAGATCCCTCCTGTCCCCGGGCTTTAACTAGAAATCACTTCCCCTCCAAATCTATAGACACGTGTAACCAGAGTGAAGGACGACTGCCCTTGCTATCTTGCAGACCCTGTTCTGCAAACAGGGCTGCGCACACAGGCTTCCTACATCCGTGTGAGGCTCCGCTGCTGCCTTCACTGGAGCGCTGCACAGGGCTCAGGGGCTTCCCAGCCTGCACCGTCCCAGCTGGGCTTTTGACTTTCCCCCCCAGTCAGCTAGCTCCATGCTACCAAGTGCACACTGACAAAATGCTCTAGTTTAAAACACGGCATGAAAGTGCTATTAATGCTTGGAGCGCTGCTGGATTTCTCCCCTTGTACAGGGTATGAAAAAAAAAAAAAAAGAGATTTTTTAGCCCTGTAAGATTAAACAATCATCATGGTTTTAAGGGCTTAATCTGCTGGCATGCAGACTGCTGGCTGATAAGTCTCCGAGTCTGAGTGTAATTGGATGCAGCATCGGATTCAGTTGTGTGGGCTTTCCCGGGGCTTTTTGTTTGTTTGTTCATTTTTAACACGCTGTGGACTTGAAGTGATCTGTCCCTGGAAGTGCCTTTGGGCGTGAAGCGGTAACACTGTCCCCCCGGGACAGTATTTTGGCAGCACCTAGCTGGAGACCACCGCTTGGGGAGGGTGGGGGGGGAAGGTTGCTCAGTGTATGAATTCGGGCTATTGTTCGAGGCACACATCTGCCTTAAGAAATCGCACGGCACAGGCCGTTACTTATTCAGATGCAGAAGCTCCTTCCGTCCCACAAGACGGCCCATTCAAGTCACATGCCAGAGGTCTCAGCAGAATGGGCTGCAGCTGCTTCAAATCTGCTGTCTAACATCAGAAGCAGTTGGACAAACTGTACCGTACTGACTACAGTCAGGCTCCCGGGCGCCGAGGAAGACAGGGAAAAGATTTGGGATCCCAGCGCTATGTTCTCAGAGGATCTGTGGCTGGAAAATGAGAAAAACTGTGCTGTTGTTCACAAGTCGAAGCGAGGAAGGAAGCGCCAAGAGCTCCTGGCCGTGGCCCTGGGGGTGAAGGTGGGAGTCAAGGGGGCACTTTTGTGGCAACCTCTGAAACTCTTTGCCTATTCACAGATCACCTCCTTGGTCAGAAGAGCAGCCTTAACTCAAAACGACAACCACTTCAACTATGAAAAAGCACACAATTTTAAGGTAAGCACAACTTCTTATTCTTTTCAGCTAAAAAGTTCTGTTTAGATGCTTCACATTTTATTTTTTGCTGTGATAGGGTTTTCACGCACCCATCTATACTAGCTCTGAGAAGAGTGTTGATAAAAGCATTTTTCTTTCTACTTGACTGCATTGTTAATACGCTTTTACACAGGCACTTAATCTATATAACCATTTTGCTACTCACTACTACTCACTACACTACTTGACGCATTTTAGCTCTTTTTGCCCAGATTCAGTTTTCTTTTTTTTTTCCCAGAAACAAAGTACTTCATATTGATTGTCTTTATGTTAAAGTGTATCCATTTTTAAATGAGAAAAAGGCCCCTTTTCAACTATTATCAGAAGCCAGTAGCATTTTACCAGCAAACATTTTGGACCATTTCTGTTTTCAGAAGAAGTTGAGGGAGCTCGGGTGCTCCTAACAATAAAGCAGAGCACAACGGTGGTATTGTCTCCTAGCTTTTGTTCCACCACCATATGCTAAGGAAATGCTGTCAGAGTCCCACAGATCTCTAGGATCTGAGCTTGTGTTTGCTTGTCAAACTAAACCAAATAGCTGGACAAACACGGGGATGTTTAAATGGATCATATTTTTGCTGTCTTATACCTACAAAATCAGATTCTTAGGGGGTTTTTTCCCCAACTGCTGTGTCTGGCATGCTGCAGCAGGGAAGTGACTCAGCTGTGGAAGTGGACCTTCCAGGCAGCTTGTACTAAAATGTTTTGCCAAAAGGACTGTGCTGGTTTCAGAGTATGCCAGCCAGTTACCATATCTAATGCTGTCAAATTGTGGTTTGATGCTTATCGGGGTGGATACAGAGAGGATAAGAGGCAGTAACAAGACAAGAAAGGAATGCATATCAGCTTTGAAACCTCAGTTTACTTAAGGCTCCTTGAGGATGCTGATCTGGGTCACTGTCGGAATGGTTCAGCTCATTAGCAGAACGAATTTCCTGATACTCATCTGAGGCCTGTCAAAAAAAGAGAAGCACTGATTAAAATGATTTTACTGTTTTCCTGGTTTAGCAAAAAGGCTTCACTTATTTTTCTACATATTCTGCCATGCAGACATTGCTCTGCTCTGCAGTGCTTCTGCTGTAGTTGGTAAATCAATAATTTAATATTAGTGAGCAAAGCAAAAAATAGCATCCCTCTTTTCATTCCCCCTCCTTGACTCAGTCTACAGAAAAGTCAATATTTATCTCACTGATCATTAGTGAAGGAAATAGGTGAAATACTCTGTTTTCTTGCTTGATTAAACTAGCTTTCATTCCTTCTGGCTTTTGCCCTCATTATCATTTTAATATCAAAACTATTTTAGTTTTAACTAGAAAATATTTTCTCATGACTGAGACTTTTTTCCACTTTGACCCATGCATTCTTTTCTCTTAAAAATTCCCCTCGTTTTGGCTTTGATTTATAATTGGACATGTGCCCAGTTAACTTTGCGTTTGCACAATCTAGCTGTTGTACAGTCTCTGTTCCTTTCTGTTTCAAAAGAGTCATGTTTAACTGGAAAATCACATGACTAAAATATGTATGTATTCACAAGCTTGACAGCAGAAAATTATTGTTTTATCCTAGCAGAGGCCATAAAAAACTTACAGAAGAAACATTAAAAGTAATAAATTGTCCAGAAAGGCCAGTCGAAAGTGTTACATTTACTTAATGAACAAATAAGTTCACTATGCAAATACAGTTAGTTTTCCAAAGGATTATATTAAAACATGTCTAGTTGAACAAAAAATGTGGATAGAATGCTTAGAGTAGAATATTTAGATTTAAAAGATGGCTAAATTAAAGTCTGGTATCTTTAATATATTCCATATTCATCACATAAAAGGGTGATGAAATTATTTGAAAGGGAAAGAATGGCTTTATTGGTCTTGGGGCAAAATTCTTAATGGCTTTTGGCAGCACTCAGGCTATGATGATATGGGATTTATCTGAAAGAGAACGCTATTTTGCAGACGTTCAAAGAGTTGTCTTCCCCATTTTTAAGTGAATACTGACATGTATTGTATCATTCATCTCAGTTCACAGGGACAAAGGTTACACGTCACAGTGTCCATCATATTCTTGTCATAGGCAATTCTTCAGGAACAAACAGACACTCTTTAGCTCTTGTCCTTTAGCCATGAAGAATCTTAAAATTGAAGGGCACATTTTTAGCGAAGCTGATGGGATTTTTGTAGGTCTTACACCAAAGATTGTACCTACTGGAAGAGAGAAGGAACAAAAGGAAGAAATAGACTCAAGGCACAAATTCAGAGCAAGGATGGATCTCCCTCTATCCTTTCCAAGCTAATATAAAAATTAAAAAGAAGTGCTGGAGTTTGGAGAGTGAGGGTGCTGGGTTATGCTATTCTGAGCATCCGTGCTTTCTCCTTCAGCTTCTCTTCCAAATTTCAAGGCACTCAAGGCAATGAACAAAAAAAAGATTTAGGATCCAGACTGATTTGTTAAGCTGGGTTCATCTTGAGCACACCACACAGTTGCATGGATTTAGGTTTGGAGCTAGCGTCTGTCTGGCGGGACTACTTTGCATAAGCCAGTGTAGACATACCGTAATTCAGGCAAGAGAATAAATCTCTGAGGCCCTGTTTATAAAAACACAGAGGTATTTCTGTAACTATGTGGGTGTCAGCCTAACTGGATTGCAAAGTCCTCTTGCATCTCGTTACAGTTACATCTCGTTAGAGCCCAGCAGGCTCTTTGGGATGTGCTATACCTGCCGACTTCAGTGGGGTCCCAGCTGGTGGTGAGGTCACCTCGTGCCCGAGGGTGGCAGCATGGAGTTTGGGGATGCTCCACACGTTTTGTTCTAGGCTGGGAATTCATGAGAGGGCCTCTGTGCTGCTTTAAGTGAGCAAATACAGCTGAATAATGTGCATTTACCACAATATTGCGCCTGTTTACTACTATAGCATGGGCAAATCCTGTTTGCAGGGGGGCTAGTGGAGTAAAGGCAGCTGATTATGGACAAGTCAGAAGATCTGCTGGGAGAAAGGAGGCTCTGGGATAAATTTCCCCTTGTGTTAATCACTGCAGATAAGCACTGCTTCTGGGAGAGAAAGGGTTTGGGGGAGGCATTTTTTACAGACATCATGAAGATTATGTGTATGTATTTAAGCAAAAAATAACAGCAGAGTCAGCTTTTCTTCCCTGCAAAGAGCTCAGGTTCAGCAGGAGTCCACAGAAGAGTACAAATGCGCATGTATTCAGGCGGAAGTCTGAAAAATCTCTTATTTTCTTTGGATGCAAATAGAAAAGTCTTCAAACCCAGTCAGATAAACAAGAAGATTGTCTCAGAAACAGCATCATATAATGCCAATAAAAAACATGTGTTTCAATTCAGGGCAATTTTTAGTTTGTTTCTGCAGTATTGCTTAAGGGATTATTTTGTTTTGCCACTGTATTGGCACTCCTTAACTTTGGTTGTAGTTTCTTCCTCTGTGAACACGGCTTAGATGCAGACTAAAACTGCATGAGATAGCATCTGCGGAGGGAATTCTGCCATTTGGAAGCAAGGGCACCACCGGGCTGAAGGGCGAAGGTAAGAGCACAGGAGAGCAGTAAGAAGAGACATGTAGTGTAGTATTGGGTGAGATTGTCCAGCAGAGAACCATAGAATCATAGAATCATTTAGGTTGGAAAAGACCTTTAAGATCATCAAGTCCAACTGTCAACCATGCCCACTAAACCATGTCCTGAAGTGCCTTGTCTACACACTTTTTGAATACCTCCAGGGATGGTGACTCAACCACTTCCCTGGGCAGCCTGTTCCAATGCCTGACAACCCCTTCAGTAAAGAAATTTTTCCTAATACCCAATCTAAACCTCCCCTGCCGCAACTTGAGGCCATTTCCTCTTGTCCTAAATGGGAAGAGAGGATGAATGTAAGAAACAACTTTTAATTGAAAGAGCTGGAAAGGAAATAGAGTGAAGAAGTTAGGAGTTAGACATTGTGGAAAGAAGATGAAAGACTGAACAAGAAAAGTACAGTGTATAGTCTGAAACATCATGGTTTTTTGCTTATATGAAGAAATACATCCCTGTAAATTCTTCTTAAAAGTTGGAATTATGTGTCAACTGTAGCCCAAGCAACCCGACCCTATGCTGTGTGTACACAGAGAGGTCTCCTGAGACTGCAGGATGGGGTGGGGACCAATAATAAATAGATCTTGATCATGTTTCCAAAAATCTAAGCCCAGGCCATTTGTAATGATGCTGTTGCAAAGGATGGGGCAAAACCTAAAAACCCATCTCAAAAACCTAAGACCTGCTGTTACCTCTCCTTGATTAAAACAGAGACGAGGCCAATCTGGCAGGTAAAATTCCCATTTACCGTTCAAAAGTGTTGTGTGCAAGCTTTGGGCTGCATTTGAGTGTTGTGTTCATAGAAGCAGACCTCATTATTTCTTTAAAATTAATGGCAAGCCATAAAAGACTTAGTTCAAAACTGCATCTTAAGAGGTTTTTTTCCACCTTCATCTAGAAACTTTTGAATATCGTCCTTTTTCAGTTAGAGATAGCTAGTATTTTCCTGTTTCAGCTTGACCAGAAACCACCAAGACTCACTTTTCTGAGGGTATTTCAGTTGGGAACTTGCCATTTGAGCTAAAATGCAGATCTGTGAAAAATTTGAAGTGAATGAATAAAGAGAGCTAAACCTTTGAGGGCCACCAAGCTGAAGAGAAACAGGGGAAGGGTGCGCAGTCAGCTCTTCTCAGATGCAGCCCTTAGTCAGCATTGATGACTGTTTCCCATTAATGACAGAAGAGATCAAGGAATAATCAGCTACCATTTTCTAAATATGCCACAGTGAGATCAGCTGAAATAAGCTTTATGTAAAGTGAGCAAGTAGGCCCCAAATACCCTAGCAACTGTGATGGACTTTAAATGTAAAATGGTGCAGTTTTTAAAATCCCAAAAGAGCTTTTACAGCCACTTCTCAGGAGGTTAGTTTTTGCAAACCGCTGCAAAGCAGAAGACAATTAGCTATCTTCCCACAGCAGATGATTTCCACCCACAATTAAATGCAGGTACTGACCTACTAATTATGTGGTTATCAGTCTAAAAATGCAGGCATAATTAGTTGTATCCATAGTTTTGTATCCCCTGAAGGTCACGTAGAGCATATGCCTGAAACTCAGGTGACCGGCTGATGTGAGGTACGACCATTTACGCCCACTACAAGCCATGTCTGAAATTCTTGCTACCCACCCTGCAAAACAAAATAAGATGAAATAAGAAAGACGTATGTGTCTGTATCTATCAATCTATCTATCTCTAACTTTATTGCAAAGTGTAGTTTCCCAGAGATACACAATTTTGAGAGGTAAAATACCATTTCAAAAAATAAATATGACCAGTCAGACATTCCAGTTTTGACCTTTACTGTCAAAAGGGAGGAAGAATTACTATTGCTTTAAGCTTATTCATGCAATTATTGACTGTGAGTAGTTGGTCAGCAGTCATATGTGGTCAGGCTGACATTTTTATCACTAAATCAGAAAGAGAGGTCTGTATTAAAATCACAATACTTCATCTTCCTGGGGAATGGACTCAAGAGTACAGGCTTATTTAGGGGTGATCCTGCAGACAAATGAGTTGAAAACATTAGCAAGCCAAATGCTTGGCTTAAAACTTCACCAAGTTTATCTGAAAAGGGCAATGACCGTTTTTTACTGTATGAAAAGTAAAGAGCAGCTTTCCCCATCCCAGGGGGTGGAAGTGGCCTTTCAGCCGTCCACCTGATGGGTAAACAAGAGCAGAGAGAAGGAAAAGGAAGCATTAGCAGCCGGAGGTGTGCATGATTTATGTTTTGTTAAGCTCAATTAAGTCTCTGGCTGGAACTAGCTCATGCCATGTCCATTCACACGGGCGCAGACCTCCCTATTTACTCTTCCTTTCAATGAGAATGAAGTGCTTACTTCACCAGAACATACATCTTAAATAAAAAGGTCTTCTGCCATAGCCTTTGGAAAAGCAGTGGAGGAAGCAGTGGTGGTGTGCAAATCCTGGCTGGGCAGCCATGGGCTCTGTCAGCGCACAGGTTATTTTATTCCTCCTTATTTACTCATGCGTGCACTGTAGCAAAATGAAATTTGGTCTACTGAAAAAGAGCCTACTGACATCTTGTCCCTATGTGAGTTCAGTTTACTTACTAGTGTCGGGAAGGGTGTTGTTTCCTTTTGTCGCTAATGGATTCCAGTGTGCAAAATCAGATCATTACCCAGCCGCTGCCTGGAGTGGCTGCACAAATCATTCACCCCTGATACAAATTTACAGCAATCACCTCGAGTTTTGTTCAGTGTTGTTGCATAGAAATGCACATGTAACACCATAGTCATAGGGCATTCAAACCTGAGTGGTGCTTTTAGCACGTGGGTCTTGCACCAGATCTGTGGTCACACACAGTTAAGGGGAACCAAAACGTGGTGCATTCGAAGGGACTTTCTGTCACTGCATTTCCCCTACTTTCAAGTGATCTGTTGAGCATTTGAATCTCAGAAACATTCCTGTTTTGTTTGAACTAGTCAAATAAAAGCACTGATTACATTTCCTTGGATTATTAGTTTTACTTTTTTCTCCTTTGACTAGTGAACCTGGTTTCCTCCCCTCACTGTAGCTAAAATGTCAGCTAGCAAAAATGGTTTGTTTTCCATGTCGTACACAGCCTGGTTCTCTGTTATGTTAAGCCTATTGAAAGATAAACTTCAAGATCAAAGCAAATTTCTGTCCCCGTGGTTTATTTCATCTAGACTTTGGAAAGATGTGGGCACTGTGTGCTAAAGATTTACTCCTACTGAGTCTTCTGTTGTTTATCCATTTCAGTTATTCCATCTGTCAGACCATCTGCCTCGCAATGACCCCATTTCTATTTTTTTTCCCCCATTTGTATTACAGGTCCATACGTTTCGAGGTCCACACTGGTGTGAATACTGCGCCAACTTCATGTGGGGTCTCATCGCTCAGGGAGTGAGGTGTTCAGGTAGCTCTTTAACATTTTCTGTCATTCTCTTGAAATGCTCGGACATCTTTCCCACCCCCAGCCTGCACTCCCTGCAGGAGGGTGGGTAGGGATTACTTTACAGAACAAGGCAAGAAATCCTCCCACACAAGTTAGAGTGTTTTCATTTTCCCCATTAGCTGGTTTAGAAATGAAGCCACCAGCCCTCAGTCGCTGAGGGTGACATCCTTTTGGTAGTACCTTGGTCATGTGTGTGCCTTTGGTGTATACATTAAGAACTGATCTTTATGGTTAAGTTATCCCTGAATGTTTTTATGTCTTATGAAACAAGCCCTGGAAATGGCAGAGCCAGCCAGCAACTAGGCTTCGTAACTCATCTTTTTGCCACCAATTGCTGAGAAGTGCCCTTGTCTGCAAAAAAACTGTCACCTGTTTCCTTTAAAAATAACATGCATTGCTGCAAGCCTGAAATATCCCACCTCGAGGGAAAGCAAAAAATGCAACCTTCATTTTCCTAGAAGGATTAATTTTCTGGTGCCTCTATAACTCTATTAGCATTTTAACAGTGCTTTAAATATTTAAAACTGTTTGTTTTCTTGTGAAAAATAATCATCTTGGAAAAATTGCAATAAACGTCACTTTGTGAACTTTTGGATTCAGCAAGTGAAATAGTATTTGCTGGACTGCAAATGGGGTTTCATAACTTATTTCTATGGACCTTCAATCTCTTCAATGTCTCACCTGAATATGTCTTACCTCTCCCTACCCTGACCTCCAGGCATTCCTGATCTCAGACTGGCACCAAACACATCCGACCCTGACATCTGCCTTTCATGGGTAGAGGAGGTGGCTGTTACCTAAAATTTAGACCGCGGTTTGAAGGATCAAAAAACCTTTCACAAATGCACAGTTTTAACAAGTGCAGTCTGAGCTACTGCTACATCTTGTCTGCATGGAGATGAATAATGGTAACACAAAGAATATGAGAAGGACATTAAAAAAGAGGAAAATGACCAGTAGTGTTCTTTTCAAGCTATATGATCTTAAACACAAGTGTGCAAAACCTGACCTCACTAATGCATGGCACTGTATTTGTTCACATACATAAAATATTAAACTTATGAAAAGACTTACTTATTTAGTAGGAAACATAATATTCTCCCTCATTAAATTACCAACATTTAACTCTAAGTAGATAGATGCATTTGGATTTAACTTCACATGCTTGGAGAACAGCACTGAAAACAATACAGGGAGGATCCTAACTGCAGCTGCTCATATTTGTTTAGATTTCACAGAACAATAATGTATTATGCAGTAATAACTGTATGGAGAAACACAAAAAAAAGCCACCCAATCCCATTAAATGTGTAGGTGTGTTTGTAGTAATTACATGATTTTTCTTGATTAATATATTATAGAGAATAATACTGAAATGTGCTGCAAGTAATAGAGTCATGTTTACATTTTTAATAGCTCGGGCAGTAAATCAACATGAAAAAACAGTAACTCGCTACTGATGATATTAGACAGGTTAAGTTATCCCAAAGGGCACCATCAGTGATGGGCATGACTGAGAAGGCATTAAAACAGGAATCAGTCTTACGTGAGATAATGTAATTCACAATGGTGGTGGTTGCTTTCCTAAGGCTTATAAATTCATTTGGCTGAATATTTGAGTCTATTAGAAAAATTCAATTTGTGGAGATCAAGCAGTGATGTTTAAGTTAATACAAACCCACCCGTGCAACCAAGAGTAGGATTTGACTCTGGAGTAAGAAGACATCAAGAACCGTTTGTAAAATGAATCACTTTTTTACATCATGCCTTTCACAGCATTTTATGTGCCTAAACTGACCCACAGACTAAACACCGGGGACACTTGAGTCACCAGTGAAGTGGTGACACAGGGATGGGGAGGCTGTTGATGTGGCAGAGCGAGCCAAAATGCAACACGGCAGGAATGTGGAAGGGGAAGGGAGGCACACGAGCTCAAAGCACTGTCCCAGTCTGAATGTTTAGGTGAATCTTAGGTCCTTCGCCCGTTAGCAGTGCTAAGCCACGTGCTGGCCAGCAGAAGACAGTCATTACTGTGCTAATTTTATAAAAAGCTAAACTAAAACACCCAGAAGTTAAGTCCCACGCATTCAAATGCAACACCTAGAGCTACGTGTCCAGTGGTGAACTGACCCAGACTGCACCAGTGGTCACCCTCTCCTCAGAGGGGTGTGAGGGACGTCCAGAGCTTTTATAGCTTTTTAACAACTCTGCTGGAGTTCACTTTGCTCACCACAGGTTTTTTACAGATTTCCATGCTCATCTTTCTCATCTCCGTCTTATTTATTCTAGGTTTGCTGACTGATGGAGAAGTTATGTCCCTTGCTTGATGTGGCCCAAGGAAAGAAATTGTTAGACAAGACCTATCAGCATTAGTATTAATTAATTAACCTGGCTAACTTTGTTTACAGACTGCGGGCTGAACGTACATAAGCAGTGCTCCAAATACGTGCCCAACGACTGCCAACCAGACCTCAAGAGGATTAAGCGAGTCTACTGCTGCGACCTCACCACACTAGTGAAAGCCCACAATACCCAGAGGCCGATGGTTGTGGATTCATGCATTCGAGAGATCGAAGCAAGAGGTTTGTGTACTTAGGAAAGCAGCAGACACAATTAAGTGAAGATGACCTGAATTACGTGCTAAGCTAGGACAGGGTAGTATGCTCATGCACACTGAAGACAGGATGAGAGAAGGGGGTTTTTTAGTGTAGGTGATACATTGGTCTGCATTAACTAGTAAAATTAAATCATGGCATTTCATAATGCAATTTCCTGAAATGCTTTCTGAAAACATGTCAAAACATGTATTATGTTACACTTCTGAAAGGGGTGAACTTTCAAGTGAACTTTAAGTTCATGTTTATGTGTCTTTTTTCATTATTTTCTTTTAACATACCTGGGGACACTTCCAATTTCAAAGTAATCAGTTTAAATCAAATCCCTTATTAATAACCTTTCCGGACATTATGGGCAAGAGAACACAAGTGACTGGAAGTGACTCAGACAAGTGAGGTCACAAGCTGTGGTGTTTTGTGGTAGGTCACAAACTGCGCAGGGTTGCGCGTGATGCTCAGCTACTGACTGATGGATACCATGGCTCAGGCAGCATGTCACAGCCAAAATGCCAGCTTGTGACAGGTTTTTGGTACACAGACGTGTGACAGATTGAAGAAATACCATATCCCCTCCAACACAACACAGTAATGATCACAGTATTTTTGCTTTGGATAGCAAATGTGTATGTCATGCTGCCCAATAAGCCAAATTTACCTGTTAGTCATAGCTTCAGCACAGGAATCTCATAATGTTGAATTCATGGCATCTCGGTAATCTGCATGGCAACACACTGATACAAGCCATTGGGATTTCAGAGTCACGCATCATCTACTGAAATGAATCAAAGATTTACAAGTAAATCCCCAGCACTGCTCCGTAAAGCTCTGCCAGGATTATATCATCATTGCAGGGATAAATAGAAAGAATAGTTTGGACTAAGACAGAAGAGCTTTACTCCGATGATATAGCGGGAAGCTATGTTGCATTTGAGATCTAATCACTTACTTGTACATTTATTGATTAAGATAAAATCTGCTGCCCTCTGTTTTTTCGACATCTTTAAATTTCTTTAATTGCCATAGAACTATGTAAGATACTGATTTTGTTCTTAAGAAAACAAAGTGTGTTGGATCTTATAAGTAGATTAACACTGTGCATAGTCACAATAAGGAGTTCTGGGATTAAAATAAATAATGTGTGTGTAACTCTGGTTGGGTAGCTCTGCCTGCTCTGCCGGGCTGCCCTGCATTTCATGTTGGTGTGGAGCAACGGGGGGAGAGCTGTGCAAGTGAGCAGGTCTCTTGTGGTGAAAGAACTGTGGAAGAGATGTACTATTGTGGAGAACAGTATCAATCACATCTATCAGCTGTGTATAAGTAAAAGCTGACAGCAAAATCGGCAACAAATGTGCTCATAGGGAAAAGCAGTCTCTTACTTGCATTGCTATTTATCATTAGAGCAACTGGTAAAAGGAAAGGAGACCTCTAAAGCTTTATTAATTATAGCCAAATCCAGGAAAATCTCCCACGTAAAGTGAATAAATCATGATAACATCACATGCCCTACCATTAGCAAATTGCAATATTTTCCTCTAACATAATAAACCGCATACTTAACAAAATCAGAAAGTATAAATTCTAAAATTTTTTAATCCTTTAAAAAACAATTTAAAATTATCTTGATCCTTCCTTAAATGCTCCTGAGTTTCACATTACAATTAATATTTTGCTCCACTTACGAGATCTGTTGTTCTTGCTTTATTGTTTTTAAGCCAGAATATTTGTTGGTTACTGAAGCAAAGTTAACCAAGAACTTTTTGTTTCAGGTTTAAAGTCTGAGGGCCTCTATAGAGTCTCAGGCTTCACTGAGCACATTGAAGATGTGAAAATGGCCTTTGATCGAGGTATATAATTTTTTAATCTTGTACAATTTTAATCTAAACTTTCAGTTCTAGGACTTTTCAGTTCTTTTTGCGTCTGTATAGGTACCATGGTAATGAAACTGGCACATAAGCAGAAGTACAGAAAGCAACCTGTCTTTTCTGAGTTCTTAAATTAATCTGTAGTGCTTTTCATGAGAAGAAAGAGTATTTCATAGTTGGAAGGAATAATTAAACAGTAAGTAATGGTAGGCAGAAGGCTAAGTGTTCGGGGGACTGGATGATTGCTCAACCTAGCAGCACAGCCTAGGCTCCTAGTCCAAGTATGAGCCTAGATAGTACCAGGGGGAAGTTCTTAGTCCTATCTTTAGTAAACTCAGTGCTTTACAATACGATAATCTGAGCTTAAGAAACAGGAACTCCAACTGGGAAGTCATTCTGCCTGCAGCCTTGCAGAAAGCACTGCACTGCTGTGCACGTGATTGCATCTGCACCACAGATGAGAGGAGCATTGTGGAGATTGGTTGTACAGCATATTGAAAAACGAATAATTAAAACACTGCCTGATTACCATCCTAGTAGCACTTCTAAATTGATTTAGCTGATTACATTTGTTCTGGTTGTGCACACAGTCTTTGCACACAGGACTAATTCTAAGTATATAAGTAAGTGGGTGCAGAGTAGGGCCTACATCAACAGAAAACACATTTTCAAGTACATTTAAGAAGTTACATAAATATTATTCTCCTTTCTGATAAATAGTGTTTTCCTTCCTACTTAATTTTTTCAGGTATTACCTCTGCTGTGTTAGGGAATAGGTCAGACACAGCCCAGTGATCGCAAGGCCATGGGGATGAGGCAGGTCCAGGTCAAGCCAGAAAGTCAGCCTGTGGGTCAGGGTACCAACCAGAAGGGTGTGTGGCCAGGCACAAGCATGGCCATGACGCAGCTGGAGACAGCTATGAAGTCACTCAGGCGAGGACTGGGGGCCCTGGGCCCATGGGCAGGAAGCGTGGGGGCTCCAGGGGAGGCTGGGCAAGGCCAGTGATGTCTGTGGGTGGCAAGTCTTACACTTACTGTGCCTGAATACTTTTTTGTTTGGAGACAGTTTGTCATGCAGACGTCACTGGCAAAGAAGGTCCAACTAGGATTTCCAAAGTGACTGTATTCATGCTATACCAAAAAATCCTTTGAAAAATAATACATGTTTTAAAACGTGTCGGACACTGCAGTTGTGAACATATGCATATACACACATTGGTCAGCCATGATTTGGGCGAAAGAGATGCACAGTGATATGACTGCTATCATAGGAAGATATATGTTGCAGATGTGCCACATGAAGCAGTGCTACTGCAAGGGTCACAGTCCCCATAGGTCCCACTCTGCTCCCTGCAGGTAAATCTGGCCTGGCAAACCCTTTTGTTCTGTGTGTTAATACTCCTCTAAGTGTACCAACCTGAACAAAACCCAGAAGGAGAAGCACAAGTTGAAGAGGGAAGAGTTTGAAGAAAGCAGATGGAAATTTATGTCTGAGCATGACTTGAATACTGCTGCAGCTGTAGTTCCTTTGCAAATTCTTTGAACCATTGCAGCCAGTTCAGTTTTACAGACAGTGTATCTTTTATTATTGCCTACATTCATGGCATAATCTGGCGATACACACTTGAATTAGACCCACAGCAAGGAAGAAAGTGCGATTTACTGCCAAGAAGGCAGCACCTAGAAACAGGAGGAGTAAGGTCACTAACAGTATCGGATTTCCGAAGAAAAAAAACATGGATAAACATGGAAGCAGAGAAAGCAAGAACTGAGTTTGCATACAAGGCTGTGGGGAAAAACCATTGGGCATAAATTGATAAAAAGCTGTGTCTTCATTTTCTTTTAACAGTCGCATGAGGGAAAAGGGCTGAGAGTGTTGCCATGAATAATGCTAAAAGCAGCTCATAACAAAACCTTGTTATGAGAAATGCATGACTAGATGTTGCTGAGACCAGAAGCTGAAAACTTCAAAACTTTCTAGTTTTTCACTTTCTCCCTGAACTGAGATGGCAAAGCAGGAGTTGTTTTGGGTGTTGTTTTTTTTTGCAGGCAGGGATTTAAAGAAAACCAAAATAGATTTTTTGTTCTGACTTGTGGGCTGTGCAGCTAGAAGGTGGTTGTCAGCTGGCAGAAGGTTGAATTGGCAAGATGCTTCCAATCTGACAGCTCAGGGCTTGCTTCCCCGTCAGATCCAAGTTTACAGAGACAGGGACCCAACCCTTTCTTTTGCATCCCAGCCCCACAGGTAGGAACATCGCTTTTCTGCTGCCCAGTTACCCCTGCTTAGCCCTAGAAGCCAGAGCAGCAGGGAGTGGACTATCCCAAGCATGTGGAATATCCCAGATCTCTGTCCCAGGTGACAGAGCTGGGAGAGAAGGAGGCTGAGAGCCAGATGGCGGGTCTCATCTCCAGTAATGCCTGGAAGGTTTTTGTTCAAATTTCACTTTCTGCCCAGAAAGTGAAGTTTGTGGGAGTTTTACAGAACTGTTATTTTTCACATTCACTACAGGAAATCAACGTATTTTTTGCAAAAGTAAAGAAAAAAAAATAGGAAAATTCACATCTGAAATATAAAATGGAAAATTCCTGATCAGTTCTGGTTAATAGACAGGTGTTGCAGCAGAAACAGCCACATCACTATCATCTCAGATATCTCTGGAGCATGCTGCATAGCAGAAGGTAAATGTGTTTTAAAAGATGTTGGGATAGTCAGCTGTCAAAGGAGAAGCTCAGAGCAGGGCTATGAACCAGAGAAGAGAACTCTTTAATGGATGGTCTTGGAACAATACTAGAGGATGTACACTGGCCAGGAATAAATTTAGTTTGCCAATTTAAAGACCATTTTTTAACCATTTGAAGGCAAGGCTCTGAAACAACTTTCTAATAAGAGCAGGGATAAAAACCTTAACTAGTTTTAAAATGGAAGTTGAGGGGTTTACGAGATGGGTTATGTGGCACGGTGCCTGCAGGTAGCAGAGCACTGCACTCCGGCATTACAGAGGTCCCTCCCTGCCCGTTGTTTCCGAGTCAGTCCCCAGGCACCTGCCTAGAATGCCAGTATGCTTTTGCAGCTCTGGAAATACAGCTTTTAATCAACGGGTTTGAAAATGAACAACCGAGGAGTCCTCCCATTTTAATGCGCAGGATGCATCCTTCAAATAATGCCATCAAGCTTTCTGGTTTCCCAAGTCTTCGTCAAGCCACAGGAGCCAGAAGAGAGTATGATACAGGGATGAGAGGCTGCGGCTGACACGGCCATAGAGTACCTCTCCTGCTGATTTCATGTGCAGCTGAAGGGTGCAATGAAGAGAAGCCAGCCCTCCCTCTGACTAATTCTGCTTTGCCAAAGGGACACTCACTTGTTGCTTCCCAAGAATTATAGCAAGAACAGAAAAGCAAAGGCAGGTTTGAAAGATAACATCTGGGGAAGAGAATGGCATCCCACATAATATTATTTGGGCCCAATGAAGCTGTGATATTTGATTTTAAAATAGGGAGAAGTTGGTCTTCGTCTGATTTAAACTAAGACTCCCTTCCAAAGCCAAAGCAGTGTAAATACCCCTACTGTAAATTAGCGTTAGGCTCTCTGAGGCACTGACAATGTTCTATTTTAGTGATTTTTTGTAATGAGAAGGAGGGGAATAATGTGGATTTATTTAATCTGGTGAATGTTGGTGCTGTAGAATGACAGTTGCTCTCTGTCAGCATTGTTGCGCTGTGGCGTTGTGGCATCCAGAAAAACCCTCATTGTGTGCTTTATCCACAGAGCTGCCATTGTCACCAGTGCATTCTGTCCCCCCACTTGTTTGTATGACTGGCTGGTACAATACACTTGCTAAAAATATTATGCTGTTAAATATTACATGAGTCCTTAGAGGCATCCTAACTCATACTCACTCTTTTGCCAGTGTAGCTGAAAACCTGTCAAATGCCAAATCCAAGAAAAACCACAAAGAAGCACGTTAGCATGGCAAAGGTTGTGCAATAAAAGCAAAGCATTAAGCAAAAAGGAATTTAAGTGGAAATGTAATTCAGTATTCAGAGGGCATAGCCGAGGCTTTAAGAATGTAATACTTATTCCATTTCATTCTCTGATAAACTGTTGGTATATTTCTATGGCATCCAAAGTCAGCTGAAACCTTTAAGGAACAGAATAAAGACTTTCTTTGTCTTGAGGTATTCAGACTTCACAATAATGCAACAAAACATGTTGAGAGTCAAAGTAACAAGGAAAGAGAAATGATGGGGTTTGGGCAGGATTAGGTTTGTAAAGCTGAAATGAACTATATGTTTGTAATCCAAAATGAAAAAAAGATTGTATTAACATATGGCCACTGCAATGGTACTGAAAATACTAATTACAATCTGAGAAAAGTTACTGTATTGAAAAGTTAAAATAATGATTGTGGTAATGCAGAAGTTACCCTATAAAACAGATGTAGTTCATATGGTATGCTATTGCAGAGGATCCTCTGTGAAATCTGTATCATGACTTTACTGGCAATGAATTAGCTTTTCTTTCTTAGTGCTTTGAATTTTACAAGTGTATAAATAAAAAATACAAATCCAGGACTTTGGTGAGGATAAGGAATAAGTGCAGCCTGCCAAGGGCCTTCAGTTGCTGAAACTGAAAAGAAAAAAAAAAAGACAATCCAAAATCTACCAAAGGAAAATAAAAATTCCCCTTCCCCTACATACCCACTGCAGAAATGTGTAGGTATATTATAATAGGTGTATTGTTGTGCTCACTTTAAAATAATTCTTCAGTATGTTTCCAATGGATGTACATTTGTCTCTGAAGTGAAGAGAAAAATCTTTGACTCAGGAATTAATGCATTTTTCCTACAGTAAGTGAATATGTAAATAAGAGGTATGTTTGAAGTACATTGTAGTTTGAAGTACCTCTAGCTGAAGCGCCCCTTTAAGGAAGCTTGCTGGGCTGCTTTGTAAAAGTACTAAATAAATAACACTTCCACTTAGTATACTGGTGACCTGGATAATAGATGCAACCTTCTGCTTTGCTATATCTGTTCTGATGCAGCTGCTGGCTCCTTGGAGGTATCTGTTTTCAGTGGAGCATTTTGAGTGCTCAGTGTCCATCAATTAAATAGAGCTCTCCACACAAAGCTTTACAAGACTAATGCTACTGTGCCTGGAACGTGTGGATTAAAAAAAAGATTGGGGCAGTGTAAACATCCTCCTAGGGCTTATTGATGCTGTATTAAATTAAATGCTGATGGATGTATTCAGACTGCTCAGCTGCATCAAGAAAGGCTGCTTGTTTTAAACACTTAAGCATATAATCTCCTCTTGATGAGAACATGTAGTGCTGTTAGTCTTAATGAGAATTATGTGCATACATTGGACAGGACGTATCCCTTCAAGATTAATGCCATAGGTTTGTATAAAATGTCTACAATCAATATAAACTCTTTTACTCTGCTGTGAAAGCCTTTATCACCATCTTAAGACACCATGTATCAAGCACACCCACTCATCTGTCTGTATCAGGGCACGTCTACAAGCACTAGTTATTGCGAGACAAGCAAGGCGATGGCTTTACAGCGTATCGGCGCCTCGGTGGTAGCAGCCCAGGCTTGCTCGTGCACCTCCTGGCAGATACGAGCAAACTCCTCTCCGTTGTTCAGGCAAGCATAACCTCACATCATGCCACTCACCATACGGTGCTAATCTTTACCACCTCCTGCAGGGGAAGCGCTGTTATCCTCACTTGAAAGGTGGGGAATAAGGACTACGGGGTGTAACTGATCTCAGAGAAGCCTGAGATAAGCTGGGGGTTAAATCCAGACAGCCTCAGCCACTGCTTGACCAGTACCCTACCCCATCTTTCTACTGGAAGATGGCCAAAGACAGGCCCCAGGAGGGGAGGACAGCAGAATTTCTCAGTCTGGAGAAAAATGTGGCTATGAGGGTACTAGGTAATACAGAACAGATGTAGTCATTTGAACTTGAAAAATAATAGTGAACCAGCCTTGCCGCTAGTTCTTGTAACTTCACTCATTGCAAGCCATGAGTTGGTCAAGGGCTTATCAGCAACACTTGTAAATGTTAAGTTCATGTGATTAAAAGTGCTCCATAATGGAGTTCTGACTAAGTGTGTTATAATATGTGGCAAACAAAATGTATGTTGCATAATTCATCTATTTAGCTGTTCTGCATTACAGGTATCCATATTCATTAAACAAATTGTGATCCACATTTCAGAATAAATTGTATAGCTAAATGCCATAGCATGTCTATTTAAATTCAAATTGTTGCTATAAATAAATAAGTCAAATATTAAGACATTAGAGGACTTCCAGAAAATAAGGCGGCTTTATTACTAGCTAATCAGTATAGATAGATTGGTGCAAGACTTACAAGATTTGGATGTTTACTCTGATTTTTCCTACTGGTCTCCTGAGGGTCATTGGAAATTTATGTTATTTCTCTGTGCCTCTGTTTCCCCAAGTGAAAATGAAAAGAATGGTCCGTACTCCTGTGCATTGATCTGCGGATACAAAATACAACACCAGAACAAGTTATTAATAGCTTATTTTCAGTGAATAAATGGACCAAATTCAATAAATATATTATTAACATGATTTTTCATCCAACATTAAAACATTATGTGTGAGATGGTACACTGCAGATGGTACACTGATGAAATCACCAGCCCCTCCAAAAGATGTAAGCAAATAAATTGTTTACTAAAAGATAAAGAAACTACCATTCCTCATTCATATACTGTAATGTTGGTAGCAATATATTCTCATTAAAGCCTTCCAAATGCTTTCAGGTTGTTTTTTCTTGTCAGGTTGAACACAATAAATCTGAATTAGAAGCCCAGCCTTGCTTCAGTCAAAATTAGCCTGGTTTCAAAAAGATTTCTTTTTCCTTTTCTAGATGGTGACAAGGCTGATATTTCTGCCAGTATTTATCCAGACATAAACATCATTGCTGGAGCACTGAAGCTATACTTCAGAGACTTACCGATTCCCGTGATCACCTATGACACCTATTCGAAGTTCATAGAGGCAGCAAGTAAGTATTGCATAGTAATTTGTACCGATCTTTAATTACATTTCCCATCCATAAAGCTGTCCACGTTAAAGAAAAAGGCAAGACAGACGACAAATTGGAAGTAAGGGCATTGTTCTGTTCATTACTTCACTGCCATGTCCTTCTTTCACATAAAACTGTTGCCTGATTGTTAATCAGATGGGACATCATTCAGGTTAAAAAATAAAAGTAAACGTAGGGTATCAAAATAACTGACCAGTTTCAGAAGGCATGGTTTCAGTCTCAGTCAGTGAAGCTACGATGTGCCCTGGGATGGAGTTTTGAATGGAATTGCCTGTCCTTTTCTTGTAAACGACCCAAATTCTGTGCCAACAGGCAGAATGTCCAGTGCTGCTGCAAGGACTGCATCTGGCACTGGGAGGATCCCAGGGCTGGTGTCATGGCCGCAGCGCTGGCTGCCAGACACATGCAAGATGGGGTGGTCAGTGAGGGGTCAGGGTTGATGTGAACAGTGTGAGCCCTGAGGGTGTGTCCCATTTCCCCACCATTTTCCCCATCTCCCATACCCTGGCCTCCTTTGGCCCCCACCATTTTCCCCATCTCCCATACCCTGGCCTCCTTTGGCAACAAAACTGCGCTGCAGACAAGCACATCCCCTCCTTCAGTCCGTGAGGGATCAGAGCAGTGAGACACCCCACAAAGCACATCTGCCCCACAGTTCAGGTGCATCCCCTGTTTGTTAAGTCCTACAGTATCTAACCCGTGTCCGGATGGGAGGCACGGGCAGTTACCCCCTGCCCAGAGCTGGCAGGTCGTGGGTGCACGCTGTCAGGGAGGGAGGAGGACAGCAGCATTCGTTGCCATAACATTGGCAGAGTGAGCTGAGATTTGCCTCAAATTCTACTCTCTGGGGAGTAGCCTTCCACATAATGATAGTCCCTAATGAAAACTCACCAGACGGATTGCATCAAAATCAGATTATTAGCAAAGATGTCAAAGACATGAGGTATCTACGAAGTAGCTTCCTTTCTTCTTTAAAAAATATCCTTAGTAATTTTGAAATGGCACCCAATATATCGATAAGCAGCAGGAATAGTGGTCTGTCTGTGTGACTGTGCTGCCTTCCCTTACCCTCTGGCTTAGCCCACCTTGCAGTCCCCATGCAACCACAGATACCTCTCTCCTGCACTCTCTTCTTCCTCCTTGGCAGAGAAATTATTCTTGCTTGTCACTTGTCCTGTAAAGCACATGCCCAGAGGAAGCAGTTCCTGACATGTCAATACACTAATCTCTTAAAAGCAGGACACACAGATTCTTAATCTTCTAAAATTTTGGGCTGATGGTGCCATTTGTATGAAAAATCATGCAGCAAATATAACTCTGACTCAGTTCACAGCTTGGGAATCTATACTTTTCATGTATATGAATGTAAATCCTGCTCAGATTTTTAGAGAGATTGCCAAACAGTTTTACTGATGCTCTCTGATCACAGATACCTACATATTTAAATACTTTCAGAAATCTTTGTTTGTGTAATTCCATGCCATTTCAATCTCTGGCTAAACTTATATATTCAAGCATAGTCTCTAAAAGCATATATCCACACTCCCATCTGGTTTTGAAGGCTAATGGAAGTAATCTTATGTAAGATTTTAAAGAGTCAGTTCTGGGCAGACTATTATCAAGCACGTAAAGAAGCTCAGGTACTGTACCTATACAAGCCTGTAGGTAGAGCTACAGACCATAGAGACAACTATTGGGTGGTCTTTGTTGCTGATTTCTTTGTAAAGCCTTTTTTTTTTGAGGATGCAGAAGTTGCTGATAAGCTCCATGTTTATGAGTTTAATATTTATCCCTCCAAGCACAGTCAATGGCTTGTAAATGACTCCATAATAATAAGTTAGCTTCCTGAATTATTGCTGTTTACAAATGGAAAGCCCTATTAACATTAATCCTGTTTGATGTTTTTACAGAAATCTCCAATCCTGATGAACGTCTAGAAGCAATACATGAAGTGTTGATGTTACTCCCTGCTGCTCACTACGAGACACTTAGATACCTAATGATTCATCTCAAAAAGTAAGTTAATTGGCATGCAGGATAGTTCTTGAAGAGCTTAACAATTTTCTGCTTTGAAAGAGAGACATCACAGAAAGTACCAATAAAGCTTCCATTAGGGCACTGCCACTAAAACAATAATGTTGCAAATAAGCAGACAAGCTATGTTTGTATAAATGCATATAAGCTATGCACATATATAGCATAGATCCTTTTGCTGGCAGATCATTGCAAACCTTTGAAGAGTTAATTGAGATTTGTCATGCTTCTCTGAGGCAGATGATATCTGCCAAATACCAGAGTGGTAG
Organism: Buteo buteo; assembly: GCF_964188355.1. Lineage (NCBI taxonomy): Eukaryota > Metazoa > Chordata > Aves > Accipitriformes > Accipitridae > Buteo > Buteo buteo. The sequence goes on from NC_134172.1 coordinate 39,414,533, forward strand.
GTACTTCAGCGATGTGCTAGATGTGCTGCAGTAAGTCACTTGATCATGCTTTGCTTCTGCCTCCCCTTACCTCCTGATTTGTCTTCTTGAACGATAACCCTAAAAGGAAAGAGCTGTCTCTTACGAGTTGTTTGCGCACATCACAGTTAAGCCAAGAATCAAGCAGGACCTATTTTTATACAACTAGTAAAAGCAATACAGGCCCTTATCAGTTCTATCTCCTTTGGTTTTAAACACACTCTGCCTCATTTGCTTTCCAAAGCTTCTGTAGGCATACATGACGCATACATAAGGCTTCATAAGGCATACAAAATTTTCAAAAGTGCCTAAATTTCATTTTTGAAAGTGACTTGGGAGCGTACTGCTGAGTTTTCCAAGTTTTCAGGTAGGTACCTAGGAAAATTATGAAGTGCTCCAAAGAGGGTGCCTCACTTTCACTAATTTCAAGCAAAACTGTTTTTCAAAACCATGCTAACTCCACTTTGCTACTTTGGGTATTTACGTGCCTCAGGAAGTCATCTTTGCAAGTTTTTAAAAACTGAAGCTGAATAGAGACTGGCATGTCATCTCAAAGCAGGCCTTCATTTAAGGATATGTTGCCCAAGATGTCCCTTGTCTCTGCTTAAAGTTTATGGTGCTGCTTGGGAACAACAGAAAAGAGGTTAAGGCAGGAATACAACTACTCACCTTTTATACAGCAAATCCTTGTTCTCTTCTTAGTTGTCCCGCTACTTGCAACACAGTTGCGAATTTGGAACATTTTCTGTGTGCACTATTCTGCACTATTAATGCCAACCTAAAAAGAGAAATACCTCAACTCACATAAAATTGCACCAGAGAGCTTGTGTGAAGTGCATTTCATGCTCAATCAGGTTCTCATTATGCAGAGACTTTTCCTCATTTTGAATCGGCTCAGGTCATTACAACTGAGTAATTTTTCCTTCCGATGAGACATTACCTGGGCACACAGGAACTTCTTTGGACTCTGCGGAAATGAGATGTGCAAATATCCACCCTTGTCAGCACATATGCATGGACAACTCAGGATGAACCATGTTGGCTTTTAAGAAGGCCTGTGGAGGCTGTAGACAAGCCAGCTGCATACAGAATCAGTACTTTCATGTCCTGGCAGCAAATTTTTCATAGACAAGTATTGACTTGCCTTCCTTCTTTTTCATGAACTGCAGTACAGGCTTTGGTTCAGCTGTTGAGCTGAACTACTGATGAGACAAAAATAGTCCAAACAGCTGATTAAGCTTTCTCTCTCAAATACCTGCAAGTCATGCAATGAATTTCCTCTCCTTTCCCAAATCGTAGCTTTCAGCATCTGCACAGAAATCAAGCACATGTCAGTTCCTATGGAGAATCTGTTGGAGAGATTTGAATGCAAAAGACAGAAGATCTTTTAGGTTCAGACTATGCTGTTCGGTAGATTAAACAAGGACTCCCAACTCCAGCCCCATCAGGCTCTTCCTGCACGGAGAAAACATGCGCCAGTGTCAAAGACTCTATGTAAAGACTGCAGGATCACAGCCTCTACACCAGCGCTGTTTCTCAACAGAAGAGAAACTGCACTGAACTGTTGTTAAAAGCACAGGAAAATCCAGCAGAGGACAATGGCAGCAATGAAAAATGAGTTTGTCAGTCAATTAATTGTTTTCTTCAGTTATCAGATAACTTTTTGCCCAAGATTGGAGGAAATACAATAGCATGAGCAGTCCCCCCCTGTGGTGAAATGCACAGAACTCCATCCATGCTGACATTGCAGTGAAGCTGTGAATCTTCTCTGTGTTCACCCCAGGCCATGCAGCAAGCCCCACGCTCCTGCGCAGAGGTGCCAGTAAGATGTATGTAGCATTGCATAGCTCTTCAACATCTGTGCTGCATACATCCACAGATGGAAAGCAGAGTGTTATACATACACTTGCACAGAGGTGGCTTGGGCTAGGCAGCCTTGCTTTGTCTTTTTTCCTTGCAAAGCACAGCTAACACCTGTGCTAGAAGATGAGGATGTACCTGTGAGTAGGGACACTAATGGACTTCTGTCCTGAAAGCAAAGAGGAGCAGTGTTTTTCTGTGACAGAGCCACTCTTTGCAGAGACCCAATAGCAGAAGCAAAACCTAGTCATAAAAGGACCTTGCAAACAAGGGAAGACCAGATTACTGCTGGTTTCAGCCTCTTTGTGCTCCCCCGATGGCATGAGTGAATCCACTGCTGCCCAGCTGGGAATTACCATGGCCGGGGGTGGTCTCAGCTGTTGCCAGGAGAGCTGGCTCCAAAACCAGATGTGCTCCACCCTGGCAGAGGAGTTGTGTGTGGAGGAGATGTGAAACTTCACCCACGCTGTACTTGGTAACAGCAAGTGTCTGGTGCATGAGGGACCGTGGCCGATCGAGGGACCATGGCTGTCTCTACACTGCAGTGCAAGAGCGCTCTCAGGACCCAACTCAAATGCCAAAGTCTCAATGGGACAACACTGATGTGATCCAGCTCTATTACCAGGAGGAAAACCTTGAGCACACCTTGCATTTTCCAGCAGGCCTGACTGATTTTCCAGTCAGGGCTGACTTCTCTGCAGCTTGGCCAATCCTGGGTGGTCTTTGTTTGCTGCAGCCACATATAGTCTACCTATTCTTGTATTTACATTATAGGACCCGTGCCAGGCAACAAAACAGCCTGGGCTCCTTCCTAGAAGTGCCTCTCTTCTCTGTCAAGGATAGGTGGCGTTTGCCAGGCTGCTCCAAGATTCAGCCTACTCCTAAAGTATAACAAGTAATCAGAATCACCCAGCTCTTGGTTGGCCTGAGGCAGCCAGCAAGGCAGAAAGGTGTGAAGGGATGGGTTCCTGCAGGCTGGAAGCATGTCTGGGAGAGCGTGGGGGTCATTGGTAATCAAAAGAAAATCTGGGTTCGTATTCAGGAAGCACACCCACACCTCTGGTGTGATGCACACCAAGCACAAGGTGCCAGAGAACTGTAGTTACTGTAGCGTAGGACACTGCTCCATACATCATCATTTGAATTGTTATTATGCTTTTCAAAAAAGCAACTGCCACTAATTCTTATACCCTAATGGATAGCCACATGGAAAAATCACTTAAGAGTCGCATGAGGGGTGTTTAAAGGCACTGGAAATCACAGCCCCACCGTAGCTGCGTTGTACTTGCTGTGGAAGCAGTTACTATATTGAGTGAAAGTAAAAATTGTTACTGAAAAATGTCATTATCTACCAATGCTTGATGTTAAGCAGTACTACAGATTAAGATGCATATATTCTTTTCTTCTGGGAAGTAAACAACTACTTACTTTTTTTTCTTTCTTTTTTTTCTATTTTAGGGTTACCTTGCATGAAAAGGAGAATTTTATGAATGCTGAAAACCTGGGAATAGTGTTTGGGCCCACTTTAATGAGACCTCCAGAGGACAGTACCCTTGCTACGCTGAATGACATGCGGTACCAGAAGTTAATTGTGCAGATTTTAATAGAAAATGAAGATGTTCTCTTTTAGACAGAGAGGCATATCTTCAAAGCCATTTGTGTTAAAATAATTAGTTTGAAGGAAAACAACATTTCTTTAAATTTTTTTAAACATAAAGGAAAAGTTCCTTGACTGCACTTCAATTTCTGCAAAGTTGCAGATGGATGCCAAAATGTTTAGGGAAAGCCTATGTCTCATAGACATATGCCTCTTTGTAGAAGGGAAAAAAAGGTCAGAAAAAATCCTCTTACCTTGTATCTTTTGCCTTGCCTCAGATGTATATTTGTTTTGAGAAGTTGCAGACGATTTTATTGTTAACTTATTAAGAAACACAAAACATATTTTAATATGGCTAGAGAAGCAAAAAGGTACTTAATCAGTGTTACTTGTATACGCCTATACATTTCCCTCTCCATGAGACATAATTATATATGTCAATTGTGAAACAGAACCTATATTATAAAGATATTTTTACTTTACCTAGCTGAAAGAATGGCATTTTATTTTAGCAAACTATAAATCAATGCGGTGCGTTGATTATTTTCCACGTAATTCTTTCCTGCATTTTTGCTATGATATATTGAAAACAATTACCACTAATGCAGTATTATCCTGACATACCTCTTTCATTGCAAGTGTTTTAAAGGAGAATTCTTTTCTTGTATGTATTCCAGCTTTCCTTAGGCTTTTTTGAACATTTAGGCACTAGCATCCTAAGATTGTACACTTTTAGCCATTTGCTATTTCCCAAAACATATAGTATTTTCTCTTCTTTTTTTTTTTTTTTTTTTACTCCCATGTAAGATATGGTATTGAGAATTTTTCAAAAGTCCTAGTGGTAGTATCAGTTTCACATGCCAGATTTTTCTTGGATTACAGTAATATGTAAGTTAAGTGATGCTGGGACACTGGATATTTTCTGGCCTTGTTGAAAAGTTAGCACTTTTTTGGGTTAATTATGAAGGATTTGGTTTTTCTGTAAAAATCGAGTTATGTTTTGTCATGTTTCTGTATTTATAAACGTACGGTAAATCTGCTAAAAATGTAGGTATTTATCTTGAATGTGTTTCCTGATGGTTTGTTAAAAAAAAAAAAAGAAAGAATGTGTAGGAAATGTGGGAGTTGGTAAATTTAATTATTACCAAATTTTAATATTTTTCTCCCCTCACAAACATTGACCTACAGAGTTCATAGTCTAACTGCAACTTATTCCTAATGTTAAAACTGTTTCTCAGCATGAGATGTTTCTGCAAGCATAGAAAATCAACATAGTTTACTACCAAACTCGATTTTCAATACAAAAAAAAAATTCTAATAATCCCTCATCTTGATCATTTGTATCATATGCTTGGTAACTCAGTGATGCAGTTTCCTGAATTATTTCAGGGAGCACATGTTTCTATTCAAATTGAAAAATATGTGTAACTATGATAATGAAGGGAGGTGGAGGGTATGACTGTAAATTTGTTGTCTTCTAGAGAAATAACTAAGGGCTAGATAGATTAATCCAGATTGCAGAGCAAATGCTAAATAGTCTGAGTTCCCAATACTTCCATAGATCCGCCTGCCTTGTACAGGACTATTTGTTGTAGGTTATGTACTACTTAATACTGTCATAAAAATGATCTGGAAATGGTTTTATTTTGTGAAGTGAAATATGCTTTGTAATTTATGATAGTGTAAATGGAAGGAAAAATCCCATTAAATGTGTTAAAGAGTTCTGGTGTCTGTCACTCTGACCACATGGCAAGCTGCCAAATGAAAATCAATCGCTAATTACCATCCTGACATTGCTGGAAACTTTCCTACTTGGAAAACTTACAACAGTTTTACTGAATGTCAGCAGTTTCAGATTGGCACTTGGATGCCCATACTACCACAGCCAAGGCTATGCACACACTTAGTTTCTGCGATCACCCTGAACCACCTCTTTGTAAAACGTCCAAGCGGGCAATGAATCGCAATATCAATCCAATCAATATCCAAGAATCAATGCCATCAGAGCACTTTTCCACTCCCTTGAATACAGACATTTGACTAACAAATGATTTTCTTTAGTTTTTCTGGTGAGTTCAGTAATGAGTTGGTTTTTTTAAGGCAGGAACAGTATTTTAGTACCCTTTTTTTTTAATTTTTGTAGGAAGACAAGCAAGTCATTCTGCTTCTGCTTCTCCCTTTCCCTCTATCATGGGCATACTGGTAGCTTTGACATGTCTCACAGTCCAGGGTCTTCAACACATGTCCCATCCTAAGGATTCGATGACAGTACAAAGCAGTGTGTTCAGAAATACCCATGCTTAGTGTCTTTGGAGAGCAGAAGTTTCTAATCTGTTGGACAGAGGGAAGAGTATGATTCTGCATCTTAAAACACAAATATCTAACGAATTGTTCATGTTTGTCTTGGCTAACTGATTAACCGATGTCCAGCATCCTCAGGGGCATACTGAGCATGGAGGTAAAAGGACACTGTCCCCTCCGTACCTCATTAGTGCCACCTTGTGCCGCGCACGCTTCATCTCTCACGTCGGACTTACTGTGGCCATCATCGCTGCACCTGGGGCTGAGCAGCACCTCTGAGATCTGATCGTCTCTGTTCCAGATTCACCATTCAAGGAAATAAAAAGGCAGCAGACTTTTCTCTGCAAAACTGACTGCTAAAACAGAAGAAGAAGCATATTTATCTTTAATGGAAGCCTATACTCCCATACCTAGGAAAAAAATGGGTCTGGCTGGATTACACCAAATCCTTCCCTTTGCTTCAAAGCATTCAGCAAGAGTGTGATGACTTATCTCATGAGGCACTACTAGAGAGTAGTAAGAGTCATTTGAAAGATGCTCCAGGAGGCTTTGTTTGAGCTGATGTAACTTACCTGCTAGGTCATTTCACCTCGAGTGGAATGCAGCTCCGCTCCAGTGAGATACCTGTGTCTGACTGCATTGGAGCCTGTCTGCAGCCAGATGTTCAGCAGGAACCTTGTACCCCTCCAGCTACTGGAGAAGGCCTCTCTGGCGGAGTGCTGTGGGTGCAGCAGCAGTCCCCTACTACAGGCATCCACCGGTGATTCCCATCTGCCATTCCGCTAGCCCCATCTTCTGGTGTGATGGGTGCAGCTCCGTACCCCCTTACAGCTGGTCCTTGGAGCCGCCTGGGTGAGACGACTTGCCTCCCATAAAGCAGAAGTGGTTTAGCCACAATTAGGAAAACATTACATGAAGTTAATGGTTTGTAAGCTATTAACTTTCCTAAGCGCTGTGGAACAGCTGAGATCTCTTCCTTACACCTCTGTCTTTGCGAGACTCATTGCTGTCAGGTGTAAGTATTTCAAGCCTGCCAGGGTAACTGAGCGAAGTTTCCTGATGTGCTGTGTCTGACTCCAAAGCACAGGTGTCCTGAAAAGGCAGCTGGCAGGCAAGACTGAACAGGGAACTGCTGAAGGGTTTCCTCAACTGAGACACCGATTTGGGGCTCCTCCACCCAGAGACCAGTGTTGTGGTACTTAATTATCTCTTTCCCACTGTCAAATACCATTGGAATTGGACAAAGGATGTAGAACTTACTGAGGACAGAGAAGAATTTGCAAAAAGAGAGAAACAAAGAGCATAAGTGCATACTGTTTCCTCAGGAAAAATTCTTAAAAATGAAGTTCCAAAGGAGACAGAGCTTTGCTCTCAACTGGCCACTTTGCGAGCTGATGTCAGTTTAAGCTACAGAACAGGTCTAACAGAGCACAAAACGGGGTGAATTGGTACCGCATTAATTTTATTTCTAAGCAAGAGGTAAGACTACACTTTCTTACACACTTAACAGTCTCAAAGCTCACACAACATTTGAGCTTAATGAAGGAGACAGGTCTGCAGGGGCACTTGGCCCGAGACTCTGGGAAGGAATGTATCAGGTTTGGGATCTCTTCTGAAGCAAGGTGCTTGAAAGACCTGAGCTGTGCGTTACTGTCAAATTTAGGATACAGGAGGGAGGAAGGATTGCGAGTGTAGTATTGGGCAAAACTCTGGTCTTAGTGAGACCTTGGAGAGGTGCCAGGGGTGCCTGCGGTAATAAATAGCTGGGCTGAAGGAAGGCTTAAAGTCACATTGCAAGGAGGTGAAAGTGAAGGTAGGTACCGAGAGTGGTTTGCAGAGCGTGTGGAGCAACTGTGTCTTACGATAAGCTCAAACACTGCACAGCGCAGATCTGTACAAATGAGACGCTGTGAGATGATTAACTGTGTTTGCACAGGGCCCTGCCTGGACTCGCACGTCTGGAGGGAGAGCGTTTTCCTAACCCAGCCAGGCTGCTGCTCTCTCCCCCTCCCTCCCACCTGGAGATGGAGACAGCTGACAGCCTCTTCTGCTCCACCTTCAGCTGCTGCCAGGATCACGCTCCCCCACGCAGGGTACAGACAGGGCAAAGGCAGCCTGCTCCCCTGATCCTGCTAATGGCTGGGCAGGTGCTGCCCTGCTGTCTGAGAAGAGGCCAGAGAGGGCAGAAAAGGAGATGGGGCTGGGCGGAAGGGTCCGCAAGTGGGCACTTCTCCAGCTGTTGAAGCTCCCCAAAGTGGCAGCAGCTGGAGGGGATACGACATTTTCCCTCGATGCTGCACTCCCGCCAAACCTTGCTGAAAGGGCACAAGCCGCAGGAGCCTGTCTGGCTGCCTTTTTCTTTCTTTATTGACAGGTACCGAGTCAAGGTCTGCAGAAAAGTGAGGAGGAAGATTTGAGCGCCAACAGACCCCCCCGCCAATAACCAGGAACTGATGAAAACTCTGAGTAGGAAGGTAATTCACAAAGACTTACGCAAGGAGAAGAATGCCATCTAACTGGATCTTCAAAGCAGAATTATATTGCTATATCCCCTACAGCTATCTAAAGGGAATGAAGAGACTATAGGGCTCACGGAGATAAGAGTGAGAGCGTCAATATGTTTTATGTTCTTTAGCTGTAGAGATTAATTCCTTGATTAAAGTAAAGATCATGGTTAAGATTCAGAAATCTGAACCTTAGGGAACCATGATTACTGCTGAACGCTCTAGGGCTTGCAGATTTAGGACATCAATGGGTCTTACATGGGGGCCATACTTTACATTATCTTTCTCTGAAGGCATGGTATTCTGGATGTAATTATGCTGATGCTACAGCCAGCGCCAGGACTGGGAGTTCAAAGCCTGAAGGACCTGGATTATTGCAGGATGTTGTAAGGACTGCAGTTAGGAAGAAAGCTTGTGTCAGTTGGAGCCAGTGATTTATAAGCTAGAAATCAGCAGTAGGTTGTAAGTAGAGAAACTGTCAGGGTTCAGTTTACAGTAGACCTGGGGATGGCAGGAACCAAGCTTACCACTGGAAGCTGCCTTCACTGCAGGGCTCTGCAGGGCCTGACGAGGTGGGGGTCAAAGCATTCTCTCTTTTCTTGAAAGTAGGAGCCATTTATTACTACTAAGATGAAGGGTAGAATGAGGAGTAGGGTTAGCTGTAGGGTTTGGAACTGTAGATCTTGAAGAACATAAAATGCTGGCAATATTTGAAGATACCTTATTTTCTGTTCTGCTATAGGGCAGGTATGGATATGACCAATGTGCATGAAGATCCATATTATTTACCACATGCTGCTGCCCAAGAACATTAGGAGACTGGGGTCCATAGGTATTCATAACCAGGTAACAGGGTTATGTTCGGAATCCAAATATTGAGGAACCAGTATTGTTACTGCATGTTGCACAGCCCTCAGTATTAGGAATAGGGCTGATGTCAATAAGGGACAGTTATTTATGGTGGGTTTTTTGTTGTTATAGACATGAGGCTTACAGTTATAATTAAGGTAGGAATCGGGGACAGACTTTGGAAATCTAAAGCCTAGATTTCCAGTTGTTACTGAAGTTCCAAAAACTGCAGTGTGCTGGTGTCAATAATGATCAACTCTGTCTTTCTATTGAATGTGTGGGTTCTCTAGTTAGGAGTATGGATATTGGATGAACTGATTTTTTTGCAAGGCCTGCAGAGCTAGGAAGGGTACTGGTGTCAACAGTCACAAATACCTGTATTTTTCTGTTCAGGTATAGGAACAGGACCTTAGTTTTATCTTCAAATACTGTAAGGGTGAGAGAGAAGATGAGGTTAGAATTTGGAGTTCAAAGAATCAGACTGAGTTTGCTGCTTGATATACAAACGTAAGAAAAGGGCTGGTGTTAGTGGCCTACACTCTTCTGTTTGCTTCTGCTGTGCGGATTAATTCGTGGGGTACAAGAAAAGGCTGGTGGCTGGCTGGGAATTGAAAGTTTGAGGAGCTGTGTTTATGGTCTGTTTTGATGAAGTTTGAGGCCTTCCTTATAGTTATGGGTATCGTTAAGGTAAAGTTTCAGAATCTGTTGTGTTCTGAGACATATTTATTCCTGAAGCTGAACTTCCCATTGAAGGAGGATGAGCACTAGCACTAAGCTAACGTCTTGCATTCCACTACGGGACTAGTCCCCTTCATAGAGCTACTATTAAGGCCCATTAAGTAAGGCTATTAAGTCCATGCTAGCATTGGAGGTAAGATTAGAAAATTTAAGACTACATCTGTATCAGTCAATAAAATGGGGTCAAGGACCTCTCCCATGCCAAACGGCGCGGTCTTCTCCTGTCCACATTACATTGTACTTAACTGAGGTCATCTCAGGGGCCCATGGCGTCACCTGTGGTCTTTCAAAGTTTTTTTTTGTCTAGAGACACCGAATCAAAAATTGTGATTTAGCACCTGTAATAATGCAAGGGCTGTGTCGCAGCCCATTAAACTGGTGTTTTCATACCCCGAGGCTGAGACGGTACAATGCATGTCCTAGACTGTTGCACGAGGAGTGGTTGTGTACTGAAGTGTTTGAGGGTGCAAAACCTATTGCAGTAAAGCTGGAGGACTATGGAGGGGGACAAACTGGTGTAGTTTCATCCCTTCTGCCTAAGGGGAATAATCCTTTGCTCTTACTGCCTCGAAATCATGCCTGACCAGTGGGTATTCACTGAGGCCAAAATCACGCCAGGGAGTCGCCACTAACAATAGAGCCAATTCAGCAGGTGCAGGGTTCAAACTCACTCCCTGGCTCTATTTTTTTTGGCAGGACAGCATAACCTGGGTGTGGATGCTGCAGCCCCACAGCCTTAAGCAACAGCCTGGTGTGAACAGGGAAAATGTTCTTCCCCTTTATAAAACCGTTGGAGTCCTTCCTGTGGTTATGGTAAAGGCTGAGGTTTGAGGTGCTGCTAGCACTTGGAAATCTAAAGCTAGAAGAACTGAAGTTACTGCTGGCTTATTCTGAGTAGACAGCCTGATGCAGATGGGAGCCAATTCTTTGTGTGGTCTTTTCCCGTACGCAGAGGTTCCTTGGTTTAAATTAAGGTGACATTAAGGCTTTGAGATCTAGGAGTTTCAGGAACTGATTTTAATGCTGAATGCCAAAAGACCTACTTGTGCCGGCAGGTATCACTGTTGCAATTTTCTTTCTACAGGTCAATTCCTCAGTTGTATGTCACATTAGGGTGAGAGTTTAAGAATTGAAACTTGAAGAATCAAACATGCTGTTGAATATTGCTGGGAACACGGACCCAAGAAGAGCTCTGCTCTTTCTAGGTGCCAGTGCTGTATGTTCTTTTCTGCAGTAGGCTCAAACATGTCCTTGGCCTTAAGGTTAGCATTTGAGAATCCCAAGTTTCAAAAGCCCAGTATATTTGCTGGATGGTCTGGGGCTTCAGGGTAAATAAAGAGATCTGACAGCAATATTCACTAGTCCCCTTTACAATTCTGAGGCCATCGTTGGATCCCCTTGGTATAATTATAACTGCATTTAATATCGGGGTTAAAGTTGCTGTTATGTCATGGAAATCAAAAGGTTCCAGAGCGCAGCTGGACACTGTGTGGTCCACGGTGTCAGGAAAGCTGATGTCTGCAGTGGACGGTGCCTCTCTTCTCTTGCAAGTAGAGATGAGTCCCTTCAACACAATTAGGTAAGGGCATGGTTTGGTAATCTAAGGTTTCCAGAGCCCAGTTTCGACTTGAACACAGTAGGGTCTGCAAAGTTTGGAAAAAGGACAGTGGGAAGTGCAACACTCTTTTTTTTTTTCTTCTTTCTTTTCACTGCAATAACAGTTTCAGTGTTGTAAGATTACTTTGAGACCTGATATTAAAGTTTGTCTTTCGGAATCTAAATCTTGAGAATACTAGGGCATTTCTGAATTTTGGAGAGCCTGCAGAATTGTGAAGAGACCTGATGTCTTTATGGTCCAATCCTACACAAAAGGAGCATGTTACAATGTAGGAGAAAAAGCCCTACAGTTTTATTTTGCAGTGTACTGGGGCATCTGCTAGAATCCTGCACATCCACTCTAGTGAGCAAGCGGCTGTGTGGTGCTTAGTTGCTGGCTCGGGTTAAACCACGACACCCCACTAATTTGTACCCTCTCCTCCTGCAAAGACAGGACAGAATTTAACTGCAGCAGTCTTATTAAGTGCATATAGTATCTAACTTCTATGCATTGAAAGATTCAATGGGTTATTTTACTTTCCTTTTTGTATCAACACTGTAAATATATGCATACTGAAGGAATGCAACAAGTACTTTTGCAGTAAGAAAGAGGCAGAACATACATTTTCACTGTCAGAGTTGTTTTTATATAAACACTAACCTTAGTGACAGTCTTGTGGAACAGCGTGTTGTGACTGATTCGTAGCTGTCCTCCTGCGCCACCACACACACAGGCAGGCAGCACGCTCCCACTTGCACGTCTCTTAAAAGCTTTCCAACCTGCCTGTCTCCTTTCAGTAGACCGTGCTTTCAGTACAGTGTCAAAACCGACAAATCGTTTCCATTGTAAGATTCTTTGAAACAGGCTTAACTGAAAAAAACACACTGATTTGATGTAAGTTTGGCACGATGTGAGCAAAGAGGTCAGGTCTACAGTAATCAAAATAATATAAAAAAGTAATATGGTGGCAAATGTTTTGTATAAGCCTACAACCAGAATGGAAGCTATAAATGTCAACCAGTAATGTTTTTGTGAAAAGGGCTTTTAAAAAATAATAATTACCTTTATTTCTCCATAAATTCCCTTTTTCCCAGGCACTTGCCTGGGACACAAGATGAGGAGAAATGCTGGTGTTCTCTTTCTGTATAGATACAAATGAGTAGCAAAGCAGTGGGTCATACTCACTAGGGGAGCTTGACCCTGTGGTTTGTTGCTGTCCTTAGCCCAAGAGAGCCTGATGCCCTGGTGCTATGCATCTTAGAAAATATTAGTTGCTTACTCGTTAGGAGGGAATGTAAAGGCCATCTTTTCTCACTGGAAGTTACCATTTTATTCCATAGGAGAGATGTTTTGCTGCTGTTATTAATTAGTATGATAGACAGTTTAGAGTACTTTCAAATGTGTGTGCATGCATGCTTCCCTACCAAAAGCCTTTGGGTTCGAAGAGAGCAATCTACAGGTGGTAATATAAATGCACACCCCAGGCTCCTCTCCCTCAGTCACCTGCATTCACCGATTTCCATACCTCTTATCTTTATGGCTATCAGGGAAGCTGCAAGTAGCAGAAGTTGGTCTGCAAAAGAAGATGAGGCTGAAATACCACTGCTTTCATGAACTCCTCCCCACGATCACAGGCATCCTCGAGTAACTGACGGTGCAGCTGATGGGAGGGGTGTTAGGGATCAAATGCCTATTACGTGGCGTAGCTCTCCAAAGGACAAATCACCATTTTTAACAGACAGTGTGGTACAAGCAAATCTTTTTTCTCCTTTCTGGATGAATAAAAAAGGGTAGAGACATTTGTATGGCCATATATCCATCATCACCCAGAAATTCAAAGTCCCCATTCTAAGCCAGTTCCAGTATAAATACTAGACGGCACTCTTAGTGTGTCGGCTACATTCATTTTTTAAAGACGGGCCACTAAAGTCAAGTCCCTTTTCCTCACGTCTACGAAATGTTCACCACCGCGCATCCGTCATGTGCACAGACAAGACGCGTTACCGTTTCAGCCAGGCAGGCTGACAACACCGCGTCCGCCACCCCCCGGTAGCCCCGCATTTCGTCAGGCGCTGGCGGTGCCGCCTCACCTGCGCTAAGGCTCCCTCCCTCCTCCTCCTCCTCCTCCCCCTGTCTCTTCACCGCCGGGTGTCCCTCCGGGGGGCACCGACCCTCCCGCGCCCCACAACCCCCTGCCGGCAGCCCCGAGGACCCGCCGCCGCACCCCGCCGCCGGCCCCTCCTCCCTCGGCCGCCGCCGCTCCGCCGCCCCGCCCCGCGGCAGCCGGGCAGGTGAGCGGCAGCCGCCCCGGCCCCGGGGCCGGCCGGGCCGCCGCCCCGCCCACGGGGACGAGCCGCGGGGCTGGCCGCCACCTGCCGCCGCGCCGCACAGCCCAGCCCGGCCCGGCCCGGCCCGGCCGCCGCTCCCCGCCCTCTTCCCTGCCGCGGCGATGGAGTCGTAGGGGCGTGCGGAGGGAGAAGCGGTCGCGCTTCCCCGAGGGAGAAGGAGCGCGCTCCCGCAGCGGGCGGGCGGGCGGCCCGCAGGTCAGTGTCGCCTCCCGTACCTGTTGCGCCGGGAGCCGGCGGGGGGGGGGGGCTGGGGAGCGAGCGGCGGCCCATCGCAGGAGCCCGCAGGAGGTAGGCGGGCTCCCGGCCCCGTCCCGCGGGGAGGCAGCAGCCCCAAGGTACCGGGCCTCGGGGTCCGCTGCTGGGCTGGGGGGGCGGCGAGCGCAGGGAGCGGGTCCCGCGGCTCAGCTCCGGGGCGCTATCTACCTCCACCTCCGTCAGCCGCGCAGGGGAAGGCGCGGTGGCGTTTCAGAGCCTGTCACCGGGGCTCGGCCGGGGGCGAAGCGCAAAATCCTCCCCCCGCGCCCACCCGGCTGCCTGTCCCTGCTCGGCAGCTCCGGGGCGAAGGGCAGACCTCCCCAGCAGCGCTGCCCGCGTTGGGGCCGGGGGGCTGCCTGCTGGGCAAGAGGGGTCCCCGCCGCCTTCAGCTGGACCCGGCGCCGGCCCGAGCGGCGGAGGGGCCCCGGCGGGCGGGGTGGCGGCGTGCCCGGCTGCCAGCCTGCCCTCGCTCTCTTCCCCCCCCTCCTCCGCAGGAGCCCGAGATGGCGGACAGCGCCGCGGCCACCGCCGCCCCCCGCGCCGGCGTGAAGGGCAGCTCGGCGGGGCCCTGGTGGAAGTCGCTGACCAGCAAGAAGCACAAGGAAGCGGCGGCCGCCCCGCCGCCCCCCGCCGCCAGCGAGGCCCCCGCAGCCCCCTCCAGCCCCGGCGGCCGGGAGGAGCAGCCGCCCCCCTTCGGCGGCGGCGAGGCCGCGGGGGCGGGCGGCGGCAACAACCGCCGGAGCCTCCGCGTCTCCCACTCGGGCCGCTTCAAGGAGAGGCGGAAGGTGCGCACCTCGCTGCTGGCCGACAGCCCCGAGGTCTTCGACGGCGGCGGCGCCCCGGGCCGTGCCGCCCAAGGGGGCGAGTAGCCCAGGAGGGCTTCGCCCCCCGGAGCCGCGGCCCTCTGAGGAGCCGCCACTGGACGGGTGGCCGGAGCCCGCGGCTGCCCCCCGGCTGGGCTTGGCCTCGCTCGGCCCCGTGGGCGACGCGGAGGCGCGTGGCAGCGGCCTCCCCAGCCCTGACCGGTCACCGCGGGGAGCCCAGCACCTCCGCCCGACGAGTGAACCGCGTGCTGCGTGACACGAACGCCGCCGAGACCCGACCCCCGGATGATGGGACGATGTGATTGTCTTGACAAAATAACACCAATAAACACCCCACTCCCTGTACTGTGGTGAGCGGACTCGCAGGTGCTGTCCCAGGGCCGAGGCTGGGCTTTCCGTACCGTCCCCCGGTCCTCGCCGGGAGCCGCGGCGCTGACTTTTCAGGCCTGCGACCCCGCTGCTCTCGGCTCGCCGGCCGAGGAGGTGCTTTGCTGCTCTCGCCCGTCTCACACGCTGCCTTACGGAAGGAAGGGTGAACGAAGTGCTTTTATCTAACTCCAGGGCCGAGGACCTCGGCGCTGCCATACGTGCTCCTGCCCTGCCATTAGCAGGCACACCGTGAACCCGTCCTCCTCCCCTGCGGGGGTCAAGAGAGGGGTTACGGTGAGGGGCAGGCGCTTGCATTCGCCCGTGCCCCACATCACGTCGCATTTAAATATGCAAAAGGCAGGACCGAGCTGGTCTTCTCCCTCTTCTTACCTTGTAATGATAAGCAGGTGTTTCAGAGGCAGGTCTCCTGTAGCTCTCTTACAGAGGGAGGCCGGTTGTCGTCTAGCAATTCACGCTGTTTGCCCAGGGAACACATGATTTTTGCATAATTGGTGATAACTGGCATAATGAAGCTCCGATGATGAAACTGTGTGATAAAATGTAAATACTCCTGGGAGACGAGACCAGGCCTGGTGAGCACAGGCAGGGTTGTACCCCTAATGTGGAAATAGGTTTGGGCACCACTGGAAATGTTCTTTACTGTTTACCGTGTCTGAGGCTGGCGAAGCTAGGTTAAAGATTCCCAGGATTTCTTTTGATAGCAAGATAATGTGCTTTAACTCGGGCAGCTATCTGCTCCCTCTAACAGCTTCTGGATTTTTGGATGAAGTAAACTATAAGCCAGATTTGTACTGGTATTGTGCCTTACAGAGCAAACTCAGCTAAAAACACTCAGCAATTACACATTTGTTGATAGTAGGTGATGTAGCAACAACTGATTTATTTATTTTAAATGTATTCACGATATACTTTATATTGTTAAAATGGCTTTAGACTTTTTCTGAATGTGAGATAAGGTACTACATAGTGGCAGGGACTGAAAATTATTTCCTAGCAGTCAAGTATTACGCAGTTATGATTTTGTTCGGTTGTAACTAATGATTTAAGGTCAATTAAAAATAAAAAGCGACCTGAAAGGAAACAAGAGCGGAGAGCTGAGTTCCAGGTAAAAATATGCATTAAACCAGTCACTGACAATCACTGAAATGATGCAGTAGGTGCTGGGCCAGTGCCCTATGGTTCAGTGTGTGTGTAATAATATATAATGAACTTTGATAAACTCAGACAACCTAGCTGGCTTAGGTACTTACCGGTCCTTTACTCAGCTAATCCTTCAGACACTGAAGGACAAAGGGACTGTAGCATCGAATCTATTTCCATAAAAGCTTTTTTTCCACCCAGTGTGCAGACATATGCTTTTTTATTTCATTTAGTAAAACTACACGGTACTGGTTTTGGACTGCCTTTTTACGTTCCTGACTACATGTTGACCGAGCAAAGAGCTGGGGGGTTCTGGGGGAAGCTCTTGGAAGTTTCTCCTCAGAGATGCTTTTCTTACATGGAGCCTCTTCAGTCAAGGGGTATCTGAAATCCTTCCACTAAGAAGAAGCAATTGGAGCAAACCCAGCCTCAGACGAAGGGGTGTGAGAGAGAAGGAGGAGAGTTTAAAAGCTGGGAATAGAGAAACGGATGAAGAAGATCCGTACTTCAGCTACAGTTTAGCCTGGGGTGGGGGGAGAGGAGGCAGAAAGGGGTAGCTTTGCTGCCGGGGTTGTCATACTGCCTTTGGAAGGCAACATGTTCCTATCTATTACAGGCAAAATAAATTCTGCCTGTATGTATTCTGGGGCCCAAAGAACCTTTTTTGTATGTTTATGCGTCCAAAGTGGAAGAACAAGTAAGCAGGTGGTGCACTGGTGTGTTTCGTACTCCTGCATGTGGTTTAGTGTGAGCTCTGTGAGAGCTGGATCCTCAGAACTATCCAGAGGCCTGAGTATGGAGGGTTTTATACATCTCATGCAGATGCTTCTCTGCATTTTTAATCCTTACACTGTTGCGAAAATACAGTTTCCTCTCTCTCCTGCACCTCCAAGCTACCTCTTCCTACAGTGAACCTCTATGTGCTCTTTGGAAAGGTCTTGCTTTAGTTGCAAGTCTTTACCTAGGCACGAGATACCTACCAGTTTGGGTTTTATTTGAGAAGAAGTTTAGTATGCTGTTCAGATGGCTGCTGTTAAGATTCGATATCAATACCAGTTAATATGTGACTAAATGTTAGCTATGTCTTAATCCTTGTGTATGGCACTTTCAGCTTGGAAATTTGGTCAGAATACAAAGTCAATAAATGTACATAAAATGACTCACTTGCAGCCATCCTCCATCTTTATCCTGACCTTGAGCTGTGGGAAGGAGACGTAATTCTATCTTCCTGCTCAGTCAAATCCTTTCTTCAATGAATTTGATAGCAGCTGCTGAAAAACTAGAGCCATGAGAAAACAGGCTGCCTGCCTCGTCTCACTTTCCCCGCCCTCTGTGTAAGGGCCACGCAGGAATATCTTCAGGTTAGTGCTGACCTGTGTACCACAGCGAGGAGTGAGAAGACCCATTGGCCATAACCAACTTGCAGCGCAGAAATAGACCTCTTGATTCTCAGTCTCAGCATCAGATAAAGCTTTAAGTAATCTATACACATGTAAATGAATTAAGCTGATACAGAAAAAGATGTCATTTTATGGACTACCCGAGTTAATTTTTTTTAACCCTTGAAGTGGAGAAAGTTCGACCTTTCTTTTGTATTGGAGAATACTTGCTTAGGATAACAATAGTGCATTTCTGTGCATTGAATTATTAAAAGGCTGTCAGCAGTCTTAATATAGGTATTTTTCTCATCTCCTTTATAAAGATCATGCATCAGAAAGTAAGTTTAGGAAATAGGGTGGCTGAGAAAGTAGGTGCTGTTTGTTTTTAAAAGCAAGAAGTGACGTATTGACAAAACAAATGGAAATAAGCAGATGAGGTTCAACCTCAGCTACGTCAGTTGCAGTGCAATTTTCTTAATATTATTCCAGATACTACTAAGGATTGCAAGTTTGGGGCAAAAAATAAATATTTAGTAAACAGAGTGAACTTTTCAAATAAACTTGCAAAGTATATGCCTGCTTATTCCAGCTCTTGCCAAAACTAAAAATAACTCTCTGAGTAGCTGCCTGGTGAATCATTCCCTGCTATTGTAGGCTGGTCAGTCTGGACCTCAGAAAAGATTATAGGGAGCACCTGCAGAAAATTATTCTAAATTGGAAACACTGGAATAAATGCCTTGAAAGCCTCGAGACTTTCAACCTCAGATGTTATGTCAGGGTATGACTTAAACCGAACTGAAAGAAGGGAGAGGGGACTTTACGGTTTTGGAGAGGAGAGGAGTCTTCACTGTTTTTTGTTTGCTTGTTTGTTTAAGTTCTGTCTTCATTGCAGAGCAACCAATTATAGTTTTACATTTGAAATATCACGTCTCTTGTCCATTAACAAGATAACCTCATGTGAGGGCTAAAATCTGAAGGACAGAACTTCCAGCCTTGGCTTGGCCAGTGCAGCTGGATGCTTCACATTAAAGCCCGTGTTTAATTCAGCTCATTCAAAAAAACTAATTGGAAGAAAAGCTGTTTCAAGTGCAGGTACAAACTGGAAGCTGATTTTGCTGCCTTTTGGGATCCTATCTGGTAGGGCAAAAGAAAGAAACCCAAACCTGGTATTTTCTAAGATGTCTTTTAAAAGCTGGGGTGAGAGAGCGTTGGTTATAGAATGATACCTGAGACCATATAATTACACCATTTTGAAAAACAAACCTTTCCTCTTCATCACTAATTTATTGTAAATAGGAGGGAGACCTGCTGGCTGTGATTTTTCATTTCAGAATAAAACAAAAGGGATAAAGTTGCTCAATTTTATAGACACCAGAAGTAGCGAAGTGGTTTATCTGTTTTATCCTTAATGACACATCTGAAATTCACAAATAGCTCTAAGAAACAATATTCAGATGTAGTCTTCAACTAAAGCATATTGATTAGCAGCTGCAGCTTACGAATTTCATTTACTGCCCGTTTTATCTAGATAGAGCAAGATAACACCAGATAATATGTGTTTTGGGGATAGCAAACAGCTTTCCACGGTAGCTGTAAGGCATGATTTTAAATGAAAAAATTACTCTGGTGAGTACTCCTCATCAGATCTAAACGTCATGTTTCATGTGAGTAAAAATGAGTTAGAATGTTTTTTCATGGTGTTAGTTACCAGACTATCAGATAGTTTGGGATGTGTGAAGTAGGCCTGATTCTCAGACGCAAGCCTGTGTGTGCTGTGAATCTTCTGCCGCCTCTTTGCAATGCCTCAGGTCTTTCCCCAGATCCAAAGTTACCATTTATCATGGTAGTTCCTTTTACGCTAAGGAGGTAAAAGGCGTGATCCTCTGTGTTACTGAAAACAAGAACCCTACCTATGTATGTCTGTTGAAATGAAAAATTAGAGGTACTGTGCATGTGGAACTTCGGTGTCTCACTTTTTTTTTTCACTGCTGATTTAGGTTCATTTTGCTTTCCAGGTGGTTGTTTTATCCTCAGCCTGTAAATGTTTGAGCAGATAAACTGGCCACTGATCTCACAAGAACTGCGCAGTGACACAAGAGTGGGCAGCACTTCAGTGGCCAAAGGAAAAGGAAAAGTTATAATAGATTGATTTCTGCATGTGCTTCTGAGCACATTCCCACTCAGTTTTATGAACGGGAGCAGAACTGAGCCTTAGTCTTGATTCTAGAAATACAGCTACCTGGGAAGCAGAAGGAGCCTCATAGCCTGCACATCCTTGGTTGTGTTTATCTTGGCACGTGCTTTCAGTGACAGAAGTTTCCAAAAATTGGAGTTGATTTACCTGTCCTGTTTAACATCATTGGATTCAGGACTAGGAGCATGGTGAGAACTTAAAAGAGAAATCCCACCAACAGTACTTCCTAGAAATGCTGTAGCTCAGACCTCTGCGAGGAGGAGGAGGGGGAGGAGAAAATACCTATTTTCTGGCTACTCTATTTTTGGGTTCTTTTCTTGGCTTACCTATGCTATAGCAGTCTCCTTGCTGGACCCTAAAGCAGCTAGAGAAGTAGAATTTATGAAATGGGCAGACGTACAGGATATACAAGGACAGCATTTTGCACTGGCAGTCTCTTGAGGAAGAGACAAACCAACAACTAGACATTACACTGGGCATTTAAAGGTAGTTTAATTCTTCCTGCAAGGCTGGGAAGCTACAGTTTGTTCCTGGCTCAGTTCTCAAGTGGCTAACAGTAGATATGAAAATGCCTCTAGGTAATATATTAGCTGTCACAGGTGTTAATTAACATCTGCTGAATTGCATCTGAAACGGAAAACAGTGAGAAAGTGAGGAATCACATTAGAATAGCACATGTTGCTGACCATGACTGAAATCACATAAGCTTTGGAAAACTGTGGCCCGATTTTAAATGATCAGTTGAAGCACTTAAAACATTATCTGTTTTTCTTATAGACAGCTATTCTTGCTTATTTCATGGTTTTATTTTTCTGCTGTAATAATTTACCATACAGTTACCTTTTTAATGAGTAATTTTACTCACTATATATTACCTCTCTAGTTTTATTTATTGGTTTTCTATTTTTTGTGCTGGAACAGAAATTTGGCTGGGCTTGTCCCATGCAAAACATTTCTACACAAGTTGAAGATATTCCTATGACGTATACCTCCACCTAAACTCAAATTAATACCAATACCTTGCAGTTTTGGAGAGGTCTGGAGAAGTGAGCTCACCACTGAAGACTGATCCTTTCATCTTCCTGAAAAAACATATGCATCATCCCTACTTTAAAGAAAGGAAATTCAAGATATAGGGCAAAAGTAAAGTTCGTAAGTACCTGAATGGAATAACGCATCTAGTCTGAGACCAGAAATCAGGCTATGCCAAAACTGCCTAAGAAAACAAATCTGTAATAAGTGGTGGCAAGAGGTTCAAATGGGCTTTCTAAAGTTTTAAATCCCTGAGAGGAATCTTTGGATATGTGGGAGTTTTAATATCATTTAAACTTACACGTCATTGCACAGCTACCTCCAGTTCAGTTATTGATGCTGTGCATTGTAAACTGTGGCTGGGACTTTAACGAGAACCACAGAGACAGCCAGAAGTGGAATTGTAGTTGTATTTGTGGCATTGGCATCCCACTTGTACACACAGGAAAAACAATTTAGTTATAACCGAAGATGTGTGTTTAAACTAGTGTAGTTGTGTGAGTATGTGTCTCCCCTCGTGCAGCTGCAGATTTCCAGTGTGGTCAAAGGGTCACACTGACAAAAGCATTGAGGTGTCTGATTCCACTTGCTTCAGTGGTGTCTCAGTATCTTTGTGGATCTAAGCTTCAGTAAAATGTCTTAAAAGAGGGACCGTAGTTACACAAAACTATTAAAATTGTACTAAGATGAGGAAGTTAAAAAGGTAAGTTTCTGGATTATTTACCAAGGCAAATAGAGTTATCAGTGTAAAAGAGCTGCCTAATAACACTTGCATTTTTTATTCTGTATTTTCAGCTGTTTGTAGCTCCTTTCTCCCCTCCTCCCTGGTGTATTCTTGCTTTCCAGCTGCTATTTGATCTTTTCCACTCTTGACTCGAAATTATTCCTTACAGAACCTCTCAGTGAGGTGGTTTCAGCTCAGCCCCGTGTAGCATTTCGGCAGAGCCATTGTTCTTTTGTCCTCTGCCTGTAGATCAGCTTTTACTGCTAAACAGCTTCTTTATAAACCCCAATGAAATCTTCTTGTGCTTTTTGTCTGTGTTGAGAACAAGACCAAAGGTTGAAGATGATAGTTTTAAGCCCTGAGGTGTGCAGACCCCCCATCCCTTCATGTGTTTCAGTGTTAGTTACTGCTTTGGCTTTTACCTGTTTCTCTTTGCCAGCCAGGATGGGGCACACCCTCGACCAGCACAATACAAACCCATTTAATTAAGAGCTATTCAAGCTCTTCTTTTAAATGTTTGCTTCAACAAATGCCCGTGTCAAACAGCAGTCATATGACACCTTTCCAAACCCTGCAATCCAGAACAGAAACCAGCAATACAATTTTAACTCGCTTTTGGGTCTGAACCGTCACCATGAAGATCCTCAGCTTGTTCCCAAGGCTGGGGAAGGGTCACTTGCCAAGGCTTCGCTGGTCCTTTACAGCATTTGCATGCTCTGTAACAATTTCTAGATGTAATACCAAGAAGTGTCTGCTATTTGGGGAGAGGCAAAAGTGGCAGTACAAATTGGACTTCTTGAGATTGGTAACTTACGTATGCGAATGCTCAGTGCGCGCTAGCAAATGGGGTATTTTCGGGATGTATGTGACACCCAGCCTTTGGTATCTGCACGTAAGATGCCACCTGCCAGTATGTGTGAAGGATTTGCATTTAGGCATAGACCCGTGCAAATCAACATAGGCTATTACATGCAGGAAACATTTTGAAAATGTTGCCCTTCCTGTCTTGCTTGGGGATTGTAGAATTGGCTGGAGCATCCCTGCACATCCTGCGTGACTCCTTAATCAGAGAAGGCTCTGAGCCTACCACAGCTCTCCTAGAGCACCTTCCTCGAGAGGAAACAGGACTTGCTCAACCAGCAAAATGGAAAGTAAAAGCTACTTCTGGTGGAGTTAATGCCACAGGGATCCTGGAGGAGCACATCTTAATTAATCTGCTCTGCCAAATCAAATCTGCTTGTGGGAGCTGTGTTGCTGCTGCCTATTGCTGTGACAGCTCCCCCATCTGCTTTAATCTGCCTTCAAGTAGTGTGGTAATATAATCATTTGGATATGTTTGACAGATTTGAGAAGGGGTATGGTTCACTGAAGTCTTGACTAAAGAAAGAACTTGGAGAGAAGCCATTTTTACATGATAAAATAAAGCTAAATTTATGAGGAGGGATCCCCCTGTCTAAGGTTCGTATCTGTTCAAGAACACACCCATGAAATTCATGTGAATGAGGGTTGCAAGATCTTATCTGAAGATGCAGCTGACTCCAGGGGACTGATCAAGGTGCCCTTTCACTCCAATAGGAAGCGGTGCATGCTCTGAGGGACCTTAAACCTGAGGCTCTCTATCCTTGCTAATGGATCAGATCCCAATGTGTAGGAAACGTGCAGATTTCATTCACATCATTGGTTTAAGAAAGGCACATTGACAGTTTGCTTTTGTGCTGATGGCAATGTATCATCACTGTGCCATTTTGATCAGTCTCGCTTGTGGTGTTTGCTCATCAGGCCAGCTAATAGCTCTCTGCTTTGGACAGCTGCTGTGTTACTCTGTGCTGTTAACCTTCACTCTGAATCTGCCCAGGGGCTATTAAAAATATGCCTGAGGATGAAGATGCTTTTCTCTATCAGGTAGTTAGAGAAACCTGCCCATTCAACAGACTAGGAAGATTTGCAGCCTCAGGTAACTCTCCTGACAGAGGTAGTTTTGAGTCCCTGCAGGCATGAGGGAAACACAACTGAGGTAGCCACCTTCCTTGGTAAGTGCTTTAAATGTCAGGCTAGGTATCTCAGTGCTGTTGATGGGGCTCAAAAACTATTAGGCAGATTCCAGTGAGAAAAGTCCAGGGACAGCTGTTAACACGAAGTGGGTTTATAACCTCCCAATAGGAAATTCTCAACCAGAAAGCCTTGATCTCTTGTCGGAAGTGGGAGAGCATAGCAGAGGGAATATCCCATGTTAGTCTTGTTCAGGAGATGAGGAAAGGGAATATTTGCTGTCAGTTACTGTCAGAGGGTACTGTACTAGATGGGTGTTTGACCTGGTAAAAATGTGTCTCTTGTTATGAAAAAATAAAAGCAAGCCCTATGCACTTTGTGGAAAAAGAAGTGCTGGCACCTGTGCTCAAGAGGGGATTCTGGTCTCTGGAGTGTGCCTTTATGAAAGCACGTCCCAGCAGAAAGAGAGAACACAAAAAACTCATGCCTGTCCCCAGGACTTCCACCTGAGCCCAGCACCTGAGCTTTGAAGAGTCCCAGCCTGGAACAGAGTCCAAAAACCAAAGCTCCTTAGTGAATCTGGGCTGTGCTAGCAGGCCAAAAGCTATGCATTTTATTTACACCAGAGCAAGGACCCTTTACACAGAAGTACAGCAAGGTCTGCATTTGTCAGCGCTGATTTCTCTGTGGTTCAAACCTAGCAGGCTATCTTTGCTACGTTTTATCTAAATGTGGCTGTACTTTTGCATATCATGTACTAATTTCTAGGCAGATAACATTTCCTAAATGCTTTTGAATTCCTCTGCATGGGAGCCGCATGAGCAGAAGGGATGGCTTTCTGCTCCTAGGGGTGAACAAGTACTTGGCAGGAATTCCTGTGCCTACACCAGAACATGAAGTATCTTTAAAATGCCTTGTCATATTCAACATTTGAAAAAAACCAACCAAACCAACCAGCTCCAGGCTCATGCAGGGTGACATGACACGCTGGTTTTTATAGCAATTAAACTGTCCAATGTTCAAACAATAAAATATTCACCATTACACAGCAATAGACAATGTCATTCCTGCTGTAGGGAGGGGCTGATGTGAAAAGCTTTTCACCCACATTCTTTGGGAGGAACTTCCATCCTCAGCCTCCTTCCCAAAGGAGACACTGAAGTCTGTCAGCTCCAGGAGCTTTCCTTTTGCAGTAGATGACAGCTTTTACATTCCTGTATTCTTTCTAGTGACTCTCCAGATTTTAAACTTACCTACTAGGGGAAGTATTTTTTGTATCAGTTACAGTGTAACCTTAAGATGATCTAGAGTACCCTGGTAAAAGTTTAATCTACCAGAAGAGTGAGAATTTTACCTGTACAGCTCCAGCTGTGTAAGGCTGACCATTGCATAGTCCCTTTCGTGTATACATAAAATTACTTAACACTGATCATTTTGTGAGCTGGCACATAGTAGCTTCTTATAATTTATGTTCTCCAGCAACAGCCTCAGTCTCATAGAGACTGGCTGTCTTTTTACACCACTGTAATAAGCTCCAGGAAAAAAAATCACTAAAAACACTTCTTTTGTCATTAGGTACTTCAGGATCTGTTTAAAAAAAAAAAATCCAGTTGTTGTTTTTTTTTTAAAGAGAACTACAAGTTCCTCTGGAGCAGGGACTATTGCAAGTTGTATGACCAACTTCAGGCAAGGAGATCAGACAACCGACTTTTAGTAACTAGTGAGATTTTAACCTGTGTGAATTGTGAATCCCAGACTCAATCTACTGGTCACACAAGTTTTTTCTCACTCTCTTACCAGTTTGAAAACATGCAGTTTACAAGCTTTTTTTGTTGAGCACTGACACTCGCTGCTGTTATTGATTCTGATTTTCTGTCAGGAGTGATCCTGTTTGGAAGATTTAAGCTTTCCATAACACTTAAAGCTTTTACTCTTTGATGCATCAGTCTTTACACCCACTTTGCCCTCCAGGATCCTAGAGGCATGCTGAAATTGCAGATTGGTACTTCAAGGGAAAATACAACCATGGGATTCCAAGAGGTTTTAATCAGGCTTTTAATAATGTTAAACATAAGTATTCTAAAGTTTTATTCATTAGGAACAGGGGTATAAATGTTAATTTTTGTGTTTGCAGGCCTTCCTTTTGACACCGATGACCTGGCTAAGGACATAGCTCTCACAGGTTTTGTAAAGCTGTCTCCTATCCACAACTAATAATACACTGTAGGAATAGGTTAATTTAACTTAAATGTAAGAGCACTGTGTATAACTAAATCAGGAGTAAGGTGGGCCTATAATTTTATTAGATTCTTTGGGGAGGGAGAGTTAATCTGGTGTTCTTAACACTTACGCAAAAGTATGTCTGGGTGCTCAAGGCATTACAAGGGATGAACAGTTCACTCTGCCAAAAGTGGCGAAGGGAGAGCTTTAAGAAATAGCACATAGGGCTCTCTCCAGTTCAATATATCAGCCTTGTTTTGTCTTGGGCCCGGAGCAATCTCAGTGGGCACCAAAATAGTTTTTAATCTCTGCTCTGTTGTCATATGTGAGGGGAGTCGACTCTTTCACATGCTAAGTAGCTCTGCTTTTTGCTGGCTTAGAAAATCTGATCAGTGGAGGTCTCCCACACGGTATTCACACACACTGCCAGCTCCACAGAAAGCAGTGGCATGGTGCACAAGACCAATACCCTATCGATCGACGGTCTGCTTCTGAAAGTGTCCAAGAAGACACCTAGAAGGGGGAGCCAGAAATCTGCAGGGAAAAGTTCATCTCTCCCCTACCCAGAGTGTGAGGAATGCAGTTCATTCTTTGTGCATTTGCCCTGAGTGCTGCAAATGCTGTTGGGTTTGAAGTGTAAACTGTGCCAGGGCTGAAAGGTTGAAGGAGCAGGAAGACCAGCAGCTGAGCAGTAGGACATAATGTGCTCTGTGTTGGTTACAGATGCAGCAGGGTAACCTGCCAGAAAGGAACAAGGCATGACGGTATGTCTTCAGAAGTGACATCCATTATAAAACAGGTTTGGATGTAAATATTTATACATGCTCTATGCTCTTTGATGGGCAAGCAGCCTGGTTTGGTACGGTCAGAGAAAACAACCAAGTCATGAACTGGGGGCAGGGCTGATACTCATTCTGTGTTTCACTGTTATTTGCATTATGAGCATGATTCAATGCCTATTAACAAATCCTATATTGGCATTTTAAGTAGTAATGTACTAAAGTTGATCCTGATCCGTGGCTGGTAGATGAAAGGACATTTAATTTCCCAATTGAGAAAAGCTGCTAAGGACAGAAAAGCTTTCTTATTGCACTGGTGGTACCTGATATTCAGTGGAGTATACCAACAGTTCCTGCTGGCCTCAACCACGGTAGAACAACTCTGAGGTTTTTCTGCTTTTATTCTCCAGGTTTTTTATGCAGAAAAATCTAGATTTCCTGCTACTTCTGAAAAACAAATAATTACTGGTGTATATGCTGAGAGCTTTATTGTGTTTTTCAGACTATAACATCACTGGACCATAGGACTATATGGCTAAACCAATGCTTTAAGTTGAGTGTGCAGCAACCACCGTATGTATTTTTAAATGATACTTATTTGACTGCAGGATCCAGAGCTATTATGTTTAAAGACAGACATTTCCTTTTAATTCTGAGTGTGAAGACTGAGGCTGTAAATGTATAAAGGCCATGGGATTAAAAAGTTATGTCTTCCACAGCAACCAGATCTGAATGGAATGATTCCCTTGTTACTTGGGAAATAAATCATTAAATTGGATAAGAGAAATAGTCCTCTCATGAATCAATAACAATTTAAAAGAAAAAGAAAAAACATCCAAAGGGTAATAAATGGTCAATTTTCCTAGTGAAGGAAGTGGGTCTTGGTGAAAAGGCAGTGGAGGGTGAGGTGACAAGGCTATCGATTACTCAGAAAAGTCAGAATTTAAACTACGATCTCAAGACTTGGCAAATAAAAATGGTAGATGAAAGTCAAAGTCAGTACAGTAATGGACCCAAGGAAAACAATCCTTACAATGGTAAACTCTCCAGAAGTTATTACTACTCAGTAAAGAGAGCTTGAAACTGTTGTGTTGGCAATTTCAGCAAGAATGCCAGCTCAGTAGTCTGTGGTAGTCCAGAAAGGTAAATTAAATGTTAAGATTTATCAGTAAAGGAACAGAGAGCAAAACTGAAAACTGCAAGCTCATGATGTGACCACAGTTGGACTGTTGAAGGCAGTCCTGGTCCTTATTTCAGGGAAAATATGGTAGGGCTAGAAAAGATATAAAGAAAGGTGAAAAGATGACCATAGGTTCGGAAAAGTTTTTGTTCAAGACGAGATTAAACAGATTTGCTTGGAAAAAAGTGCAGTAGAGAAAAGACATAACACAGCCATACAAAATCACAAACAGCAAAGTAAGGTGAGCAGAACACCATTATTTTCTCCCTCTATGCAAAAGCTTGAGAAAGCTGGTTTAAAGCAATCAGGAAGTATTCTTCACAGCCAATTGAATTAAGTTGTGGAACTCCTTGCCATAGGGTGTTACAAATAAATTTGCAGATTAAAAAAAATCCATCAAAACCTATAAAATACAAAGATATGGATTAAATCTCTGTCTCAGGTAGTCCCCAGCTAGACTGTTAGGGTCTGTGAAGATATAATGCAGGAAATATAATTGTGCACTCACTTTATTCTTACACTCTCTTCCTAAACATCTGCTACTGACTGACGCAGAGGTCGGCTACTGGCCTGGACAGACCTTTGCTCGGATCCAGTGTGACTGTGCTTGGGCACCATAAATCTGATTGTTTGACAGGCAAATACACTGAAATTAAGTTTATGCATCAGATAGTACCGGAAGATACATGCTATCTTATGAGAGTCCCATAAAAAGTATACAAGCAATCTATCATTCTCTTGCAAATATATTGCAGGGAGCTATTATAAAATAGCATGATGTGCTTATTATCTATGCTCTCAGACTATCGGTACTAACTCAGTACTGTTATATTGCTGCAGATTATATTATTTTCATAACACAGGTCATGGCAGAATCTTGGCGCCAGAACTTGTGATAGTTTAAAAGGTTATTTCTCTGTTAAAGTCAAATGGTTGCTTCGAGATCAAGATCTTCCTACCAGTTGGTCTGGTTTAACAATAAATTAATATACAACATCTTAAAAATTAGGATATGCCTAAACTGCAGGTCTGAGATGCATTAGTTCACAGTTTTAGATGAATCTCTGAAAATAAAACATGACTTCAAAGAACTAAGAGTTTACAAAATATTGCAAACCTGAATGAATTAATATTCTGAAACCCTGTGTTAAGGAGAGCCGAGAAAAGGATATTTTTTTCCATGATTATAGAGAGATCCAGGCTAAACAGTGTTTTATCTTTAATAGAGTCAACCACATTTTCCCATTCATGTAGTACCATTCATTATCTGAGGAACTCAAAGTGCTTTACAAACATGAATTAGCGAATGGCTATGAAGTAGGCAGACACTGGACTAGCCTCTTTTTTAGCATGAGAAGACTTCCCTGCAGAAAATTCACGTAGTTTAAGAAATTTCGCCTGGCAAAAGGCACCAAAAAATAAATTTTGTGAAGACAGCTTTCTCATATATCCATGTCTCTGCTGTGTTATATTTTCACATTATTTTAATATGTTGCACTTTGAATTAAGAAAAGACCAAGTATTTACTAAAGGGATATCTGACAGTCCAGTAGAATACAGTATTTTGTCAGAAAAGACACCTTTCTGTAGCTGTGGTTGAATTCAGCTGAACTTCACTCTTTACAATCCTGTTCCTGTTGGCAAACTCCACTTCTGCAATTGAATTTCCAATGAGCTCATGATTCACGGCAGTGCCACCTTCTGAAATCCTAAGTGCTAGTTTAGAAATCACTCCTTTCTCTGAATATTCCCTGTTGGTTAAGTTCACATACTTGCAATAGCAAAGCCATTATTCACTGATCAATTTACACTCCCTTTTTGAAAGGGGAGAGAGAGTACAGCATTTTGAGGAAGCTGGAAGCTGGTAATTCAGGTGGAGCAAAGCTGGTGTCTGCTGCTGCCCTTTGCTATGAGCTACTGAAAACAGACATTTTGGTTCACCTAGAGGATCAGTAATTGGAGATGTTTTAGCAAACAGGCTTTGGGGTTGGAGACAATGAATCACTCCACTTCAAACAAAAAACCCACAAAAACAAACAAAATAACCCCATGACCAAACTTTCAGTGGAAGCAGTCTGTGCCCCTGTGAAATGGCTTGTGAATGTAAACAGTGAATGTAAAGGAAGGGCAACGAGGGAAAGCTGGAGGAGAGCACGGAGGTAAGGCTAGTCCTGGTCAGCCATATAACTTCACTTGCAATCTACCATTTTGCAGAGTGGGTGGGAAACATGGCCTCCTAGTGAATTGATGGGATATTTCCAAGGGCAATTAAAAGGCAGGTGAAAACAATTCTGGAACTTAACATTGCCAGGCACAGAACTGGCGGGGCTGGCTAAAATGCTAAATTCTGCCTATCTTTTGGCAGCTCTGGGTTTCAGGAAAAGCTGAGCTCCTACTTGCAAATTCAGTCCCTTTAAATTACTTTTCAAGTTGAGTACCCAAATCATTAATCCCTGCTTCTTGCATTAGCTAGTGATCAACTCATGTTCATATCTCTGTTTAAATGCCTTGGTGTTTTCTGTGGAATATTTTCCACAAAGTACCAAGACATGTTTCAGTGTCTTCTATTTTAAATTAAGAACTTTTCAATGAAGAAAAGCAACAGAATAAAGGTGCTCTCAGAGCGAGATGGAACAAAGTGTGAACCTATCCCTCTTTAAAATCCTTTTCCTTTCATGGTGTGACGGCTTTCTGCTCTCTGTAAAATGAAACATGGAATTACTCATGCAAGTAAGCAAAACATTCAGAAATTAATCACAGTATTTTCAGGGAGTTACAAACAGCACCCTTTAGTTTTAAAAATCTTTTACAAATAACAACTGACCATTCACTTAAAGCCTTTCACATAATCCAGAGGCCAAGGGGTGCTTGACAATTGAGCTTTAGAGAATTCTTATATAATTTTTTGAAAATTTCAATAGGTTTTAGATGCAACTTCTGCTGCCTTCCAGTCAGAAAAGGAGTGTGAAATTCCCCTAGCCATTCTTGACATTTCCTTTCTAGACTCCTAACCCCTCCAGCTGACCTCAGACAAAGCAGCCTGCTGATTTTAAGGAAGTGAAGGAACACAGGGAGGAGGATAGTCATTGCTTTAGATGGAAATCACCATTCAGAACCATGGGAATATGGCTGTTTGGAAGAACTTTGCTTTAGTGTGGAACTTACCAGGAAAGTAGTGCAAAAACTGCATACAAATTACAGGCTGTGGTGGCAGAACAACTAGGGCAGTGAGAATTGCCGCAGTCTGGATGAACTGCATCACAGAAGTAACTCAATGAAAGTGAAGAATGATAGTAATTTACCAAAGAGTCTATGTTCTTAATGAGCATAAGATCCCTATAATTTTACTGACAATGCATTTGATGTACTGTTCTCCAGTTTATTGCAGAAACAGCAGGAACTCTCTTTGAAAGCAAAACAACAACAACAACAAAAAACTTGTAGAAAATTAATGATTATGTCTTATGTGTCCAGGCCTCTGAGTCCTTTTCTTCCTGAAGTTGCGTTCTGACCCCTGTGACCAGGAATGCCATGTTGATACTTGGAGGCCCTTAAACACTGTGTCTCATTTTTTATCCACCAACAATGCTATTAAACTGTTGCAGAAAAGGCGTTGAATCAAGAGTAGCGTGACCTGGGAAGCAATACTTCAAGTCTGTTCTGCATTGATGAGATTGCAATTGAAGCATGCATCCAGATTTGAATCCTTCAGGCGTTAAGAAGGAGGGAGGGTAAGTAAAGAGAGTCTACAGGAGTTACTTAATATGCATGAGCAGAAGCCTAGAAAGCATGATGTATGAGGACAGACAGAAGAAATTTGAGGTTTTTAATCTAGAAAGGAAAAGAAAGAGCAGGAAACATAATGGTCTCGAAACACCTATAAAACTGCTGCAAGAAAGAATAATCTGTTTCCTGTGTCCTTGGTAGCTAACACAAGGAGTAATAGGTCTTGACTACAAAAAGGGAGCTTGAATTTGACATTCGAAAAAGCAAAGCTTGGAAGGCTTGCCTCTGCCATACACAGCTTTAAGATAAGGGCCTCTCTGAAATATAGCTGACACTGCCTTGGGGCAGGAGGCTGGAGCCAGGATCTCTTCAGATTCCTTCCAGCCTTCTAAGCAGTTGGTTGTAAAGGGAGAAATAATGGCTGGCTGTCTCTGTTGGCTGTTTTGTGGACACAGGAGGAGCAGTCCCACTGAGAAAAGAAATTTATACTAAGCTGATCTTGCTGAAAACATTTGTTTGGTCCTCAGAAACGTGCTGAATGATTGCAATCCCCATATGGACCTAAGATAGTTTTGACACTAGCAAAGACCGTAACCACCTTCACAATACCTGGCATGTACTACAGAAAGGTAGAATAATATAAAGAAAAGCCTCTTACTGCGGATGACGTAGGATCTTTCTTAGCAATAAGATTTGTAAGGCGTTGTAGATGCCAAAACTCGGCCCTTTCAGAATGACTCTGAGGAGTGCAGCTGTCTGGCCTTGGGGAAGCTGAAGCCATAAATGACTTCTACAAAGTTCACATTAAAAGGAATGACTAGGTCTGGTAAAGAAGCGGCAGATAAAAGCTCCATAAGAACCGGCGAGCGCAGGTGTTTCCAGGGTCCAGAGCAAACCAGCGTGGGAGGATTCCAAATTTTGTGCCAGCACGTGTGCTTTACTCTCCCAGCACTTCTCACAGTGTGCCCACAAACATTTACCTTTTCCAGCCTGAGCTGAAACCAATCATTTCCGAACAAAGCAAAAATGCTGTTCAGATGGTTTGGTCCACAGCTAGAGAACCCTAAAACAGGCATGAATCAACAGGAGGGAATGCCTCAGCTCAGCCCTTTGCGGCAGTCCCTGGATGTTTCTTGTACACAGCGGGCAACACAGTGCCCACCCTGGAGCTGCACAAATCTGAGGAGACAGCAAATATTCACATTCGCATTTGTCAGCAGCAAGCACTGCCTTGGAGCAGTAAATCTGCCAAGTCAGATTAGCGATTAGCAATAAAAATTAAATGATTATATAGCAGCAAAAGGCTTTGGCTGAGGAGTTTCAGAGCAGGGAGCAAGAACTGGCATTTGCTGGCCACCCATTTGGTTCAGCAGGACGTTCACCTAATGTGGCTGGGTCTCCTGACAGCAAGATGAGGAGAGGCTCTCACTGCTTACTTGTAAACAGGTTTCACACTTTTTTGTGGGAAGAGGACAGCAGGTTAAAAATTGACTGGGTAAACCTGTGTCCTGTCCAAATACCAAAATACCAGTGTCTTCAAATAAGCCAAATGAGGGATAGGAGTTGGTTGCAGGGCTAGTGAGAGTCCAAGAGCAAGCCAAAACTGTCAAGTGGGAGGGACACTACAGAAGAGCATGTTCGTGAAGCAGGGAGATCTGGGTACAGATGGATGCTCCTTTGGGAGCATAACCTCTGCAAGAAGAGCCTGCTCCCAGCTGCTCTTGCTGCTGCTGATGTGGAGTTGGTCTACCTTCTTTCCAGACAGAAGGATTTGGGTTCTGTTCTGGTGCTTGCTGAGCTATACCCCTGCCTCACTCCTCCCTGCCCCTCTACAGGACAATGGAGATGGGAGACTGGGAGTAGCCTCTCACTTCCAAAGGTGTTTAGATTTCAGTTTTAAACACTGGATGGAGAAATTGCAGGAAAAAAATATTTGATCCTTAAGTACTTTGACTATAAAGTACAGCCTGTAAGGTACAGAAACTGTTATGTGCAGAAATATTCATTGAAAGACACTAGGTTTTTATTGACTTAAAAGAATTTTTAAAAAATTGTACATATTTTAATAGTTACAACTTGACAGGTCTAAAATCTCACTAACAGTGGGAAATTAGCATGGTTGTGTTGCCAGTAAAATCTCACATGAATTGGCTCTTGTTTTCATGTAATTTAACATTTTTCACCAGTGACATGGAAGAAAGAATAATTCCCAGTCTTGACGATTACTGAAAGCTTGAGCTGATGCAAAGATTGGAGGTAGTGAGTAAAAAAACGAAGATGTGTCATGGATAGAGACCAGCCTGGGTCTTCTGGTCAAACAATGTGTACAAACAACAATTAATTCTTACAGAGTTTGTAGGGCAACCAGACCATGAAGGCCAAGCCCTCTTTGCAAGCTTCCTGTGGCCAAAGTATCTACTATAAACCTTGATGTGTGAGCAGGAGAATGGTGAGAATGAGTGGGGAAGGCATATTGCCTCTGTCATTCCGCTGGTGTAGCCACTTCTAAAAGAACATCTAGTTCATTTATCTGGGAATGATTAGAGAGAAGACTGATCATACAAGATCATACAAGAATGATTAAAGCACTGGAAAATACACCTCATAGTGTAAGACAAGAGGAGTTCAATCTATTTAGCTTAACAAAGCAGTCACAGCATGACAAAACTTTGATCTCAAGCTCCTTGATCCAGCAGATGAAGATATAACAAGATCTGAGACAGGATGGCAGCAAACCCAGATTATAAATAAGATGTAATTTTTTATAGAATAGTTGCAATTTTAAGCTAGTAATAGAATTATTTATAGAAAAGAGGCTCTAGTTCAAGCAAGAAAATGTTCATGAAAACCTCCTAATTCATGGTATATATGAAGTCAGATTCAATAACCAAAATAATCCCTCAAGCCTGATAATCTATGGGTTACTAAGAAAATTTCCGATGACTACTACATTATTATTTCATTATATGTTACAAGCATGTCAAGAGACTCTCAATAAAATCCACGTTTCTTTGTAGTCAGTACTACATAGCTATGTCTCAGAGAGAAAGCCTCTGCCCCAAAGGGGTTCTAAAAGAAATTATTGTATGCCCTATTTTGCAGATTAAGTAATTTGACCAAATTGACAATCAGACAGGAAGCTTGTGGCAGAAAATGGATTTGAATCTACATAGTCCTTAGCGTTATCTTAATCAAAATGTCATCCACACCTCACTGAGACATCCACCGATGTTATGTGCTTACAGAGTGAGTGCCCTTAAGACCTTTGCAGAGGCCACGGGCTGGTGGCTCACCCCTTGTGCCACAGGAGGAGTGCAGAAGAAGAGGGATGAGGAATATTGGCATGTGCGCACAGTTCATAGGGAAGGCATCTCAGCTGTTGCTGACGGGACAACACTGATGGGGTTTCTGGATCAGTGTTCCTTCTTTTTATTAGAACCTGCAGAGGACAATAAAATAAGATTCACATAATGTGAATTACCTATTAATCTGCCAATGCCAGATACAGAGATATAGAGTGGGGTGCATGGGAAATGCAAGTCCATGCTCCCGATGTGCAGAAAGCTGAGAGCGCTTCCAGGATTTGTACTGCTGTGAAAGCATTTGAAATGCAGCCCAGCAGCTACGTCTCGGCTCACTATAACCACAACCAGACTTTGCTCATGGGAAGCCATCGCATCAGACTGACTGTATCTAGGCTTTGGATGTAGACTGCAGGGTGCCCTATGGTCCTAGTGCCATTACATCCTGCAGATCTCTCTGTGTACGCTGTTCCCTGTGCATTGACAGTGAGGCAAGGGGATGGGGACAGAGAGGCTTTGTACAGAGCGAGGGCTCGCACCAGCTTGCCTCCAGCCCAACACATCTGATGCATTCCCAAGGCACAGCCTTTGCAAGTGTCTTTAACCCATCCTGAGATTATAACTGCTCCAGGTCTGTCCTGTGCGTGTGGATGGCCTGGCACTTCGCAGCCCTGAACAAGGCAAGCAGGCAGCGATACAGTGACGGGAAGGATTTTTCATGGAAAATTGAGCATTCTTCAAGAGCTGAAGGGAACTGTTTTTTGTTGGCAGCTATTCCTAAAAATATTGAAACTCTTTAGGTTTGAATTTATTTCCTGTCTTCCTTCTTGTCCCCACTTACAGAAGAAGAGGAAATGACTCTTCTCTGCCTTTGTTTTAATTTTCTTTTTTCATTTTGCGTTTTCAGACTGCATTTCTAATGAGGCACAACATTTTGAGAGGGGTGTTTCTGGATGGGGGAGGAAGCAAAAAAACAGGAGTTTTACTTGAAAGATAGACGCCCTTTGTCAGAGAGCTCTTGTACAGCTGGTATTGGAGTGTATATATCCTCTGGGGACATTTAAGTCTGTAGGAAAGAATCGCCAAGACTCAATGGCTGTTCCTTTGGTGGAGACATCCATATGCTTCGTGGCTATGCATCATGCAGAGTGGGGAAGAGAAGCCTTCTCGTGTCTAGTGCCTCCAAACATGCACGTGAACACACACACACACATGCACACTGAGACACATGCACCCTCAGACACGCTATGCTTTTCCCTGCATCCTAGAGAGTTGGCTGGTGCTTTCAAGTGTTTATGTAACACCATCATTGCTAGTTAATGCATTGGAAATGCTGAACAGCAATTAAATAGCAATTAGTAAGCTGAATGCTTTATTGTGGTCATAATTCCTTTCCATTTTGCTCAGTGAAGGCAAGAACGTCATGGCTGCAAGCCAAGTGTTTGCTCAGAAGGGTGATTATGAATTCCCACGGCATCCAGGGGGTTAAGTTTCCTGATGAAATCCAAAAGCCAGCAAGAAAGAAGTAAGTCTCTGAGATGCATGGCAGGAGTGACTACTATTGTAATAACAGGTTACATATGGACAAACATTTTGGAAACAGTTCTCCCATACAGGAGCTGCACGCCTCCAGACTTGTAGCTAAGCTAAGGGCTTTTTTTCAGTTCTGTGACATTGCTTTTTTATTGTTTTATACTTTGAACACTGTCTTATGAACTCCAAAAGTTATGGCACTTATTTTCTTATCTCATTAGGATAAGCAACAGATGAAAGACTGTGGAGATCCAAAGACCCTTGTCTATTTGGTCCTGTTGACGTCTCCAGCTTGTCCCATGACTGCAAGAAGGCGTATCACAAGCTGTTCAGCTGTAACTAAGCTGACTAAAAGAAAATACAAGAGCTAAGGGTAGCCAGGTGTGGTGTCAACCTTTGCTCACGTGCTTTTGTTTGCAGTTGGCAGAGTCCGGGCTCAACTTATTTATCTTATTCACTGAAAACCATATCTCTATATTTAATTGTTGTCAAAAGGAAATGGGCATGTCTTGTGGCTCCTGATTGGGTTGGGAAAAGGTAGTGGTCACCTTATATTAAATCGAAATTTTTTGCTGCAGGACTGTGGTGCCATCTGGGCCAAATGTGGAGCTCGTTATCACTGGAGTTTTTAAACAGTTATTAAAAACTTTAACAGAAGTATAGCTATGTATAAAAGACTTCTTCAATCATATTTCAACATTAATCAGAATTATCCTTAAACTACAAGTACCTTTTCAATTAGAAGCAGTACAATAACGCACACATCTATGAGGTATCACTTTTGTAAACCTTCTCAAACCTGGGAGATTTCTTGTCTAGGGATGCAAGACTGGCTGCTAGTTTTGTACCTAACCCATACCTAACTCTCATTTGAAAAACTTGCTAGTTCAACTAGTTAAGGGAACTTTGAGTATTCAGCAATGCTTCTATACAGACAGTGGCATTTTAAGGCTACGTGATAAACACATTTAGAAATTCTGTCTGTGGACAATACATACCCTCAGTATATTGAAAACCCTAATTGCTAGGTTTCTTGAAAAAGTTTCTCTATTTTTGTCAGTCTTAGTGCTCACATTGCCTCCTCCACTTTCATATCTGAGGGCATGATAAAGGAATGAGTGTATCTGCAGAACTACACTTTGTACACCATCGTTGAAGGTAAAGCCCTCCTCGTGGCTTCTTAATCTGGACAATAATCAAAGAATGAGAAAAAAATGTATTTTAAGCAGCTACTCCACTCTGACTGTTGAATGTAAAAAAGGATGGTAAATAACAAGCACAGCAGCATTACATGTACTGAAAGTATGGTAAAAATCAGAAGGGCTTTGACTCGAGGAAGCAGCACTGTTTTGTGAGAGAATGGTCACAGTTCGCTCTCAGTATTATAAAATTTGCAAAACTCTATAAAAGGAAAAACAAATTCAAAGATAGATTAGCTAATGTGACATTGCACTCCCAGAAAGCTTGATTTCATTTAGTTGTGTCTAAACCTTTATTAATTTCTTATCCTACATAGCTATACATTTGGGACTTGCTGACATGACAAAGTCCCTTCAGTGTGCAAGCAGAAATGTTTTGCTTATGTGTAAATGTGTCCAGATCAACAAAATCCTAGCCAGTGATTGAAAAGCAACTAAAATTCACTTCAAAATGCATGTCAGTCAGAGAGGATGTACACCTATAACGTTTCTCCAAAGCTGTGAATTACATCCGCCTGTGTAGAGAGCCCTTTGCTTCTTCTGAGAAGTCATAATAAACTCTGCAGCATTTAAATACTTTGGCACAGGTGACATTATAAAATGAGGGTATTGTTTTCAATGTAGCCAGATCTGCTGAGATGTCTTATGCTTAGAAAGCAGACTTTCAGATACTGTTTTCCTTTAGACTGACTTTAGCACTGCTATTCAGAAGTATTAAAGTCTTATCTCTGAGTTTTCCTTCAGTTATACTGAAATTAAAAGATCGTGCAAGATACTTTTAGCTTTCGTGATTTTTAAGACATCGCCACCAAGTGGTAAAAGAGAATTAATGCCATTTTTCAGCTCCTGCAGGCTGCAGCAGTGTCTATAGCAATGCTTAGAAATGACAGTGCAGATCAAAATATCGCCATAATACCACATGCAAAGCAAATATTAAGGATCATGCAATCAAATGGATTTTTTATTTTAGCGCAAATTAATCAAGGAGGTAAACCATTTGAAATGTAGATGACATAGCTTTCACTACCTTACTCTGCTGTAAAAGAAACAGCCTTAAGTGGGTAACTTATTATTTGAACTACTGACATTGGTTATTATGAAGACAAGAACCACCTGGACTGCACAACTCTGACTTATCACCATTCAGAAAACTCAATAGAAATGATTGCATTAACACATCTACTTCTTTAGCTGGCTGGGTTCCAAGTAGCTAAGTCTCTTAAAAATTAGCATGCTATTATTTAGTCACGATTTTTCTGGACTAATAAATGTTACTTGTAAGCTGTATGATTGCAGTGGAAACAGGATTACTCATAGGGGGTCCTGGACAGCAAGTTGGACATGAGCCAGCAGTGTGCCCTTGCAGCAAGAGTCCAACAGTATCCCGGGCTGGAGCATCTCTCCTACGAGGAAAGGCTGAGAGACCTGGGACTGTTCAGCCCAGAGAAGAGAAGGCTCAGGCGGTTTTCTCATCAATGTGTACAAATATCTGAATGGAGGGTATACAGAAGCTGGACCTCTTCTCAGTGGTGTCCAGTGACAGGACAATGGGCACAGACTGAAACACAGGAGGCTCCATCTGAACATCAGGAAACACTTTTTATAGTATCCTAGAGTGGTTTGGGTTGGAAGGGACCTTTAAAGATTGTCTAGTCCAGGCATCACTGTGATGCTGACCAAGCACTGGCACAGGTTGCCCAGGGAGATTGTGGAGTCTCCATCCTTGGAGATGTTCAAAAGCTGTCTGGACATCGTCCTGGGTAACTGGCTACTGCTTGAGCAGGGGAGTTGGGCCAGAGGACTGCCAGAGGTGCCTCCCAACCTCAGCCATTCTGTGATTCTGTGGTTCTGTGGTAGGTTAGTTGTCTGATCTGTTTCTATCTACCACACCAAGCTTACCAAAAGCTATTTCTTAAAAGTGAAGTTCTTGATTCACAAAAGGAAACTGTCAACTTGAAAGTGCTAAAAGAAGGGAGAGCAGGAACCTCATATGCTACATCTACATAGTGGTCAATGTATTTAGTCCACTGAATAGAACTTTGCAATTACTTTATCCATTCTTATTTGCGTGCCATTTCAAAAATATTGTCTCTATTCTATGACAGAAGTCAGAAAAACACACAAACTTAGCATCATTGATTCTTCTGTGAAACTAACATACATTTGCATCACTTTTAGGTTATCTTAATGCTTGAGATCACAACTAGCAATTTCTTTAAAGCAAAGTAATCTTTAAATAGTATTTTCAGACCAACTTGATTCTGTGTTCCACAATACCATTGGAGGACTCTGCAATCATAAAGCCTTCTCTGGTCCCACATTATTTACTGCTCATAAAAGCCAAATATGCAGAAGGAAAACATGGTCTTCAGGAAATTTGTGTTTAGGTGCAACTACAGAATCCACCATCAGACGTGGCCAGCTCCTGGCCCGTGGTCTGTCCCTCTCATGTTCCTGGACTTCATGAGAAGTAGTTTCATCCAAAACTTCTGCAGCCTGTGATCTGCCACCTAATAAAAGCAAGGGCATTTGGGATCCTGCCCTTTGTGAAATGCAATGCTTACATAATCATTAATCCTCTCCTGTTTATCCCAGTTTTTAAAAATGTCACTCACAAGGTGGGGGACAAGTCTCTAGTTTCACATGATTTACTCGATGAAAAATAAAAATGCCGAAGAGCAACTTCTTTCTGGGCACTTAAACAAAGAAAGTCTTTTATGTCTCCAGTGATCCATGAACCTTATCATCATGAAATGTTCGTGCCGGTAATTCATTGTGATGTGGCCAACCACATACATCACCTAACGCCATCAGCTCCAAAGACAGAAAAACACATACATACACAAGATGACTTTCCCCTCATTCTCTGGAATAAAGAGCCTCCTGCAACTATATTGTACCCTGTTTTGAGCCGGTGATCCAACATAGACAACCTTGGCTTGGGAACCTTGGCTTGTGTTTCAGCAAAGACCATTCTCCAAACCACTGATACCAACAGGCTTCCTGTTGAGCAGCAGGGACCAAGTGCCTCTCAGGAGCAGACCCAAAGGAAATTTTACATAAAGATTGCTGCTTTGTAAAATGACTTCATCTTTCAAGACAGATTGCACACTTAAGTCCAACTTCAGCAGTTGCATTGGAAGTCAAACCTGAAAGCAAGTTCCAGCTCCAGTCACTCACTCCGTTGGTGTCAGAGCAGACTGTGCTCAGGATGTGGCCGCTACCGGCGTCACAGTCACACTGTTATGGCACGTACAATTCATGTCCTGAAGATACTGTGACAAAATTAAAATACCCAATGCTTTATCATGCATGTAGTTATACGAGCGTTACTCATAGCTGGAATAGGTTCATAAAACCATGCAGCTAGGTATGTGTTTGTTTAAGACCTGGGAGGAATGCCAGACCTGTATTCTTCTGCCTCCTGTTGCTTAAAGAATAGGGTACAGTTGAAATTTGTTGTATAGTGGGCAGGATGCAGTCCTAAAGAGTGTGGGAGACGTAAGGCTCCACAACTCATGGGTGCATACGAACCCATGAGGATTATATCGGACTATGATAGTGGCCTTGGTGCAAATGAACACTGGTTGGGAATAAATTCTGAATTCAAGAGACTAGGTCAGCCTTGTTTTAGCAGGATGATGGTTAGCATGTTAATTGTATTTGGTTTTAAACTGATACAGCTTAAATAGTGCAAAAACTAGAGGTAACCTGGGCAGCAGCAGGGAATAAAGATGCAAAGCACCTCACTATCGTGTATTATCTGTCCTCTACTCATGTAGGTTTTGCTGGACTAAACTGCCTGATTTATGCACCTTGTAATAATTATGCCTCCAAATTGATCACACAATTGCAATTCCTTGATTAGTGCAAAGCTTTACTTGGTGAAGGTACCATTCAAAGTTAATGCCCCAGCCTACTACATGGACAACTTATACATCAAAAGCTGCTGATGCTCACTGCCTAGGATGTGGTGTTGTCTAATCTAATCATATTTACTAGGCTATCTTCTCAATCATATCAAGGTCTTGCACGCAATTTCTTTTTTGCAATGGAAGCTTGTGTGCAGGCTGCTGCCTTGACGGATACATTGAGGAATGAACCAGGGACCTTGGGGGAAACAAACCTCGAGGATCTATGTGCTGCTGAAGTTTGAGCTGAAGAGTTAATGGCATCATAGCTGTGAGCTGTAAAACGCCTCTGTGAATCAGCACAGATGGGATCTGTATCACATACCACAAGGGGTT
This sequence comes from Buteo buteo, assembly GCF_964188355.1. Classification (NCBI taxonomy): domain Eukaryota; kingdom Metazoa; phylum Chordata; class Aves; order Accipitriformes; family Accipitridae; genus Buteo; species Buteo buteo. The sequence goes on from NC_134172.1 coordinate 39,456,458, forward strand.
TGCACTTCAGTTCAGCAGAGGCTGGCTACCTCAAGCAGATGAAATTTGGCCAAGGGGATGAACAATGAACTGGTATGTTTAAACTTCTACTGGTTTAATTAATAAATAGCTATAAACAACACTATGAAAATGGTCTCTTGGTCTCTTTGCCTTTATTCTCATTTCTACAGTTATTGCAACAGGAGCAGTGTCAGTTTGTGACTTCTAACCTCTGTGATGTGACAAGGTTATTAATCTTTTTGTCAGCTTAAGCCATGTTGAGAGACTGAAGCAGAAAACGAGGATCAGCTTTCTTTTTACCAGCATCCTCCTGTGTTGGGTGTGTGTATACTTCACTACAGTAATGACAATCACGTTTATGTCAAACCAAGCCTTTTTTCTTTTTACATATTCATCTACATTAATGGAATTTTAACACATTTAGCACAGATTTTATTTCTCTGTGTAGGAAAGTATGATGAAAATAGTCACAATTTTGGCAACTGCCTCAGAATATAAAGATCTGCTCATGAGTCTAAGGCAATGTTTGGTTGTTTTCATTTAATCTGTGCAACTCCCTCGATTATAATTGTTTATGCAATTTCATTAATGTTAACGTAATGAAATAGTGAAGTAGGCCAACTGTCTTCTCTTCACAGACCCAATGCTGCAATGAACAATCTGTCAAAGAGATAAAAACACTTATAGAAAGTAATCACCTGACTGCAGACATTCAGGGCAGATTTTGTAGGTGTCCCATGATTGCACTAATCTCTTCTGAACATGTGGCAGCCTCCTGGTGACTTGGCAGGAAGATTTTGCTGCACCCAGCTCCACCAGCTGTACATGATAGGTGGTCTTGTTCTTCATTTCACAGTAGGCTACTAAATAACTGCTGCATTTCATTACACAAACGATGAGGGAAGAATATTCCTAGAGTTATTAACTGCAGGGAAGACCCTGAGATGCAAAAATCCGATCCACCTTTGGTCCATATTTAGCTCATTTTTTGAAAGAAAGTTGAGTTTGGACTCCAGTGAGGCTTGGATGTCAGGATTGCTTTAGTTCCACCTCTGTGTGTTCACAGGGTAAGCCAAGGCCCCAAAGGCTGAAAAAATGGATAAGAAGACATTTGTTCAAAAACAGTTCTGTTCATTGTGTCAGACCTGTTGTGTTTCATGCCATGAGAACAAAGCGCTCTCAACTGAATTCTTCCCACAGGCTCCCCCTGCACTGGCTGCTCCCCCAAGGTACACCTCACTCCTGCTCCTGGTTCTCCAGGGTGCAGCTGCTAAGCCACAATTGGCTGCTCCTAAATTGATTTCAAATCCTATTTTTTCCAGGAACCAAATTCACTCACAGCCGTGCTTAGCCACAGAGCTCAACCTGACACCAGATTTATCACTAGCCGTATTTTATTAAGATGGGATAACAAGCAGCAATGGTTTACTGTCAATCAAGCAGTGGTCAGTTGTCCAGCTACCTGAATCCCATAACCCTCAAGCTGCAAGTCTCTTTCGTATACATTTATTTAGTACCTTACATCTTGCAGCATATTGTTGGGTATTGCCTTTTATCATGTCCTTTCTAAATGGTTACATATTTAATCCAACCCCTAAGGAGGCACACAAGCTCCAGACCTCAGCAACGATGGGTACTCAGGTCAGGCTATGTTTCTTTCAATGCTGTAGCTGGATTTGTCCCAGTCTGCAGACACAATACCACAGGTATCTTTTGTAGACCATTCTTAGTCCCTGGATGGACTACAGACATTCTGCTCATTTGTCTGGTATCTGAGCCCTTCGCAGTCACACTCTCCTCTTTACTTCAGTTGCACAACTGTAATAATTAGACTTGCTGTTTCCAGGCCCTTTTTGCATTGCATTAACCTGTGCCTCGCTGCAGTCTGCATCTCCAGCATTTGCAATACAAATGCACCTCACGTGTGGCCTGCAGCCCTGGCAGTGCCTCTGAGAGTTGTCCCACAACCAAAGAAGGACTGCAACAAGGTCACCCCCAAGCAGTAGCCGCACACCCCAGTCTCACCTCTGTCAGGTGGCCTTATGCTCCTGGGTGCACCCATTATACTTCCCTCTTCATCCATCATTTTTGATTAGACCTTTGGAATCTCGTGCATCAGCAGTCAGGTAAGATGAGAGGACTGTTCTATAGCAGGCATTTGTTTAGAAAGGGATTCGCTGTCTTTGTGTACAGACTTGTTTGCATCCACTCTTGTTCTTTCTTTCCTCTGTACTGAAAACCTTCCTCTAACCGGCCTGTAATGTTTAGTACAGACTTCCATGTAAGAGCCAAGCATGATAAGGTATCTGCAGCAACAGCCAATTAAAGTGAAGTAAAAAAGGAAAGATTTTAAAGGTTAAATGTATAGCAGGAGGTGATTTAATTACCTACAGGATAGGGGGATAGAGAGCCCAAATAAATGAACCAGTGCAACTGGAATAATAACACACAGCAGCTTCCCAGGAAAGTACGGAGGAGAGATAAGGCCATCATGAAAGAGGCTTAAAATAACACATTGCACCACATTTACTGTGGGCTAAGCCTGAACACAGGAGAGTTGCCATGGCTTAGCTGATGTGCAGTAACTTCTTAAGCTCTCATACCTCAGTCACGTGTGTGAGCCCTAAGCTTGCAGAAATACACACTAGATCAGATTGGCAGAGTTCCATAAAAACATGCAGAACTTTAAAAACTAGGAAAAAAACCAGAATTTTATTCAGAAACAGAGAGAAAACCACTTTCTTCTGTCTTTTGTAGATTCAGTTCAAATTTCTGCAACACCTTAACCTTGCAGTAGTGTGACATATAAGAAGGGAACCGCTACAAGAAGGGTGGCAGCCAATGATGTGAAAGCACGTTATACTTAAAATAATGTAAAACTAAACATAAATTTCAGTTGTGTGCTGAACTGGGTGAAAAGCAGAATGGGGAAATGGGTATTTTGGTGAGAATCAAGAATAATTCCATGCTTTTGGAACCAGGAACAACATCCACGTTTAATGCCAGAGTCATGGAAACAAGACTGTTTTCTCACAGTCTTTCCTGCAGGAGTCGTTCATACACTTCAAATGTTCTGTGGGTCAGAGAGCAAGCAACGGTGCTGTTCAAGGCACTCGTGTGTGACTTCCAGGGCCAGCTCTGATGACCGGAGTTAAACAAAGTGGACAGTTTCAAGAGCGGATGTTCAAACACTCCCTGAGTCAATGACCAAGGTACTCACCTACAATATCAGACCTAATTATAATTCCTTGCTCCAAATCAGGCAGGGAAGGGATCTCAACATCTTCTTCCTGTACCCTGAGTGAAAGCTGGATATGTACGTAGGTCAAGTATAAGCAGCAGAGACAACAAGAGCTACATGGGCAGCAGAGACCCATGGCCCTGCTTCCCGCTTTGTCAAAGACGGAGCCTGAAAACCCAGTCAGGGCTGTTGCTTAGGACAGGGAATGAGCCATTTCAGAATAAGCAGTTGTCATCCTCACCCATTCCTCTGGCAGCAGCAAGTCCGGCTCTCCTGAACTGTCCTCTCTGCTCTTCATCACAGCTCTGTCCAACCCCGGCCTCCCTCCCTCCCTTCCTGTGGTAGGAAGAACCCAGGGCCTCTTCTCCAGGCAGCAAAATTCATTTTTGCTGATGCTGCTAAGATGCCTTAAGCTGAATCTGGTGTAAGTACAAGACTTCTACCTAATAAATCTCATTTTATTCCAAACCCTATATCCTTTTATCAAAACTGACAAAGAAATGTACCATCCTTCAAAAAGGAAAAGAGTTTTGTTTAATTCACAGGATATGTATGAACTGTAAATTAAAAAAGTAAAGTTTTCTAGTCAAACTGAAATGATTTTTCTCTGTCTTTCAGCTTCAAATAACAAACTAAAAACTTGGAAATCTTAGAAAGAAGTGAAATAAAGGGCAATATGTTATAAATCAGAATGAAAGAGACATAGATGACCTCAAAGATGAGAAAAAGATCTGTGAAAGACAGATCACCAACTACATTAAAAGCAGTAGCTGTGGTTTCACTTTGCGTGAAACCTCTGATTTCAGCAAATTCTACATCAAAATCCCTCCTTTTTTAGCGGGGACTCCAAAACTGGTCCCCAACTGGAGAAGGGGTGGTATGCAATACTCTGGAGAGTACTAGAAGGCAAAGAAAAGGCAGAAATCAGCTGTTAAGACAAAGTAGCTGCCTGCTAGGTAAAAAGCAAATGGCATAACCGGTGAAGACACAGTGACCTTATTGCCTGGAACTTTTAAAGTGTGTTTTGTTAGTGACTTTCCAGTTGGCTGGGGTAGACTTGGCAGCCCAGTACAACCCAGAGGTGTTGGCTGATCGCTAGCAACACACTGGCGGCTCACTTTCTGCGGTGTCATTCTGCCCTTTGTATTGAGATTAATTCAGCTGGTGAAATGTGCTGCACAAGGTTTGCTGCTGCAGAGCACCTGTGGAGTTTGGCACCGACCCTGCTGCAGAGTTTTCTAGAGGGAAAGGGAACTGCGGGCTACCTGGGTGGCTTCAGGAGAAAACTTTCCCGTTGCACAGCCCTCTTGTGCTAAATGCTAGAATAATCAGCCTGATTAGTGCTGAGCTGCTCCTCTGCACAGTGTGTCTTTGCTAAACTTGGAAACTCAATTAGAAATTATTTCATCTGGGCTTGTTCTGTTTATTTATTCATTTAGCTTTTGAGCTGAAGTGCACACCATGCTTACGAGATGAGCTGATTGGGCAGTTCTGGATATTGCAACACTTTCTAAGGGCACAAATATTCTTATATTTTTTTACTGTTGCAATATCTAGGATCCTCAGCCAGCCTTTTCTGATTCTAACATAAAAAGCACACTCCAGCCTCAGAATTAAAAGGGGATCTCTGTGTTGATACATTTCATCTCCCAGTATTTTCTAAGAATAAGTTCAGCTTTGGCCCATTTTACTTCATGTTCAGGTAAATTTTCTTTATTTATGATAAATATATGATCAAAAACAAATGTCAAAGCACAATAATAGCACTAAATGAAACGTAATTTGATGGCAGGTTTATAATAGAGAAAGTGGAAAAAAGATCTCGCCGCAAATTCTGTTCATAGATTTTCCGCCTGTGGGACCTCTACATTTTTATAAATTACCATCTCATCTGCAAAAGATTATTAATGTTATTCTTCCTAGGGGGAGATGAAAGTTGCAGTGTTAATCATGTTGCCTTCTACTGAGTTATGTGTGTTAGATTGCCACAGGTGCAGAAATCAGAGAATGAGAGCTGGGTTGTTTTCTTTGAGTTTTGTCTTCTCAAACAGGACGGTAGCAAATCTCACGACAGCAGTTTTTGCTTCCCAAAGAAGGTGAGGCATCTTTGTCTGCATGAATAAGAACTGTAGTGGGTCTCTCAAACTCACACAAATTCAAAGCAATCCTGCTGCTTCAGTAACGACAGTCTGCTTGCCCTTCCATCCTTTAACATCATTCACTTCATGACTAGACAAAACCCACAATTTAATTTTCATCTCAGTATCTAGAAAAGATGAGTTGGCAATTAAACCTTTTCTATGCCCTACAGGGGAAGGGGATACAAACAAGAAGATGAAAAAGAGTGGTTTTGACACACCATGCCTTTTACAACACTTCCAGGACAGTTACTGCAAGGCAAGTGAACTCCTTCTCTGGAGAGTTTTATCCCAAATACTTAAATATGTCTTTTAATGCAGAATTCATTAGCACTTTAAGTCATAATAACGGAAAGTGCATTCAGATCCTGAAACAAAAAACGTTGTTATTGCGAAGTATTAAACATTGAGTAAAAGAAGCAGCTCCTCAGTGGCATGTAATAGTTACAGCTCTTATTCCACAAATCACTTAAAGCCACTTGTAACTACTATTATTAGCTATAAAAGCCCACTTGGGTTTTATGAACGCTGGAGAACTGAGACAAAAAGATTGCTTCGAAAAGAATGGTGTCTTGATCACCATAAGTCTTTTGGCCCCTGCACAGACATGGTCAAAAGAAAAATGGAGATTATACCAGTCCAATTACCTAGAAAAATGTCTGAAGATTTAAATGCAATGTATCTAGGAAGATTTTATTTTAATTAGAACATAGCAGAATAACAGCAGCAACCTGCAGCGATATCATCAAATCAAGGCTGTTTCTATGGGAACACCACCAACTCCCAGAAATTATCGTGTCAGTTTGCCATAAATAGAAAAAAAAAAAAGATTAAAAAAAAAAGAGAAAGGAAAGAAAAACAAAAGATTACAAGAGAAAGAGAATGAAGAGGAGAATCCAGTCCTCTCCTTTTAATGCTTACTGCCAATATGTTGTCAAGTTTTATTCTGCAAAAAAATGTAGTGAGACAAAAATTTCAGTAAAATTCATACTGCTCCTGCCACATATTTGAGGCCTTGAACACCTTTTCTGAAGACTTTCTGAATGGTTTTATGGAAAAAAACCATGCAGTGCACTAAAACATGCAGTGCACTATTCTATACTGATCTCCCTGCTTCCTGCACTTTCTACAGCACAAGTGAGCTGAGGATTGGTTTTGGACAGAGAAATACTTTTGGTCATAGATATTTGCTGTATTTCCTCATTTCCATTTTTCTGCTAGCTCTGTACTTCGAAAATCCGGTCTGAAAGGGATACAACTACAGAGGAAGAAAAGTAAGCAATGAATATCACAAACAGAAGCTATTCTTTCCCTCTGTCTGCTTATCTGATTGCGTCCCTTTCCCAACAATCTTCTTCCCAATAGCTGCCTCCAGCCTGCTGCCTTCAGCAACCACATAAACACAAGGGAAACCACTCGAGTTCGTTCCAGGAATAGGTAGACATGTCCTATCCCTTTGAGACTCCAGTCCAGCAGCATTTCTGCACTCTGGCACTCAGCAGGCTTGTTTCTCCAGCTCTCCTCATCGTGACACACTCCCTTCTGTGGAGGCAGGGCCTTTCTGATGAGCTGCCCAGGCCAGTGGCAATAGCTTCCCAGTACTGTATTCCCTGCTGTAAAATTCCCTCTTGATCATGGTTTGTGACTACTATTTTTCCACTTACAAGATGTGTGTTCTACTCTCAATGATTCTCAATTATTTCACCCTTGCCAGCCATTCCTCCTGAAATTATCCATTATAATCTTTTTCAGTCCTGCCCTATTGTGGCTAGTAATAGTACCTGAATGTCACACCATAACCTGTATCATTTGCTTCATATGTACTGAGAAGAAATTGTCTGCTTAGAAGTAGTCCATGATAATAAATTATTATTGAATTTTATCTCATTGAATGACTGAAAATAATAATGTCATTTTGGACAAAACCAGACAGTGATAGTATCTGTAACTGCTGCTGAGAATATTGACAGTGAATTTGATGACAGTCCTTCAAGTGTAATCTTTCCCCTTTAACAATTTGATTGAAACTCCTATCTGCATATAGCACAGCAGAGGGCATTCCCTTCTTCAGATCCCTACAATGAGTCTAAAGTACTTTAACTGCTCTCATGGGCTAGGAGAGATATCAACTATATTTCAAAGAGAAAATTGCCTTTAAACATCTATTAAAATGTTCATGCCACCCTTTGTAAAGCATTTGTGTGAGTCCATTTGTTCCAACGCGACTTAGGTAAATATTTTTCTTATGCAGCAGGCTGTAAAATATTTCAGATTTTGTTAAAGTGCTGAAAAGCCAAATAGGCATTTACTAACAGTATATTTAAACCTTGGTTTCAAATGAAGCTATACATTTCTTTAGATTAAAAAGGCCAAATTATTATTTCAAAGAAAAACTGAAGGACTTACAATAATATATCCACACGCTAAAGCCGCAAATTTGCTTATGCAAACAAATCATGAGACCTGCTGCCTGCCCATCTCCTTCTATCCAACAATGTAGACTGATCCCTCTATACAAGCTTGATTTTAAGGACTGTAGAGTTGAACAGTATTTCAGGTTTGACTGGTGGTAAACTAGATAGAGGAGTAGTATAAGGGCAGAGTATAAGGGAAGTACAATAATTTGCTGAGAATAGTCAGTTATGTCTGAGTTACCATCAGGAGCAGTAGGGACTACCTTGGCACTTGTACCCAAGATGAAGAGATGTAGACTCGCACCTCTTTTTGACTATGCTATTACCCAAGCTGCATGAGCAATGTTAATAGCTGTGTATGCCATGATGTAGGAGACAGTCATTTGCTGTTTAGTGTCCTGTTCTAGGTAAACTCTGAGCTAGATCTTGTACCTGACATCAATACTTAAAAAAAGAAGTGTTCAAAATATGTTCAAAGCCCAGGATGTAGAAAAACACTCATGCTGCTTCTTTGCCATAACATGATAGCTGAAGCAAAAGGAATTTCGGGCGGGGGTGGGGGGAAATTGCTTGCAAAGATCACAAAGTCCCTTTCTATTTCAAGAAAGTGGTAAAGGAAACCATCCTTTTCAAACACGCTGTTTGTGCCTGCTAATTATTATCTTCAAGTACACTCCCCCTGGTGGGGATGAAAAGGTTATACTCTGAAAGGTGAGATTCAAAAATGCTATTCTGATTCTTGCCGTATTTCGCTTTTCACCCTAATTGCAGACTAGCACCGGGCATGCTTTCAGCTCATTATTCTCTACAGAGGCCTGCTAATGGTATTTCATCTACTGCCTAATTCTACAGCTTTAACATGGAAAAATTCCTTTCAAATTCAATACTGATGGAAAGCAAACAGTAGGCCTGCCTCTCTGCTTTTTGTTTAGCTGTTCAGTAACTGGATAAACATTAACCAGCTGGATAGTGCAATTATAATTTTTTTAAGGTACTGTAAATGCTTGCAACAGCATACTATCTGGCACCCTCACAAATATTAATGAATGCATTCTTGTTCTACTCACGCTATTAAGCGCGATTAAGTACTTTCACAAAGGTCATGCAGAAAATGAATGGCAGAACCAAGCGCTGAAGAAAATCCAAAGCTTTTTTACGAAGAGATACTTTTTAAGACATCCCAGAGCACAAACAGAAATAAGCAGAAGAAATACAATTAGTGGAAGGAATTGACATTAGATACTAATTATTTACTATGAGCCTGAACATACTTAGACATCGTTTCCAATGAACTCAGCAAACAGCTTGCTCAACAAGATCAGGAGTAAGGGTTTAGGATTTGGATTAAAAACACAGGAAAAAAGTAAATGCTAATATTCGCCTCTAGGGAAATCATCTCTACTAATTATTTGTCTACAGCTTTCCTCAGTACTGCAGTCTAAACTGCATTTGTAAACATCACTCCATTGTTCTGTAACAAGCAACTCAGTCACTCTTAGAGATTTCTTACTAAAATGTATTAAAGCAAAATTGAAGTTTGGCGTTATTATTAACTCTCTACAGAAAGGATAGAATTTGTACAGATAACAAGGGAAAGATCAATATTTGGAGACAAATATATGGGAAAATCTCTGTTCATACATGGGAATGTCTCTGTTAATTGTAGAATTAGAGCTAACAGTCATCAAACACAATGGCTGAGACTATTATTGTAACAGAATTTTCAAGTGTTGAAAGCTATTCAGAAGTGTAATCAAATGGCATGCTAAAAGCAAGAAACTTTTTTATTTCTGCTCCTAAGCTTTTAAGTTTCATGCATTTTTATGCAAAACCTATTTTTTTTACATTATGCACAAATGCCTTGATCTATAGGTATTTTTGTTATGTCTTAAAAATGTGTGCATAAATAATGACAAATACAAACCAATTCATATTTTCTGACAGATGCATTTAGCGTTGACCAAAGTTTAAAGTATCTTTTTTTTACTTTAAATATTTTTTGCTTATGTTCAGTCATGACAAGAAAGCTTTACATGTGCTTCTTATTCAAAATACAAAGGTACAAATGCTGTAAGGGACTGAAGATTTTCAGCTTTTTCTTGTATTGTCTGGAGGGGAAAAAAGTACATGTACTTATGATAAGTATAAGTACTTTCTTTGGCAAGTATTTATATGTTGACACATGCTAGTGAAGCATCCCAGATTGTTTTACTCAAAATCAGTTAACAATATACCAAATAGGAGATCTGGTTCTTCCTCTGGGACACTCTTTATCTTTTCTTAAATTGTTTCATTTATTTCAGGTATTTTTCATTTTCTTGTGGAGTCTTGAAGATGACAGTGTCATAAACATGCTCTTAGTGTCAGTGATATATTTGCTAAGAATAATGATCATCTAGTATTAAGTTATAAATGGGAAGAATCTCTCCTACTAAGTAATATGCATTTTTTTCCTTTTGTTTGTAGTAAAACCAGCTGAATCAAAATGAAATTTCTCTCACTACAAAGCATCACTCACCCACCAGATACTATGGCAGGTCACCACAGGCCATTCACATCTCCCCTGTCTTTAACCCTCATGGCTTCTTGGTATAGATGACAGAGATTCTGCTTCCTCCTGTTTTAGGTTAGGTTCATCCTGCCATTCATTTGTACACTTGTTAGACTACCCATTTGTAATCTCTTAAAAACTGTAGGTTCATCATGAATTTGCATTTCCACAGAAGGGCTAGGACCGGAAGTGGAAGGGTGCAAAATCTCTCATTTAGGCTGTCAAGGCTGAAGGTATGAGCTGGGGTTCAGCTGTGCAAGATGCAGTGAGGGAAGGAAACGTAGGAGAAAAGTACCAGGTATAGCAGCTGTACTGGAATAAAAAGATGACAGACTGGGGCTGCTATGTGGCTTAGCACAGCCACTCAGAAAGTACTCCCCAGAGCTGAGAGACATGTTCCCAACCTGTGGCGAAACTCAAAATAAGCCTTGCAGTTGCTTGCAACGTGGTACCAAGGAACCACAGAGAACGTTGCACCAAGTAACCTGAGTCTAGGACAGATGCAGAGGTGCTCCTTTTCTGGAGAAATGGATATATTGTTTGATCCATGTTAAAATGTATTTGTTCAGTAAAAATATATTTCCAGTATACAAAATAATTGTTAATAGTTATGCAGATGGAATGCATGGAAAATAAACTTGTATTTACACCTATGTTTTGCAAAACATACCAGTGCTAGCTACAAATATGTTTGAAGCAAGTTTTCTGTATTAAAACACTTCAGATAATCTTAAATTGGTAGATAATAAAACCCAGGAACAGCACATCCTATATAATAATTTGGGGTCAGTTTTGTCCCTGCTGCATTGCCCTTTCTGTGGTCTTGGACACAGCTGTGAAGAGGAGGAGGATCTCAAGTGGGGAACCAGAAAAAATGCGGGGTTCAGTGCACTAGCCTTCACAAGGCTCATTGCAGTTTGTACGGAAGTCTTCGGGTTCTTCCACTACCACCGTGTGCTCCAGAAGTGCCTTCATTCCGATTCAGCATTGGAAAGGGAGCACTTCTTTCCTTTTCACCTACGTCTCTCAAAGACAAAACAGAAAGAGGAGAATTTATAATTCCTAGGCATGCAGCCCTGTAGGGCTCTTTTAATGAAATCTAACGTGCAACAGGTTTCTGTAACCAGCTACCACTAGCCAAGAGGCAAGTATTACATACTTCAGTGTACTAAATGTATGCAAACTATGTACCGCAGGTAAAGTTGATTGTTTCCGACTTAGACCGGTGCATAAACTTCATACCGGGTCAGTCCAGCTGCGTAGGTGGAAACGGTCACTGTTGCACCGTACAAATTCTGCTGTCATTATGTGGACCTCGTTGGGAAGTGAAAGAAAGTGAAAAAAAAGTCATAGGAACCAGACAAAACCAATTTTTTCCTGCACTCTTGCAGCTTGTTCTTCTGAAGTCCATTTTTGATCTAAATCAAAAGGTGGACAAAGCCCATTTCAGCATTAGCAATCTAAAATAAAATCTCAGCTGAGATTAATTTGCATGAATAATGAAAGCTATTTTCAAGTGGGACGTTATATATATTTTTTAAAGTAAATGCTTACCTTTTTATTTTTCTGGGGCACTACCTACAGCACTCTTGGCTTTGTTTTGTGCTTTGAAGTTCAGACTAGTGACCAGCTGGAAATGGGTTTAGAGCTCCCCAACTGCTCTGGAAGCAATGGGGCAGATACTTAGGATTGAGAACTATTTAGTCTGACAATCAACCAGAACAATATTTTCAGAATAGTAAATCAAACTCATACCCATGAGCAGACAGTACAGAGAGGTCTAGAGCAAGAATTTTCATGCACCTGCCCTGATAAGCTGAGGTGCCACAGCCCATTGGTGACTTTCCACCAGTCTCAGAGGCTGATATTGCCATTGTCCGGATCCAAGTGACACTGATTTCTCTGGACTGCTTTAAAATCAAGCAGGGCAATGAAAAACCCAATTTTACATTTCTACAACGAAACAGGTCTTCCAGAAAAATCCAGAGGAGATGGGCCTGCCTCTCAGCCACCTGAAAGCACCGTCTGAAGGCCGGCAGGCAGACAAGAACCCACACTATGATTTTTAAGTTATTCACCAGCATCCTCATTCCTGAGGCATTCGCTGCATGACAACACCGGGGTGCCTCGTTCCTCCAGCTGGCCAGGAGGCCGCTCGGCAGCAACTCCCTCGCCCTGACAGAAACAAAGAAGGCTCGCTAGAGCGAGGCCGTAACATTTCCATCTGCAAACTGCCTTGAAAAAAATCCGCAAGAAAACAAGGTGGGTTTGGGGTTTTTTTCCCCTAAATACTTCTAGTGCACAACGTGGGGCACAAAAAACGAGGGCACCCGGCCGGCCTCAAGTGCAGGCCCTCACGAGTCAGCTGGGCAGCAGCAGTTCAGCAGGTGGGCAGGGGGACAGGGTAGTGGCACCTCTCCTCCGTGCCGTGGGGCACCCTTCTGGCTTCCACGTGGGCTTTTAAAAATAACCAGCTCTGCCAAGGTGCCTGCCTGTGGGAGGGTGCGCCAGGCTGCAGCTGGACTTCACCCTCATGCAAAAGCTGCCGCGCTCCAAGGGTGGGGATGGCCAACGGGGCCCGCGGGTGAACGCCCGCTCAGGGCCTCCTCCCTGAGGAACGGCCTCCTCCCTGAGGCACAGCCCCGCGTAGGCAGGCGCCCGGCCCGGGGCCGAGGGCCGCGCTGCCGCCCGAGGCCGGTGTGGGGCGGCGGCGGCGGCACCAGCCCCGTCGGGCGGTTGGCGCCAGAACCGGCCAGATCCGGCCGGCGCTCAGCTGGCCCCGCGCTGCCGCTCCAGTTCGTCTCCCGCTCGGGGCGGCGTGTGTTAAACTACTACTTAAAAAAAAAAAAAAGAAAAATTATTCCCCCGCTGAGGACCGGGACGGGCTTTCTTCCCCTCGAGATCTTAAGATCTGCCCCCCCGCTCCTTCCCCCCGCCTCCCAGCCAGCTCCCACCTCCCCTGAGGGGAGGCGGGCGCCCGCCCGCCCGCCGTACCTGGCGCCCTCTGCCCGGGGAGGAGAGCGCCGCGCCGCCCCGGCCCCAACGGCACCGGCACCGGCCGCCGAGCAGGTGGGCGCGCAGGGGCGCAGCGCTGCGGCTGGTGGGGTCGGGGGGTGTCCGGTGCCTCCGACCCGCCGCGCCGCCCCCGTCAGCCGGAGGCGCCGGGGCCGGGGCCCCAGCGAGGCGGCCGCCTCCCCTCGGCGCTGGGTCCGGGGGGCGCGGTGGGCGAGGCGGCCCGAAGGCCGGAGCTCCCGCCGCGCCGCGGGAGCCGAGACAACTCGGCGGAGAAACTTGCTGCCGGGGCCGGGGCCGGGGCCGGGGCGGCCGGGCACCGCCGCGACCCGCTCCCCCGCGCCCCGCGGGGGGCTCCGCTACGCCGCCGGGCCAGGCCGGGCCGGGCCCCCGTTAGCGGCCGGCCAGGGAGGGCATGGGGGTCCCGGGGAGACCTAAGCCTTTGGGATGCGGTGACTCACAGCGGCGGAGGAAGCGTGGCTGCACGTTAGGTACAGGTTTTGCGTGGTGCTGCTCTTCTGTTTTGTCAAGTAAAGGGAAACGGGCTGTTTTCAGGCGGCGGTGGGTAGGAAGAACTTTTTTCCTAGTTCTCGCCCTTGAAATAGGTGTGCTGGCGTAGGTCAGCTGAGAAAACGCCGTTGACTAATTGTAAAAGCTACCATGTATTGAATGCTTATGTACCTGCTGCAGGGGGAATGCCGGAGAAGCGTTGGAAAGAAGCTCCTAAAGGTTTAATAATAATTAGCATGGGTAAAAATGACACTAAAATCTTGTCATTGATGCATCAGCCTGTTTGCACTAATACAGAGCGACAGGGAATGTGTTGGTAGTGGGTAGCGAAAGGAGGGGGGGGGTGTTATTATTCTTAGGATATGCTTGGAGTTTGCAAAGGCATAGCAGGGGTACGTGATGCCACAGCCCGCATCTCTGCCGGGGCAGGGGGGAGTGGAGGAAGGGTGTGTTTGCATTGTTCAAGAAGTTCGGGAGTTCTAGGAATAGGAAGGACATGTGAGGCCAGCATGCCTTTTTTTTCATTTGTTACTGAAAGTGGAATATTACTAAGTGAGATTTCTGAAAGGTAGGAAAATAAATCTGATTTAGGAGAGAAGACACTGAGATACTAAATGAAGATTGATGATTTCAACACAGGATGGTCTTGGGACAGTCTGGATTTATGGGCTAAAATTTGCAAGTGCTTCTGGTGTTTCAGGCAGTGAAATATTGCTGAAATTGTGATAACAGTGATACCTGTTATCCTGCATGCTGCATGAATCGAATTGTTGAACTGCTTCCTGATATGTTCAGTTTCTCCATCTGCACATCCAGCACAAACTCCTGCTTATTTAACAACATGTGTTTGTATAATCATTGTTAAAATCTTGAGTTCACATTCTTTGTACTGAAAGACTAGCCACAGGCAAAATGATCAAGGAAATGAATACAACTTCATTCCGTGATGGCAGTCCGAGCTGGGACGCTCGTTAGGTATGTGTGCGTGAGGATTATTCCCGTTCAGTGCGTGGACCTGTGACCCAAAACAGTGTCCCGGCTGGAATGTGCAGGCGGTGCAGACGCTGCTGCCACCCACGGCTCGTAAGGGACATTGCCCAACGTGAGGTGGAAAGATTGAGTCTGCTTTGCCGTCAGTTACTAGCTTCCATGTACAAGGTAACATACAAGAAGCTCAGTGTGGGACCCTTAAAGAGGATTGCGTAAGTGTGCTTTGTTTCACAGATAGAATGCTTTGGATGTTTTGCTGTAGATGATGATGACAAAATGTGGCTTAGACTCATAACCAGAAAGAAATTCTGTGGGAGTCGATTCTCTTCCTGTAGAAGATCCTGGTCAAGGAATGGGGCTTAACAACCAGCATGCAATCCCTCTTGATGTTACAGTGACACTGTTGTTAAACATTTTTAAGTGTTATCTACAATGTCTTATTAAGATTGAGACTCCAGTAGGCTAAGTGGCATACGAAATTGCACAAAAGTGCAGATGTCTGTACCAGCTTGCAATATAAGTATGAAACTCGATTTAAAAAAAAAAAAAAAAATCAAGAATATACATTCTGTGAAGATGTGTGTGTAAATAGTTTGATCAGCTTTGCATACAGACTTCAGTTGCTTAGGGGCAGATGCAAAGCTTAATTCATTAGCTGCAGTGTTCAAGTCATTGCTGGTTTGGATCTATTCCTGAAAATGACTGAGATGCACTTGAGTTTCTGATTCTGTGATTGTACTGCACTGGAAAGAGCAACATATGACTGTATTTATTAAATAATGTAGTGTAATACCAAGCAACTCCCTCGTTTTTTTCCCTCTCTCCAATGGCACCTCCAAAAGGAAATACAAATAAAGAGCCTGTAACATCACAATTTCTGTAACTGCAGTACATCAGGAAGGGCCATGCTAGGATTGCGTACATAATGACTACTAAATCTGAATTTGCAGAAAGTATTTAGGTAATTTTTGTTTTGAACAGTAAATCAAAACATAGCAGTGTCATGTCTCAGTAATTACACCATAAAGGTCAGCAGTGTTGAATGTCATAACAGAACATAGCATAGATCCTAATAGATGCTCTTTATACTTGAAAAGAATAATTTTCTTCGTTGATGAGGTTAGTATTTTGGGAAATTCATTATCCTCTGAAAAGAAGACCTTGAACTGAAAACAATATCTTAGTCATAACAAATACAAAAATATTTGCACATTTTAAGAGGTAGATGTTAAAAGCTTCAGAGTTGAATAACATGATTTACTATTTTGTATTATATTTAAAATAAATATTAACTGATATTAAATATTAAATAGTTTAATATTAATATTTAAAAATATTCTAGCTTCCAAGAGAAACAGAGCAGCGAAAGGATAGGTGTCAAATTTCTTTGTATGTTTGTTAGTCAGAACTCACCTATAAGAATTACATAATTTTTGAGAAGCATCTGCTTCTGTGGAAGCTTTTCTTCTCTGTGCTCAGTGACTGGGACAAGTTCTCTTCAGTTATCAAAAGTGAGACTGGACTAGCTCAGTTCGGGTCTCCTACCCTTGACTTCTGTAAGTTACTGATCCTGGATGTGTGTGAGCATCTGCTGCATTATTATGTGGGTATTTTGTGCCATTCATTATAAAGTCTAATAAATGAGATCACAAATGAAAAATTGAAGCAGATGATTGCTTTGGGAAAATGATACTGGGCTGTGTTGTGCCAGAATAAAGATTCCTAGCTTCTTCTTCAGAGTATATGTAAAATTAATATCTAAATAAACATAATAATCAACTATAATATCCAGTAAATTCTTTTATCTAAAAGTCCTCAGTACTCACAATGAATTAGTAGTGACTGCTATGCAGCTTTGAGGTATAGGTTTCTGGAATGCCTTTACTGCTTATTCTTACAGATCTTCCTCAATTAGTCTGTGCTCTTACACAAAGTAGTTACTCTCTTTGAAAGACTGAAGCTTTCTGAAAATTGGCTTATAGTAGCAAAACCTTAATGGGACTTCACAGTTGCTTTTTCATCTGTGGTTGTTCTGCATCAGGGTTGTCCAGTGGCTTTGTAGCCAGGATGAACAGTGATGCAAACAGTGCTATATTTGCAAACAGAAAAAATGTTCTTGGGCCTTCCAAATCAGAGAGAAAGAGTGTATTTTTAGACAAAATTGTATTCTTTTGAATATGCCCACCTTAATTTGACTTCTGAGTATTGTAGAGTGGACTCATTCGGTATTACGTGTAAGACAGCTGTAAAGCTGCCTTTGGATTGCTTTGAAAGTATGTGAAACAACTGAAGCATTTTCATAAGGTGTGAAAAGCATATTTTCATGCCTTGGTAATTCAGACAACAGCTGAAATGGATTTCCTTTAGACTACCAGACATCCTCCTCTCTCTCAAATGAGATAATGCATGGGGAGCCTGATTCTTCTTTGCATTGACCCTCTGTCATCTTTCGCCACTGTTAGGCATAGATCCATAACTGTCTGTGTAGAGAATGGTATCATTTTGTAGCCAGCCCAGGTAGAGGAGAGGAAGGTAACAGCTGTACTACAGCTACAGTATAAGTGAAAATACAAAGTGAAAAGCAGTGGAAAACTGGACCAAAGGTCTGTACAAGATAAAGTTCACTAAATGTAAGAACAGAAATTCAGTGTGAATGCACTTGCTCAGTCTTGACACTGCTCTTACAAATGTCTAAGAAAACTACCTCCTGTGTCTGCTCTGGAGCTTCAATGTAATGGATATGCTATATCCTTCATTTACACTGTTGGCAACTGCCATGTCTGCCTTGATAAATTAAAGCGTTGGCTAGAAATTACAGTGCTTCTCTTTGATTCATAAGATAGGGGTAAAATGCTTCCTTCTAGGTGAACAAAGTGAATGAATGGGTTTAGATATAGCAACCCTTTGTGTTGGTCCCTTCCACAAGCTATACGCAGGTCCGTAAATGACTATTGTACCATTTAACTTTTTCTCGTTGCTATATCATGTTTTACTCCCTTCATTAGAAGTAACAAAAAAAGAAAAAGAGGAGAGCAGAATGTGGTACTGGGTCACAAGGGAGGTCTTGGGATCTTTTGTTCCCCCTTTGTATCCTCTTGTTTGAAAGGTATTATGTTATTGATTTCCTAACTGGCATAGTTTTGTGCAGTGAAAAATGTACATGCACCAGTGCTACTGAATGCGTATAAAATAGTCCTGGCAGGTTTGGGGCTTTTGTCCAAGTCAGTTACACTTTTGTTGTATGCTAAAGAAGAAAAGAAATAACACTGTATCTATACAAAATCTATAGATCTGCTGTGTCGAATAGACACATGAAGAAAATCATGAGGCGCAGAAAAGGCAAGCCAGGCTTACATATCAGCAAAACAGAGCATTTTTTTTAGCAACTTATTTTCAGAGGGAATGTTTGCTCCTCTTGGGGATGCGTCAATCACTGCAAAAATATCTGTCAAATTCTGCCTAGGATTTGGACAGAAAGTTGCTTCAGTTGATCAGTGGTGCAAGTGCAAACAGCTTAACACACGTTAGTGATGTTATTTCTATCACCGCAGCTTGTATTTGCTTGAGTATTTTCAGTATTAAACCCAAAGAATTGACCTCACTTCTACTGAAAGCAAAGGAAAATTTAGCATAAAAATTAATAAGAGATGGTTTAGTCCCTAAATTAGTAAATTGACAGAGGGGGTGGAGACTGTCTCTGTGTTGAGCTGTGTGAGTGACAGATGTGGGGCCCAACAGGGCATTTAATGCAGAGTGAAAGCCTTTTTTAGCCTTGAAATGACTAAGTAGCAAGGAAATTATGCAAAAGCCGATTGTACAAAATATTCTTGGATCAAGTGATCATGAGTTTACATGACTTAACAGTAGGATAAATGATGCACTGCCGGGGCGGGGGGTGGTACTTGAGCTCGCTCTGAATGAGCTGTACCAGGAGCAGCAAAGGCCAGTATAGCTGCAGAACGGGTATACTCTGGTTGCTTTGCTGCTTTCCTGTGCCCAGACTGTTTTACCTAGTTGTTTTTCTCCAAAATTTCAGTCTTGTATCCAGTCTGTCAATGTGAGGCTTTGTATGTTGGCACTAATACTTACCAGCTCTAGTCAGGATATATCTCCTGGTACCTCCTAGAATCACATTTCATTTTTTCAGAGCCAAATCAGCCTAGTTCTGCATTTCCTTTGTTTTTCTTAGTACTAGCAACCTGTGCTGAACCTCTAGTATCATCATGGAGAATTACTTACTTTTGCACCATGCGCAGTGTTTCTTTCCCCAGGGCAGACAACTCTACCTTTTAAATGAATTGGCTCCGTTTGTCTTGCCTTGGGTCAGCAGCAGGCAACAGATGAGGTGAATGGTGAAAAGAGCAAAGACAAAGAAGAAAGTGGAGAGTGGGCATGGAGAGAGTGGTAAACCACTTAGCAAAGGAGAGAAATTGTCACAGAGGGAAGTAAAAAAAAAGAGAAGGGCCAGATCCAGACTGCTAAAAGTGAAAGCTGGAGTCCAAAACGAGCATAAAACTTGACACCAGAGTTGGTGGAAATGAGTGAGTCCTCATCATTACCCTGCCTGGTCTGAATGTAGCAGATACTGGCTGTACTGGAAGTATTCTTGGGAGCCGATTCTGGCAGCTGATTCTGATCTGCTTGTTCAAAGAAGGAAAATTGTAGAAAACCACTTTGCTCCTTTGTGTCTATGATAGACACAACTTCAAAGAAATCTTCTGTTGTCAGTTAATCGCTAGAATTACTTTCCTTCTTCAGCAGGCAGCAAAGTCAGTTGACTATTTTTGGATTCCTAGTGTTCATTGCTTATTCTGTCTGTACGGGTATGTATCCATCACATTGTCCTTTCTGAATATAATGACTTTCACAAAGAATTGCAATTCAAGTCCTTTAATAAGTAAAAGTGCTGCATCTTCAATTTAATAAAACTCATTGTTTTTTCTGAGAACTTTGTTTTACTAGCAATTCTGAACTAGGCCTACAAATAAAAACATCTTTTATCAGGGATTTTTTTTGTTACAGTTGCAAATGACTTTGCGATTTGTTGTTCATTGTACAAAGTTAAATTGTTGTCCTGAGTAAATGGATATAAGTTTGGAGCTAGATATTTTGTCTGCTGCCTTTAAAAACAGCTAACA
Source organism: Buteo buteo (assembly GCF_964188355.1). Lineage (NCBI taxonomy): Eukaryota > Metazoa > Chordata > Aves > Accipitriformes > Accipitridae > Buteo > Buteo buteo. Next base: position 39,476,452 of record NC_134172.1, read on the forward strand.
ATTTTTTGTACAAGAAAGCATATTTACACTTCTACACACATAGGAAGTTTTATAAATATAGCAGCTGTGACTCTTAAGGGGCAATAAGAACACTTTGCGTTTTAATTTTTTCAGAACAATTAATTAGTTAAAATACTAAAAATGCAATATTATGGTAGTGTAGCAAGGATTCCTAAATAATATAAGGGGTTATATACCTTTTACTTATAAGTATGGAAGCTTCACCCTGGTGTAAATATCATCTAAGATTAAGTTATCAACTGCATCATTGAAATGGAGCAGCAGTTTCAACAGGATTGACAGATAAGAGCATGAAAGTAAGAATGTATAAACATGTTCAGAAATTGTAGTTTAATTTGTCAGGATGTTAGGGTTAGCATTTTTACCATTGGAAATAGATTTTGAAGGGAAATTAAGTAATCACAACTTCACTGAAAACCATGATCAAAGCTTCCCATTCTTTCTTTGAGGTGAGGATTTCCGTAGCAACTTATTCCTGCAGGTGACCAGATCATCACGTTTTACATCCCTTATGAAAGACAATTCTCCTTACAGCATACAGTGACCACAGTCCATGCTGGGGCATGATACTGATACTGTGTTGTAGGGAAGAATGGCTCATGTTGAATTGCCAGATTTATTTTCCTTGCATTGGCAGTATTATACTGTGTTTCTTGAGCTGGTAGATGTCAGCCTGACGTGGCATGCATACAGGTTTCTATAAATTTATATTTTCAAGATGGAAAGCTGCAAAAATAGGATCTCTGATGAAACATCATGTGGTTGAAAGTGAAAATTTTAGAATTATTTGAGACATGGATTTTGAAAGTCCTGTAGTCTTCTGATACCCACATTTGCAAATTCTTTTCACTTGACTGGCATTTGAAAACAGACATTTGTTGAGCTGTGTATAGCGAATATGAAAAAGCAAGATGCTGAACACTGCCTTGTTTGGGTTTTCTATTTTGATGCTAGATGCTTTATTGGAAAGCAAAACTTTCTTCTGTTAGGGGAATCGATTAAACAACTTTAGGAATTTCTTTGGTGGAAAGCTTTCTGTGTACAGGTATACTTTTCAGATATCTATATTATATGAATGATAGTAAATAAATATAGGAATAACTATAAAGAAGTATATTATTAATAATTATGTGAAAACATACAATTTAATTCTCTGCAGAAACCGCAAAACTTGCAAGTGTTAACTTGAAGCATCAGATTGCCTCTACTAAGAGAGCTCAAGTGCTATTCACACTGAAACTCTAAGGCGTATAAAAGTAAACAGTCATCTTCAGAATGTGGCAGTGACCTTGAACTTCCACTGAGCTGTACTTTATTTAGCTTAGGCCAATGATTAACTTTGCTAATGATTGTATATCCAATTCGCCATTGTTTATATATCTGGCAGTGAAATATGCCATGGTTGTCTTTGGGTGGACGATACCGTATATTTCAAGGAAACCCTTTGTATAAATTGTTTCCTTTGCAAAGTTACCACTTTGTGCAAGTCCTAATTGCTTCTAATTTACCTCATTTGTCTTTGGACTCTTTAACTTGAGGTTAACACTACAGTTGGCATAATATATTTCTTCATCTTATGTGTCATTCTTTTCATCTGACTCCTTATTTAAAAGAGAATGACAAATTCTCTTATTCTGCTCCCTTACAGCAATTAGTCTTCTATGGCAGGTCCCCACGGAGCAGAGAAAGCTACACCCAGAAATACTCATGTATAGGGACGCGAAGTCATCTGTGCAGCTTTGTCTCTGAATGGAGGTTTGTCAAGGCATAGCACTTTAATTTCTAGTGTCAGCACTGTAGGGAACCCAGCAGAGATCTGCCCACAGCACACATGGAAGCAAAGTGTCTTCCAGTTCCTGTTATCTGTGCTAGGTCAGCCCTAGCCAGTTCGTTGCAGTGTTATCAGGCTCCTGACAGAATAACAGTCATGCTGTTTTTTCAGGCAGAAAGGGGATGCAGCCCTTAGCTGGATCAAGCCTGGTGGAAATAGTCCAAGCTGAGGAGAACTTACATTCCTTGGCTTAAATGCAGGATACTGTTACGTGCTGTCAGACAATCCCGCAGACTGTGTAGACAAATGCTGCTTAAGAGTGTTTCATTGGGTATTAAATGGAGGGAGAGCCCTCGAGGTTTGTACATTTCAATGGAATTGAAAAAGCCAGATTCTGCCTTTAGTTGCAGTGATGTAAATGTCAACTGAGAGCAGCAATTTCTCTCTTAGGTTGTATACAGTCCAGGTATTGTCTGTTAGGAAATGATGAAAGGTTAGAGTTTTCTTAGTCAGCTGTAGGAATGTACCTGTGAATGTCTTAAAATATATATAGTAAGGTGGTTATGTACGTGAGTGTTTGCCTTTCTTCTGTAAAAGAAGGTTGTAACAGTTTGACACTTCTGCACTGCTCTTAAATCTCTCAAATATGGCAGAGACTATCAATTTTTTTTGTGGACAGTTATTTTTGCAGAGGAGAAAGAAACTGTGAGGATACTCAGAGGCTCTACCTTGATTATTCCTTGTTCTGTTCTCTAAACACAAAATGGCATTCACACTGAAAGCAGTAGAAAGAAATGTAGCATCTGATGCTTAAAAATTACATGGTTTGATTCTGTTATAATTAAAATCTAAACTGGTTCATTCCAAACAGAAGCTTTTTCCAAGTCATTTCCAGTTGTGTGATAGTGACAGCAGAAAAATTGATCTGTATAACACATCTGCCCTTCTCTGTTTTTCTCTTCTCTGCCTCTACATGTGTTGTACTGTCTTTAAAAGATGCGTGGTATGCTTGTACCAGTGATTTCAGCTGTTCTTCAGTGATGTTTGACAGGAGCAAGTGGGGACACAATTAGGCTCATTGTCTACTTCTCAGATCGTGAAAGTTGAGCAGATGCTTATTGATGCTGTTTCTCCTGTGTAATTTTAAAATTCTTTTAGTTTTCTGTTACAATAGAAGGTTTTAAAAGTTATGACTCGGAACACTATAGCTAATGGGGAAATCATACTTGACTGTATAAAAGCTGATTAAAAGTTAAAAACAGAGTTTGTGGTCTACTTCTTTTCTTCACTTTTTAATCAAGAAAATAAGACCAATATTTTAGATAAGCTTTCCTGCACACCTTTGAAATAGTTACCCCAGCCTTCACTTTGAGGCGAAAAATTCTGTGAATTTCTCCAAAGCTGAATTACCTACCTCAGAATGCGCAGTTGCAGTGATTGCAAATCCAGTAATAATGAATCAGTTCTTTTGCAGTCCTTTCTCCAAACTGATTAAAAGGGTTGTATTTTCAGTTCCAACCATGTTGTTTCGTATTGATTATACCACCTAAAGACCTAAGGACAATAGCCATTTAAAAAAAAAAAAAGTGCTACTAGTTAAGTAATATTTTTGTGTATAAATGCATATCATGTGCATTTAAATAATTGTGATTTTTCCCCTCTGTCTTTTCCCCTTCTAGACATTGTTCTAAGTTGAAGGTACAGCTGTTTCATGCCTTTCCATGGTGGGTGAAGGTATTTTAGCATAGCCTTTGCAGACAGACCTGTGGTGGTCCTGCTGAGCATCAGTACAGCAGGAGACATGTCAGCTGCTGTCCAAAAACTGTGTTGTTTCTTAGTGTGGCTCTGTGCTCCCAGCAGGACTTTGTCTTAGTGTGAGCCCAGCACTGTGGCAGTGACAGTTTAGAAGGAGACCTTTGGGAAGTGCTTGGATCAGAGCTTGTGGGCAAGGTGAGACCAAATCTGCATAAAAGCTTAGGCAGAGATATTGAGTTTCCCACAGATGAGTCCAGCACGCGACTGAGAGAGCATTCCATGAAGAAGAAAGATCTGCATGTACTCTGTCTTCTCTGACACTTCAAAATTAAAGTCTGGGTGAAGATTTTATTTGGGCCTTCAGAAATTAGGAGCATGAGTTCTACATTGAGGACTGCACTGTAGTTCTTAAACCCAGCTGCTATTCAAGCAAGCACTGTGAGGAGAAGCAAGGAACAATCTGTGACACCTGAAATTACCAGTTTTAGAATTACCCTTACCAAGAGAACAAAAAAAGACCAATTGTTTTAAGATCAGAGAGCAGTAATAATGTTCACTGACTAATGGGATGACTTGTGAGAAGCAAAACAGCTCAAAAAGTATAACTAGTCCTTGTAAATGTACTTCTGAATTATAATTCTTATATTTCACAAAGCTGATGCTGAGGGGTAGGAGAAACTATTTTGCTTGGTACAAGGTAGTCATATGCAGTGGAGTGCAAATGGGATCAAACTAAGAAAAGGGGAAATTAGGCTGAGTGTCAGGCAGTCTGAACTATGAGAGTTATTTGACTGTGAAAGAGCTTCCCAAGGGAAATAATACAAGCCACATTATTTGGGACACCTAAAATTAGACTTCAGAAAGCACTAAAAAAAATGTACAACCTTGCTTCGGTAGGGAGGTGGACTAGAAAAGGCAGGGTTTGGGATTTTCCTATTTTTGCAATTCTGCAATTGTTGGGCCTGATTCTGTTCTGTGACGTGGAAGTCAAGGGAAGATTTACATTACTTTTTTGCCTGAGAAAACAGGCTAAACACACAGGCTTCTCCCCTCCACCTATTGCCAACTTTTTAAACTATCTCTTTATTTCTGTTCCTTGGGTAATTCAGACAGCTCTTCTAATTATAAAGATGTATATTTAGAGGAGAGGGGAAAGCATGCATGTGCCTTAAGGACCCTTCGTGGCATTTCCCTCATCTGGCTCTTAACAGACACTAGAACTGATCAACATGATACTACTTTTTTGTTTTTAATTCAGAATTTCTTTAGCTTATAATGTGCAAATCCATAATCCCAGCATGTTCTGAAGCTGTCTGAAATTACCAACCATATTTTAACTAGCAACTTAATGGGGGCCGGGTGGGAGGACAGATGAAATACAGCCTTTAACCAAGGAATAGGGGCCTCCAAATAACAGGTTGATACATTGAAAGTGCAGTCTTCTACATAATTTTCTTTAAATACAAACCATGTAAGTGAAATAGGTGCAGTAATACAAAACAGGTTCTCATAGCCAGTCCTACATATTAAAATGTTTAGATCATGCAGTTATGGCTAAATTTTAAGAGCCAATTTTTTTTTATTGTATGTTAGTTTGAAGATGTCTACCTTTATCTACATACAGTCCTTCTTTGCTATCAGTGTCTGCTTGTGTGAATGACAGCCCTCCTTTTTCCAAAGTCTGCTTGAACAAATAGAACCCCGTATGTGGAAAGTGGTTCTTCGCTGCGTAGGTATTAGATGTGACTACCTTCATGCTGTGATGGTATAAAAAAACATGAATTCTTCTGTGTGCACAAAAGCAAACCCGCGTCAGGACATTGAGCCTTTGAATTTGTGATAAGAGACAAAGGCAGGCACTTATGCAGAATTTTCTGAAAGATGGTTCATTTGTAGAGGATTTGAAACAGCGTGGGAGGAAAGTTATAGGGTATCTCCAATATTTCATCCAAGGGCTGTGTGTTATAGCCCCCTGAAATGCATTCTTCTCTTCTGTCACTGGACAAGAGGATTCAGGATAGGGGAGTGGGATACATGGTGAAGTGAACACTTCCTCTGCACTGAATTTTGGGTTGTAGATGGCCACACAGCTTCTGGTCCTGGAACTTAGGCTGCATCACTTGGAGGAATGGGTGCTGGGGCAGGGACTGGTGAGAGAGGCAGCTAGAAAAGTCATCTGATTGCATTTCAGATTGTGACTTCTAAATACCAAGAGCCGATTCCCATTTCCTTTCTCCCACTGCTGTTCGCCTCCAGTGTGCTTTACCTCCTGCTGCCATGCACATGGTCTGCCACAGAAGCGTGGGTTGTATTTTTTTTCTAATTTGACTAAGAGCATATTTCCCAATCTAAATCCTTAATGAAGACAAAAGGCCTGTATTGCAGGGTAGGAAGATACTAACCCAAAACATGTTATTAGCAGGGAAGACTCATTCTCCTTATGTCCGTGTTTTTGAATGACTTAATTGAGGAAAAGAGATATCTTCTGATAATAGCTTTTTGCATAGGGCAACAATGAGGGTGGCATGGAGGAGATGCTGCGATGTTGGCTTTCTTGGCAAGCTTCATTAAGCCATTATTAAAGTGATTGTAACCAATTCTGTTACAGATCCAGAGTGCTTTGATAACACTAGTCCTTTGCATAGCAATCTCTTAATGGAGAAAGCAAGTGTTGCAAAGGCTCTGCATATTTAATTTTCGATTGATCTACCATAAAGTATTTTACAAGATACAGCAGAAGGAAAATACTCAGATATTATCTGGATATTGTTCACATACACTAGGTAGGAAGTGGACAAGGCTGCATGTATGTTTTAACTTCATTGCCTCTCTAACAGAACAGCTAAGTATTCCCCTAAAGATTGTAACTTGCCTCATTTCTGTCTTGTTTTTTCTCCTGAAGTTCTCCAGATTTAGCTGTCTCATGCCTCCTGCTTACACAGGTGATTCTTAAATTACTTGACCAAAAGGTTTCAGACAGCTGGAAAAGCACAGAGTGCCTGCTTTTAAAAAAGAAGGGAAGGACAAGGGGAATAGGGCCTGGGAACTGTGGTCTTTTCAACATAACATCAATTTCTAGGAAAACATCAAAATGAGTAAAATGTTTCTAAATGCTTGGAGGAGACAGGAAAACAAATTATCATCTACAGAGATGTATAAAAAGCAAATGTGTCAAATCAATGTAATTTCCTGCTAAGATAAAGCCTTACAGAAAGGAAAGAAATAGCTGATGTCATATTTTGCGTTATTGTAGGGCTTTTGATGCTGTTTCACATGACATTGCGAAGAATCTCGGAAGACAGTCATGACACAATGGGCATAAAACTAGATGTAAAACCATATTCGGAGCATTTATCCAAGAGTCACTATCAAAATAGAAGTAGCTATCAAGTATGGCTTGCAGAGGGCTCTCTTTGGCACTGCCTAGTACTTTCATTTGCAATTTTACTGATGAAATACAGGGGTTGCTTGTTAACTTTACAGATAACTTCAGACTGAGAAGGAGTGCAGTCATGCTGGGGGCTGGGTTAGAGAGGAAAATCAGTGAGTGATGCACTGTCATTCTGCAAGAGATTAAAAAAACCCCAAACTTTTGTTCAAAGATATGTGTCTCTCTTCGTCAGTGTATTACTAAAGAATTGCGAAAAGTTAACATTTAAAAATGGCAGAAAAAACACATGACTTTAATACTTGAAATGTCTGGTTCTTATATGCTGTTATTTGGTAATAGAAGCTTTAAATTGTAGAATTATTTCTTCACTTACTATGCAATCATATCTTTTTTTTTTTTCTTCTTTCTTTTTAACATCGAAGCAAGTCCCATGAACCTTACAAAGTTCCTTACTCTGTCCTTAGAGCAGCAAACCTCTGGCTTAAAGTCAACAAAGTTTTTGTCCCAGCAGGAGTGTCTACATGTGGTTGACTGTGATTTGTTCTCTGCAGAACTGTGTTTCAGGGCTATGGGCTAGATTAAGGCAAGGCGTAATAGTTAAAGCTGGACAGGCTGGCATCTGTGCGTTTGGTATTCATGGCACTTGTCCAGATCTGTGAGCTTGCTCTTTAGATGAATGTTGTCATCAGATAACTGTAATGAGGCTGTTCGTACTGTAGTTTTGGAAGCGGTGCAGTATAAAAGTCTTCGGTCTGCTGAGAGCTAGAAATTTGGCTGATCTTCAGCTTACAGTGTATAAACACATTCGTCTTCTCCCCCCCCCCCCCCCCAATTCTCTTTCTCCTCCCTTCCTTCCCCTCAAGGACATAGACTTCGTCTATATTTTTCATAACTGCGTGAAGCTAGAAATCTTAACGGATGCCTGTGCCACCACCACCACCACCACCTCCTCCTCCACCACCTTCTGGAGGGCCCCCTCCACCACCGCCTCTGGTAAGATTGACTTTTCATCTCTATTAGCAAAAGCTTAGCTATAGCAGCCAGCTGAGAGCCCCCAGAATTTTGCCGTGGATATTCATAGCAAATATGTGGGGCAGATGCTTGTTTTGGTGGCTTTTGTTCTTCTGTTTATTCGACCAGTGGTCTCCAAAGTGGGGTGCACCAGATGAACCTACTTGGGGTGCGGGAAGAAAATATTGGAACTTCAGTCATTCATGTGTATAACTTATAAATAAATAAATATACATATACTGGGGTGCATGCTTAAAAATTTTTTTACTGCTAGGGGTGCAAGATCAGAAAGTTTGGAGATGATTGCATTAGAGTGCATGTGGTGAGAGTTTAGCATTTGTGAATACTTCTCCAGCCACGGGGAACTCATTTTTGTATTGGTAATGTGCAGGTGGTAAGTGTTAATTTCTTCATTCTCTTTCTTGCAGCTTCTATTAAGACTCACAGTGTTCAGCTGTAGGTGTTGCTCTTTCTAGCACAAGCTGTTTTCCTGGGGATACAGCACAATATGCTTTTATACATGTGCGGGAACAATTACTGCTTGTATCAGATCATTACCGTGTGTGTCATGAAGTAGAACATGTGCCCTGCTGGCATATTTGCAGTAAGAGGAGGATGCTCTGAGTGGAGTTTCAGGGTATTACATTTTCATACCTTCACAATCAATTATTGTACCTATGGTAAAACATGTTTAAGTCATTCCTTGTATTCTGCAATCATTTGTTCATAGCCTGTTTCTGCATTGAAATTCTTAGACCGTTTTTGAAGTAGTGAAACCTGGCATGGTTGTGTTCAAGACATAAAATCTCTCCTGACTTTTTTTCATGTTTTTCTGTCACTGCTTTACTTATTTGCAGTGTACGTTAGTCCCTGTAGCAAAACAGTATGTGGTACTTGAAATCCTTGTTATTTTTTTTTAAGAACTTTATTTCTCCCTTGCATTCTCTGGCATCTCTGCCTGTTTTGTTCCCATGAAGGTCTGTTGATTTTGTTTGATAATGTTCTTATGTTTTCTTCTTCCAGAAAGAGGTTTCCTTGCATATTTCTCTCTGCTACTTTGCAGGCTGAACCATTTCGTAAAGTTCTCCATGAATTGTGGAGATGAAGAGGAAGAAGATAAAGACAGCACATGAAATAAGCAGTGCTTTATTCCTTTTATCATTCTGTTTTAACTTTGGGCACCACAAGCAGTGTTTTCAATTAGCAGCTCTTCTGGGTTGGTACAGAACCTATAGTTAGATACTGAAATAAGTGAGCTGAATTTTGTGAGCAATTTCATGCCCACAACTGCAGTTAAAGTCAACAGAAGCTGCAAGTGTTCTTATCCTAATAAATTTAGCTCAGTAAAGTATCTAGAAATGTTTTTAGACTCCTCTAACATATGCCAATTGTAAATGACTTTGGAAAACTAAGAGGACCCCTAAGGACCAGTATGAACAAGTTTGTTTTTTTTAATTTCTCCTCATTTTCCGATGACTAAAACCACTACTGTGATAGGGTTTTGATATGAGAAGGCTTATACTGTATTTCCATATTTTAGTTAGATCGTTCTATTTCAAATGTGATCTTCTGTGCGTAAGACATACAGAATTTAGGGTCAATTTTATCTTGGTGATATGATACATACTAAATGTATTTCTAACTAATGTCTGATATTAAAGCCTTCCTTTTAATAAGCATTGACTCTAAGAAGAGCACATGAACCAACATAAAGAATTAGTAAAATAATGTGGCAGAACATTGTTTTTTCTGTAGCAGCAAAAGGATTTTTCCTGATCAAAACTGAATGAGAGAGACCTAACTTTGAGAGGACCTGTAGTCTGCTTGGTGAGTTCAGCAGAAGCGCAGTATAAGAGTCAGCTCTCCAGCTGGTGCTAAGTTGCAGAGTAAAATCTTATAATTGAGGAATCCATGAAAACTTGCTACAGACCCTATTTTCTTCTACTAGGAAGCTATTTTCTAGAAATTGGCATCTGTCTTTTACAGCTGCTAAATCTGCAGTTGGAGGATGGAAGAAGAAAAAAATTCTAACAGGCACGTAGCTTTAAGGAAACCCTTCAAAACAAATAAGTTTTATTTGGCCAACACCTGGAAAAGTTCCAAAGTAAACAACACTATGATTTTTATTATACTGATATAATTAAACCAGAATAACATTTACATGTTAGCAATTAAAAGTTAGGTTTTAATTTTGCTATTGATATGCAGGCAAGCCACTAGTTTAACTTGCTTGATTTATGTTAAAAGAGAAATGTCTGTGTGTAGGTTGAGATTTTAGAATCCTGTCATTTTGCATGATGCCATTGAATGGGTACCATAGACTTGTCTTGCTTTTCCAATTATATGGATAATAGCCGTACTTTCCTCTTGCTTTCATTATTAAGAGATTTATAGCAGAAGTAGTCATCACATTATCTTCTTTTTCCTGCACATTTTCTTAGTGAATATTATGAGCCATGGTCCCAAATGATTTTGGGGTCCTTACTTCAATGAAATCCTAAGCACTGTTGGCACTTGATGTTTTTGTACTGTTAACTCCCTCTTAAAGCAGAAGAAAGTTAGGTTCTTTCCTACCTTTTTCAAAGATTTTGAACTTGCAGATATTCTGTAAGTACTCGTACTGAATTCTGCTCACAAAAGTTGTTGCAAGGCAATGCTAAAGTGATTTGGAGATGGTATTTAAGACATGCTAGGAGCCACCTGTGCCCAACAGCTGAAAAGCTACTGGCTGTTAGAGCATACTTAAAAGGAAACAAAGTGGATTTTTCAGGAGGGAATGGTAGGGTATCTGCAGTAGCAGATGTAGGTGGCTGAGTCAAAATGTAAATATAGCTAATTGGATTAATTGAGCATGTCTTGAAATGCCTGCTTTCTGGGGGTCATAGATAAAGATGAGAGGGATGAGTAGGCAGAATAAAACTGTGCCCCAATATATTTTCTGGTACTGGCTTACAGAATTCAGATCTCTTCTCTTTCCCTTTTTCCCTCCACCCTAATAAAGGAAAGGAGGCATTAGGATGTGTGTTCTAAAGCTCTTTCAATTTTATAGACATGTGTGTCATATAAGGTGGTTTTTTCCATAGGTTTTTGTTGTTGTTTTGGGGGGGAGGGTGTTGGGTTTGGGGTTTTTTTAAAGCATTCTGCTCCTGAAAAACTTCTTTTTATTCCCCCTCTATTTCTTTTATGCCTTTTGCCTTTTAGTTTGGCATATGAGGCATTCTGGTTAGTTTTGGTTTGTCGTATTTCCCAGAGCAGATACCACCACTGTGGCTGATGAAAAATTTTCTCTGCTTAATCTCCCAAGAGAGGATCAAGAGAGAATTTTGCTTTGATAAACCACATTCACTTTTTACATGCAGTGGAGGCTGCTCACTGCTGTGCAGCCTTTGTCTGTACATTTGGATTCCTAATGTTATGATCAGTCATAACCTATTAAAATGTTAATATTGAAGGAAGTGTGGATGTGTAGCAGCCCTGCTGGGTTGTGCCTTATTCAGAGGAGATGTTTGTTTAATGAGTCATATATTTGTGGAATTTAAGAAAATAATTCTATTCTTTTTAGAATTGGTATTATTAAAGTCTTAATGTAGAAATTAACCCAAAAAATCACTATGGATCAGATGATTAAGCCAGTAAAGTAGCACCAGGAGTTTATTTGCCTTATTGGCATACTGAAAACTAGGAGAGAAGAAAGGAGTATGCTTACTTTGGTGATAGAAATGTGAAACTTGAAATAATGCTGAATGCCAGACTGCATGTAGATTAATCTTAGGGATTTCCTCACTCTTTTTTAGTTAAAAAAAGAAAGAATTAGAATTTCTGTTGTAGATAAACATACATCAGTGTTTACCAAGTTTGTTATTCTGACCTTATTTTCTACTCTTGTAATAAAAAACTCAGAAAAGCAATTCCTTGTGATATAACACTGTGATAAATGCATAATTTACAGAGGTAGAATTCCAAGGTTAAGAAAAACATCAGCTGATAGTTTTCCTTGGGGGGATGTTTTTTTCCCTCCTTCATGCAGTTGTCAGAGTGCAAACCTTGTTGAGCTGTTCCCTTCAACCTTCCCAAGAAACTCAGAGAGCTACAGTGCTTATCTGAAGTTGTGTGGGAGTTGGTTTTGCTCCTATGACATTTAGCATTACTGTTCTTTGGAAGGAGAAAAAACAACGTATGTCAAACAGCTTGGCTGAAGAGAATGATAATTTATGGTATTTTGATTTGGTCTTACCAAATATAATATGAGAGAACATGCGCATGTAAGTGTTTGTATGCATAAATGTGTGTGCATGCTTGCTAATTATTTATTGTAAAAGTTAAGGTAATTTCTCAAGTTTTCATTCAGACCCCTAAATGTGCAAGTGTAACACTGAAAGAACAGAGTCATCATAGTGCCAATTACAAAATATGTAGGAATGTGTTTATTAAAATTTTATGTCAGCTGTGAGTAAGATGATATTTAGTACTTTGTCATGAAGTCCCTAGGTCAGGAGATACTAAATCATAATATTTATTGCTGATAGGTAAAAAATACTGGAGCGAGAGAGAGTGCAGTCTTGGTAACCTTGTTGATGACTGGCCATTATACAGACTGTGGTAAGGGCTGGGCAAAGCGCAGCTGGAATTTTTGCAAATGCTTTGTTCCAGCCAAAATAAAGGAAATTGATTTATAGTGTTTTAATAATGTATCACATCTCACACCAGTCTGCTTTCATAAAGAAGTGAGAGGAAATTATGTAGAAAAAATGCTGTGTCTTTATGTGGTTTATGTGACTTAATTTTCAGATAGTGGAATATGTGGGATTGCATAGCTATGGTATCTCTTAGTGTTCCTGCTGTAGCCTTCTACTCTTGTAGTCAACAAATACAGAAAGGGTAAGTGAGAGCTGTGAAAGGTGGGGAAGATGTAAAAAATCCATAAATACTAGGTTGGCATTGCTCCGTGTATTTCATCTGGACAGGTACAGGGGCATATACTGCTTATATTTGTATATGCTAATCTTCTTGAATACTTTACTTGAGATCTCTTAGGTCACCACTTTAATATATTTAGGTGGTGAGTTCTGTTTTGCAGGTTTCTTCATAATATTGTGTGTTGTACATGTTGCCTGAATGGAATGGAAAGCATTTAAACATATTTTTCTTATTCTTGCTGTCTGTTTTTCATCTGTACAATTTTCCATATAAAAGTATGGAAATTGCAGCATGTCACAGAGGTACCAGCTGTAAATGATCAAGCCCAGGTACTAGAAGCAGCCTATCTGCAGTGAGCTAATAGGTTAATTTACGATTCTAATCACAAAGTAATATTGCCCTGAAAAATCAGTACCCCATCTGTAGTATACGCAGTGGCTACACATTAAATTCCATCTGTCAATTAATATTACACTTATAGCCTTTTAATTAAAAGAGAACCCAGAATTATAATGACACTTGAGTTGGACTTCTTTCTGTGGCTGGAAGGTGACATTGCAAGAAATATTAGTTTCTCACTGTTCTCCTATCTTGGACTAACCATAATTTTGCATGGATGCTAAAAGGCATTTCAGAACAATCAGTAGCTTCTACACAGGTAAGTGGGTAGGAGAAATGGCCTAGTGTTCTTAGAACAGAGTGAGATGAAATTGTGATACGTGTAGGTCATCATATGTTGAATATTTTGTTATCACTACTCATAGTAGCCCTTGCCATTCTGGGCACCCTGCTATGGTAAACAAAATAAACAGCGGTAGTGTCACCAGCTCCTGCAACAGTATTTTCAGCCTTGTGCTGTTTGACATTTTCATTACAATGCCAAGGCCTCAGGTTTTCTTGTTTATGTAAGAATTTTCACTTCTGTTTTCACTGATGCAGAGGAAATCTTGGGATTTTGAATCCCAAAAATTTAGAAATCAGAAGGTGAAGTTCAAAATTATTTTTTTAATTCATTCTGAGGGTATTTTTGGTATCTGACTTGCGGTCTTTCTGAACTGCTGGGAAGCACTTTTAGAATAGTTTGATTTTATAGTGCCTCCATTTTGGTGGCTTCTGTTAACTGTATATTTTCTTTTAGTGAACGAACAGCCGGGATTTATGTTTAAAATGTGGGTGTCACAAAGTTAAATACCCACGGAAAAGCTAAATGGCTCAGCAGGTATAAATCATCATATTGATTCTGTTGTATTTTTGCATTCAGGTACAGAAACTTAGCAACCCACACTGGAAAACTTTAAGTACACCCTTGTTAACAAGCCCACTGCTCCATTTGTAGCAGGAGCAACTGAACCTTTAAGTATACAAGATTTTACATTGTCTGATGGAGTGGTGCTAACATAAAATGAAGAGGGTTTTATTGGGTGCAGTGGCGTTGATTACTGGTGGTGTTTGAAATAAGCACTGGAATATAGATGTAGAAGAGAGTAACTCCTGCTATGCTATTTTTTTATCTTTTGGTCCCTGCCATTGTGTCTGCTGGTACACTTCAAGCAGGTAGATGCTAGCACAGAGCAGGCACTGGGCTCTGAAACGCCTCGTTATTTGGGACTAATGCCAGGACTAGGCGGTGGCTAAACGCGGGGAAGAGATCTGTAACAACTTTTGCACAGTACTTCCCTTGCTAGAAGTTGGGGAACAAGGCTGGTGTAGACACAGCCTATCTAAGTACACACATTGCTCAATGACCTTTTCAACCCAGCAGGTTCAGATTGCAGATCTTTGTGCAATGCAGACTGAGATCATGGTTAATCATTATTGAGTTGGGCGTAGATGGAGTCATGAAATGCTGGTCCTGTCATTCTCTTGAAACAATGACTTCATTAGCTGCCAGGAAGCTATTTGGCAGGTCCCCTTGTGTGGGTTCCCTCAGAAAAGTTGGCTGGAGTGTGACCCCTCACATGGGAAGCGTTTGAAGCTCAGCTTGCTAGAAGGCTGAGAGATTGCATTGTTTACCCAGGTAGACCAAGTGCCAAGAATTAATTAGTTTCATCCTATGCTACACAGCAGAAATACAAGAAGGGGCTCTGATCTTGCGATTGACTGTGCAGGTGAAGTCTTGCACCGTGGTGAGGTTTCCCATAATTAAAAAGCTTTAAATCAGAGGTTAGGGCTCTGTTGTGAATAGATGAACCAAAACTCACATGTACCAGATCGCACAAGCTTCTTTATAAATGAACAGTTTAAAATAAAAGAAGTCCTATGCTTTGTTGTTGAGACTTGTTGGATTTTTCCTTAAGCTGGAAGGCAGGATTGCTTTGATTATTTTATTTTGCATTTGGCAGTGCGTGAGTGAAACCACACCTGATGCATACTTAAAGTAAATGCAAGAAGGATGACAATGTTTTTCTCTACTGTACTTCTGTTTGTGACTTGCTGGAAACTGGGTTTATTTTATTATTTTAATAATGTCCTGGGTTTTGTTGCAGTTGCATTTCTTGGCATGTTCCCAGGGGAGACTTTAGCTGCTGGTTTGAGAATTCTTTGTAAAAGCAGTGCTCTTGCCTGCTGGGCAAACTGCTTCTGCTTGCAAATATAAAATCGTGAATTCTTGGTGTAATTCTAATCTAGTACTAGTGGACTGATCTTGGGAAAACAAGTTCCTCTGGCATTTCAGATTTCACGTTGGGCTACAAATGCAGAGATGGCTTTTATAATCCTATGCTGTGTCAAGGAAGCCATTCTGGCTAGCTTACACAGAGATTTCTGGTCATCTTCCATATTCTGCCTTGTTCCAAAACAACCTCATTCTTTTAATAAAAAGTTACGACATTGTAGTTTGTTAGAATATTCTGGCATCTTACCGTCAATATTTTTTTTCCTGTCAGTTCTGTTTTTGAAAAGGATGCAGTGTTTTAAGAGTTTAATTCATTTAAATACATTAGTCCTGATGATTACAGGGATCTCCTTGTGGAACACTTGTGGTCAGCAGCTTGTGGTTAAGTGGAAGGAAGTTATGGAGTAAGTTGCTCGCAAGCAGGTCTCCCCCGTTCTTAGTCCACTCTTTTTCATCATCAGTGTTCCCAGAAGGGTATTTTAGCAGGATGTTGCCTCTTAAGGCCCCTTACTCTATGTCTGTGCCCTTCAAAGACTGTTGTGAGCACCAACCCCATGCGTGGCTTTCCTTCAAAGGAGCAGGAGCTTTATGGATGGGTGTGGACCCACTCAACATCTCTTTCTTTGTGCTCTCCTACTTGGAGAGCCTTGCTATGCCATATGGGTGGTGAGAACACTCATCATCCTTCCTCAGATGATTTACCAACCCCAAACAAACCGTGTATTCCTCTCGATATTCTTAGCCATCTCTGACATGATGCATGTACAGCGTAACACAGCTAGCTTCACCTTTATTGTCCTCTTTCCTGAACAATCTGTATTTGTCAACACTAGAATTCCAGTTATTGTTAATACAGAAATCATATTGGGGGGGTTTGTTATATTTCCAGTTGTTCAGGCTCTTCCTTGATGCTTTGCAGGTCCTTCAATTAAAGAATCACTGTTGATGCATGGTTTCTTCGCCCAGATTTGGCACTGTCACATTAATGACTGCATAGCCTATGCAGCTATTGCTGGTTTTGCCCTGTCTGCTGTTCTACATGCTGGTTTTAATTGTCCATTGTCATGTTTGTATAGGTTTTCTTTTGCATTTCTTAGTTTAAGTTTGATCTCTGAATCACGTCAGATTGGATGCCAGAGAAGGCTGGGACTGGCCCAGGAACACTTGTTTTCATGAATGTGTGTCTCTGTGATCAAGTATCCCTTATCCGAGAGCTTTCTGTTCATCCTTCTTTATCTTGCTGCAACATCTTTCCCTTCCTTAAAAGCTAAACCTGTGGTGTTGCATGCTGCACTGGTGAAGATCCCTTGCCTCAGCCCATGTCTGTGCAGGTTTGGCTGAGCATGGCAAAGAAAAATAACGAGAAAGCAAAGGTTTGTTAAGGGGTCTCCTCAAACTCTTCTTTTACTAAAATATACGCTGCATATGCCTTCTGCCAGTATCTGTGCTTGATCTCTGCATTGAATCCTTTTTTTTGTCTAGGGGGAAAAAATTGGGCATAGGAGAGAGGAAGGGTGATTGACACCAGATTCACAGAAATAAATGAAATCATCAGCAAAAGAGAGAGCTCTCTTTTTGCCCATAATAAAATACTGCATGTCAAATTGATATATTGATTTTTAATTTTATTGGTATGTGTCTCACCAAATAGATACTTAGGGATTAGCTAAATGTATTTTGACTTCTTTTTTGGTTTAGGTTTTTTCTCTAGTTCAGATAAATAAATACATTTTCTACACAGCTGTATTTCCAGTATTTCCTACAAAAAGTGACCAGGAAAGGGAATCTACTGTGATGATACGATTCATTACACGTTAGGAGTATAAATACTCAATACTATAAGTTCTCTGAAATAAGAGAATGTAGTGCATTTGGATGGAATCATGCTTTATTTTACCTTACATATGGCACCTACCTATTACAGAGCTGGAGTACTGGATACTCTTTTCCTATCAGCTGATGGGTTTATTCTAAAACAAAGGTCCATGACTGCCTGGCTACTGGATTGTCCAGAAGGCTGGAGGTACATTTTTGCTGCAGCTGTCATGTTTATGAATATCTACGCTACCCTGAAATATTTTGCAAACTCAGTAAAGAGCATATTTAAAAATCAATGCAAATATAACCCATTACTGGGACAGTGTATGCATCCACTGTGACCTGAACTACCTGCCTGGAGTCCAGAGGATTTCCCCTTTTCTGTGTGCAGGTGTGCTCTTTATAATCTGAAAGATATAATTAGTACTACTATAAACTTTTTCAAATGCCTGGTGCCTTCTGCATTTACATCATATTAGTAACTGAGCACGTATCCCTCTTGAATATTTTAAGTATCATTGGAGCCCAGAGGGTAGGTCGATGCTCCCATCTGTCTTGCAAGATGTAAAGTGACTTTCCCAAGGTGGTGCAAGTATTGCAGCAGTAATGTACCCAGAAATGGAGCTCATTGCCATGGATTTCAGTGCATTTTCCTTAAAAAAGTCTCTCGGCTCTTAATTTGTCTGATACAACCCAGTCTAGGGTGTTAAGATTATCCAGGGCCAAACCTTGTGCGGTCCATATATACAGTCTAAACACTGTTCTCCTAAACAAAATGATTCACTTTCACAGAACTCCTGACTGGAAGGAACTGTTACTAACCCCTGGCTACCTCCCCACTGCAAGGTATTGCGTGTGGGCAAGTAGCTCTGTGTGGGGCCCAAGGACTTGTGCTTCACAAAAAGCACTTCTGCCAGAGAGGATCCAGCCTTGATCTGAAAACCAAGAAATTGATAGTCTGCTGCCATCCGCAGCCTTTTGCTGCTGGGAATGGTCAGTCTCGCTGCTTCCATACTTGCTGCTTTCTAATGGGAGCTTGTCTGGCTGTGTCTTATGTTAATTCACCAAACACCTGTCTCTGCTGCCCGAGTCCTCACTGTCATTTCCCTGTTAGGGTTTGTGTGTTGTGCAGGCAGACCACCCCTCAGATAGACTTCAGGGCTGACGGACCAGACTGAGCTGCTAAAATCTGAACTCTTTCCTCCAGCTTTTTGAATACCGCTTTGGCTCTTTCCTGTGTATCTCCATTTTTTCAACATAATTTTAAAGATCTGGAGACCAGAACTGAACTTGTAATTCCATTTTTGCTCACGTTATTTTTTCTGAAAGGACAGAATATATCGGAGGAGTGTGCTATCCCCCCTTGCCACAGCACTGTGCTAGAAGGTCAGGCAAGCTTGCTCATGCAGGCTCACTGCTGGAGTCCACTGCCAGGTTCAGGCTTGTGGCACTCTGGATGCAGGCTTTAATTTTAAAGGTATGGCCAGAACTTCTCATCCAGTCATTTTCAGTTTTACAATTGATGTTTGTATATTGTGCATCTTCTTTTTTTTCTTTTTTTTTTTTCCTCCCCCACCCCAGCGGTGGGGGAGCACGTTTTGGTTTGTTGTTCTTTTCAAATGGCCTCAAGTCACAGTGATTTGGATCTCTCTGTATAACCATGCTGTCCTCATTCATTTCTCTGCCAAAGTTATCACCTGCAAATTTTGAAATGTGTATTTCCCTCACTGATGATTTACACTCTGGAACATCACTCTAAATATTGTGATTTGATGGTATTTTCCTGTTTACAGGTACTTTGGAGACCTGTCAGGTAGCCCCAACATTGATCCTATACCTTACTGAATGGCATAGCTGAGGGTGTAGTTTAGGACGCTGAAGACAAAGGTAGTGGAGTTTGGTGGGATGAAAATGGAGTAGCTCTCTTACGTTCAGGCTATTTACATGTGTGGTTTGTTCCGTTCTGTTTCCAAGTATGTATTGAATGTGCCATTCTTTGTGTCTGAAATAATAGCAGAACAACCTAGTGGTTACTAAGGTAATGAGAATCCACCATTCCCTTACCAATTCATGTAAATAAAGTATGGAATTTAATTTCACTCTGTGTTACCTGAGGCAGCTCTGGCATCTGATAAAACAAATGATCTTCACATTCTTTTCTGCTTCCCTTCTGATTTTCATTGAAAGATTGAGATGTTTCCCTTTTTGTAAATAAATGAGGCTGCCCTGCAGATGGCGGCGTAGAAAGTAGCCTAAGAATTACATCTTTTGTCTTGCAGCTGTTTTTCCTCTGTAAAAAAAATATATTTGTCTTCCTGCTGAAATGCTTCTATTGCATGTGATTGGGATTGAAGATTTGACACCCATAAGAGTTCCTCTTTTTATTTTCTCTTGATATACAGTTTATATGTTTAGTATCTGTTCTTGTGCTATGGATTGCAGGCATAGCATGAGTGTGAATCCCAGGTTAATTTCTTAATCGAAGGGATGTTCCTTCTGATTGTGTATCAAAAAGCAATATGGTGAAAACACAAATTTGCAAATGCAGAACACCAGTAGATGAGCAGGTGAGATACATACCTGGAGAAATGATTCTTGGCAAGAATTGTCACTGGCCTTGGGAGTGCAGGCAGCAAACAAGAAATCCGAAGGAGCTCTGACCGCTGTGCAACCGGGCAACATTACACCCCAGACCATCTTGACTTTGTAATGGAAAAAGAGAATCCGTATCAAGCTACTCAGCAGCTAATCAATCACCCGAGTCCACCAGGCTGGGCATGGAAGATTGTATCTCTTACGTACATGAGGAGGAAGAAGAAACAGCTGGGGCACAGGATGGAGTTCTGCTTGAAGTAAGGGGATACATTGTAAGAGAAAGGCGACTTGTTATGCTGCATTATGGACCTGCAGAATCGTGTTCCTGCTTTTTTATGCTACAAATTGTGAACAAATTAATATCTTAGCCATGTTAAAGTCATATCAAGCCTTGGGTCACTCACAAATGTAAGTTGCCACAAGTGGGGTATTTTAGCCTAATAGCTATTTGGATATCAAGACTTTATATTCCAATAGCCTACCTGCTCAGACAAGTAGTTTGGGGAGATGAAGTGGACAGCTGGCATAATATACGGACACTTGAACCCGGAAACGAAAAGACAGCTGCTGGATCTAATTTTAAACACGGGTCTCGATCAGATCCCTCTAGATCCTGGTTGTCCTGCTACAGCAAAGTCATTAGTGGGAGTAGAGAGGCGTGAAGTTGAAGATACTGGTAAAAAGCTTTTGTGAGAAGGGGAATCACCCTTGTTCCAGTTATGGTATTTCCATTTTTCACAGTAAGTATTGTCAGCTTGTAGAAAATGTAAGTGGAAATAGTTTCTGGCTGGTATATGGTCTAACGCTGCTGCGTACACAGGCAGCTTTCCTGGGTTGTCTTAATGGGCCGTGGAACTCGCTGTCCTGAAAGCACAGGGGCAGGCAGTGCTGTTTCAAATTAGGAAACTGTGTGACACAGTGGGGTTTTTCTAATATTTTAAAATAATACATGGTTACAGTATCAGTCACAAGATTATAATTCCGAGTTTTTACATCAGGTGTGAGGAATGCAGCAGGCATTAGCAGTGATCTGGAGTGCCATCTAGTGGGGCTCTGCCAATCTAGCTTGCCTTTTTTTTTTTTCTTTTTTTTTTTTAGCAAGTACAGAAATAACCACAAGTAATATTATACCGGTATAACTCTTCATTTAGGATTAGTAAGTTAGACATTTTATTAATTCAGCAGCTGGCTAAGTATGTTCAAGTTTCTGATTTGCTTTCAGAATGCTATTACCAAGTTGGAGTTTTTGTTTTAAAGTGTGACAGTATTGTTCTGCTTTATTATGACTATGATGCTAAAATTAAGGGCTATGGAAACATTTCTGGTATTCATTCTCTTTAGGAAGTTAGCTAATCTACGGGAATTTGCCATAGCTGTGGACACATGCAGCACATTGCTCTTCTGACATGAAGATTCCCCTCTGTTAGACCACTCTGTTAACCACATGATAGGTTTAGAAATAACAGCTTTGCTGGCTTATGTCTGCTTCAGGAAAGTGAAACATCCAAACTTTTTAAAGATTCGATTATTTTTTTGTAACAGGAAACTTGATGAAATAAGAATAAATTTTTTTTGTTTTATTACAAAACTTTAAACTACAACCTGACTTTCCATTTACGGACCTTAGTTAGGCTAGAAAAGTTACTAAAATATAATTGTATTGTTCTAAAGACAGTCTACTTAACTGGTGTAAATCTCTGATACAGAGACAACCTAAATTAGTTAATGATCGCATTCAAATATAAGTGCAGTATTCATTTATCCATCTTTTTTCCTAAGGCAAAGTGGATAAAACAGAAAGGTGTTTATTCTAAGGTGGCATATAAAATTTTTGTTGTAAAACATCGTAAATAGCATGGAAAGAGCTAACAAGAGAGGCAGTCAGAGCTGGAGTTGTGGGGCAGAGACCATAAACGGCCAAGCAAGAGGTCACATTTCATTTAAGCATGTCCCCTAATTTCCTTTCAACAGTATTAGCACAGCTAGTATTAGATTCGTGTTATATTTAAACTTTCAGCTTTCCTGCCTCCTATACAACTGAATGCTGTTCTTGTCGATTTGACTCAAAGGCTTTGAAATGACAGCTGCCAAGGATGGTTTATTTCAAATCTTCTAACCCATGTTTGTTTATGATGTGTCCTTTCTAAGCATGCGTTTTTGTCTATACCTCCCATCTAATGCTCTTATTGTCAACAGGCAAGTTCAGAGGTACCAAAACTGCGAAAGGAAGACCAAAAAGCACGAAACGCACTCTTAGCTGATATCCAGCAGGGAACTCGCTTAAGGAAGGTGACTCAAATCAATGACCGCAGTGCACCACAGATTGAAAGTAAGTACGTGCTCCTGAGTAAGGCCGCTGGGTGAGCTTTGCTGAAGCCTCAGTTGTGGAGCTCAGCTGGACAGTTTTCAAATTGAAGGGCAGGTTGGAAGTTCAGCAAAGGTCTGCATCCTCATATGGCCTTAGGATGTGGAGAGGGGACACTTTCTAGATCTGCATCCTGCTCTAAGATCAATAACTATCAACACTTCATAATAAGTTTATAACTGGATATCACCTTAACAGGCATTCCTTGTCCAAAAAAAATCACTTGAAATGCTTGAGAGTTTTTCAATAAATTAATTCTTTAGGTGGGAATTACTGGTTCTGGCAGAAGAAGTGTTCTTTACTAGATAAAAAGAACAAAAATGCCA
Source organism: Buteo buteo (assembly GCF_964188355.1). Lineage (NCBI taxonomy): Eukaryota > Metazoa > Chordata > Aves > Accipitriformes > Accipitridae > Buteo > Buteo buteo. Next base: position 39,499,036 of record NC_134172.1, read on the forward strand.
ACAAATTCTAGAAGCATAAATTTAGTGTTTTCTAACATAACATAACTTCTTGTTGGTGTCGTTACTGATGTGAGATTAAAGAGCACCAGAGGGTTTTGTGCTCCAAGATGTGGGTCAGAGAGTAATGGTAGTTTCCTGTATTAACAGTAACTTTCCTTGCTGAGCCTGCTTAAAGAGGGGAAAGTCTGGTCTTGGCTACATTTGTTGGTGCCAAGTCTTAGCAGTCTGAGGGCAAGGAAAATGACTTTCTGATATACCCTGTCCTTCTTTTTAATAGAACCCAAAGGAACTAACAGAGATGGAGTTAATCCAGCCGTTAATAAAGGTGGCTCTCAGCAGCCTCTGGGAGGCTTATTTGCTGGTGGCTTTCCTGTTCTCAGACCAGCAGGCCAGAGGGACATGCCAGGTAAGGGCTTCATTTGTATGAAAGAACAGCTGGGGGAACTGTGATTTGGGATAAAAGTACTTTGGGGCTAGCTTTAGTGATTGATTTTTATGGGTTTTTTTTCTGAACGCTTAGTTCATCATGTGACCATGGAGGGCTCAATTAATAATGTGCTTGAAATCATCTTTCTAGATCTCAGGTGCCCTATTTTTTAAAATGTAAATAATTAGCTATCTCTACAGTAGGTAAGAAAGAGACTGAATAGATTCTACAGAGTTTTAATGGAGACTTTTTACATTAGTTTAATGAAAACATTTAATTGTGCCTTGAATAGAGTATTGAAATCTGAGCTTATCAACCAGCACAAATGGCAAAGAAGTCATATTTCCTTCCCTCCATGACTGTGTATCTCTATAATGTAACAGGCTTGTGTGCTACTTTAAAGATTCATATTTAAGATTTTTGCCCTCTGGATTTTATAAAGTACAGCTTTGATCCAGTGAAGTAGGTTATTGACCTGAAAAATAAGGTTATTGTTGCTTCACAAAGACAGGAGGAAGGCATGTGTGGGAGCCTTGCTGCTGCTTTCACCTCAAGAAGTGCCAGCATCCACGAGGAGTGACTTGCAGAGTCACAGCAGTGATCTCTGGCACTGTCGGGCAGCTTGTGCCTGCTCAGGCAGCACACAGCGAAGTAGGCATTTGCAGGGAAAGACAAAACTTGGCTCTACCTGCAGGGGTTTTTTGTCCTGGAAGGCAAGCCCAAGATGTGCATCACTGCTTGTGACTGGGCTTCCTCACACAGTTTCAGCTGCAGTAGCTACTTTGAGTTGTTCTTAGAATTATGACCGTGCCTATCAGACTGTGATTGTAGAAGGAGATGCCCTTTTTGCTTTGTGAAAAATCCTTGACATTTACTTGGGAAAATAAATTTCGTAAGGCTGAGTCTTTGGGCATTTGCTGTTGAAAGGGAAACATTTGAACCTGTGCCTTCTGGAAAGCCTTTGTGGCACTACTTTTAATAACTTGGCTTTTATCTATGACATAGAGATTTATGTAACGTTTGTGTGAATTTTTTTAATCTTAAGCAAGTACTTAACTTCAAGGATGTCAGTCTACCTGTGTTCTGTGAGGCCTTTTCACTAGGCCTCTCGATTCCTCCAAGCAGACGGCTCATCCGTGTTCAGTGGCTGTACTGGGCAGATGAGGCTGGTACGAAGGACCCTAGGCCACTGCAGAAAAGCACCTTCTCCTTAAGCTGTTTCATTTTGCAGAAACTGAGGAACAGGGAGGGGAGCCAGGGTGTCTCAGCAGGTTGTCGTATAACTAAGCAGAGTCCCTGGTGCCCACTGGAATACATTGCCTCCTAAGCCCTGTTACACCAGGGGCAACCTGTTGGATATGAGATGTTTTGGGAAATTTATCACTCGGAGTAACCACTGGGGAGGGGAGGATGAAGAGCTTGCTCCTTGCACTGTTTTATCCGGTGAGCGTGAACGAAATCCTAATGTATAAGGCGGGATACCTGTTTTTCAGCTGGGAGGCCTGGGCAGCTTCCTGGAGTCCGAGCAGCGGCTCCCAAGACCTCCGCCCCACCGACCAGCAGCGCTGCGAAGGCGAGCAGTAACCCCCCGCACCCCGCCGAAGGCCCAAGGGCGGCGGTCCCCCCCGAGCCTCCCAGCACCTCCCGAGCCGCAGCCGCAGCCGCAGCCGGAGCCGGCCCGGGGCGGCCCGGCCTGCCCGCCCCCCCTCCACCGCCTCCCGCTTCCAGCAAACCTTCCCTCACTTTCCCTCCGCCCCCCGCTCTCCCGCCTCCGGCCGAGCGCCCTCCCAAGGGGGTGTCCCCCAGCGCTGCTCCTCCGCCCCCGCTCCCTCCTCCTCAGGCTGACAAGCCCACCGCCAAGTTCCAAGCAGGCGCTGCGCACCCGCCCCCGCCGCCCCCTCCTCCTCCTCCTCCTCTCCCCCCCTCCCTGCCCCCCGTGCCCCCCTGCGGGTTTCCAGGCAGGACAGCCGACTTCTCTGCCGCCGCTTCCTCTCCGTCGGAGGGCAGGGATTGCCCGCCTCCCGCTCCGCCGCCCCCGCCGCCACACGCGCACTCCCCGGCCGCCAGCAGGCTCTCCTTTCCGCCCTCCCCGGCCTTCAGCGGTGCCGACGTGCCCCCCCCGCTGCCCCCCAAGTCTCCCCACCTGCTGTCGCAGTCCCACAAGCCAAGCAGCATCCAGTCGCTGCCGCTCCCTCCCACCCCCGGCCTCCCGCAGCCCGCCGCGGCGCCGGAGACCAGGAAGAAGAGACCCGGCCGAGGCGCAGGTGAGAGCGGCACCTTCGAGGAAGGGCGGCTTTTCTCCCCCTTTGGCTCGCGGGGGAAATGGCTCTGGAGGCTGGAGAGCGGGCGGGGGGTGAAGAGCACACGGAGCAGGAGGCCGAGGCCCATCGCCTGCGAGGAATACCTGCAGGTTGCACGGCGTGCCACGAGCACGCGAGACGTCAGGCTCTTCTTGGCGCTGGGCGCGCGCACCGCAGAGTTCAATCTGTGATTCTTGGGACCAAGGCGGTGATCAGTGACAGCAACGTTTGAGGACCTCTGGGCTGCTTCTCGCTCTTGTGTTGGCACTGGCGTGTCTGCGGCAGTGCAACGATGGCTCAGGAGAGTGGTCTCCTAGCAGTCTCGGGTCGGGCAGCGGAGCATCCACCACCGTGTCTGCCAGACCTGCAGCTGCTCGAGGGCCAGCCTACCCACGACATCCCTCTACTGCTGCACCCGTGCAGTCTGGAGCACTATTGGCATTGGCTGGGAAGCGTTACAGGAGAGAATAAAACAACGATGGTGTAGCTACAGCCGTAGATGAGCAAAGGCAAATATGGATGCAGCCCTCCGCTTTTCAACAAAGAGGAGCGGCCAGCGCATCCCGTGATCAAGGTGGTAGGGCCAAAGCTTTCTCCGACTACTTGCAAGTGGGGATATTAGCTAGTGTTCTGTCGAGCAGAGGGTAGAAGGAACTTTTATCAGACTTCTCCGATATAATGGAGATAATAAAAAAATGAGCCTAGATCTGTGTGGGTTTGAGAAATGGAGACAGCTACATAATGAGGAACACCTGAAGAGAACGTTCTGTACCCTGTATTTTAGCAGCTACATGTTGAGAGAAAGATTACTGGTTCCCTTTGACAACCATGGGAAGGGCCATGTAAGTACAGCAGATCAGGTGCTTCGTGGTGGTGATTAATGCTGCTCCAGTACTGTCTGATGAGCTGTTATTTTATCGAGATGCCTGTTTCTCATGGTGGTTCAACTTTTGAGGTTTCCATAAAATTAGCCTGCCTTTCCCTTGGTTATCTAGGGGGAGAAGCATTTTTAAGAGGCTGCTAACTTGGAGGCCTTAGGCTCCCTCCCCCTCACACAGTTCCTGTGGTAGGTCTGCCCAGTAGAGGTAAACTTTGACGGCTCTTGCAACTCCTCAGTGAAATGCACAAGCATAGTGGTAATTCCACTGCATAGCTGCTAAAGTGTCAGGAAATTATTTTCTTTTAGAGATATCATCTAGTGTGGTTGGGGTGGGGGGGGTGTTGTGGTTTTTTTTTTTTTTTTCTTAAAGAAACTGCTTGTTCTTGTGAAAAGAGGAAGGATAGTCTTCCCCTCCAGACTGGGACAAAACCATACTTGAGAATGTCAGACTTTTCCTAGAACTAGAAATAGCAAGCCCCAGCCAACTCCATTAGTGGCTTAAATGTAATACTTAATACTATAAATCCACGGTCAGGCTTGACAAACAGCAGCTCTGAAGCTGGGTAAGTTTGCCCCAAATATTGCATTCCTCCTATGCTCCCTCCACTTCTGTGCAAAGCTTACTGTTGGGTTTGTTAAGTCATGGTGTTTATGTGCTGGTCTGCTGCTTCTTTTTAAGGAACCGGTGCTGGGAAGCTAGTCACACCTCCACAGCCACCAGCAAGATCACCAACAACTGAACTTACAAGCAAGTCCGGAGTCTCAGCCTGGGCTACAGCTCATGACCTCTACCCACCACTTAAAAATGGAAATATGCACATCATTGGTAATATCATCTAAATTAGATCTCTTAGCCTTAGTTAATAACTTTAGTACAAAAGTCTGTGTGTGTTTCAGACCTTAAAAACTCATTCGAGACTTTCTCATGGCAATAACAGGGTAGTATAACTAGACCCATTAGAAACATTTTTGTACAACCTTATATAATGAGAGAAAATTAAGACTTTTTCACAAAGGTTTTGAATCATCCAGTAGACAAGTAATTTTGCAGGTAGTGCATGCTTTTCTTAAGATTGTGAAAAGTTGCTGTAGTGTGCTTATATTACTATTCTTAAAACCAGTTCATGGACATTTAGTAGCTTCAATCCCATAGAGCAAAGACTGCTAAGAATTATTTTTGTGGTCTGATGAATTGGCCATTCATTCTTGCTTATAGCTAAATGGCTTGAAAACCACCTAGGAATACCTCTATTACCACAATATCATCAATGCAGAAAACTGGATCGGCAGCCAGAAGCTTAACTTCAGTTAGTAGCAGGCAATGTTTGCAATTAAGCCAGAAAACTTGGATGGCTCACAGAAGTACTCATCAAGATTGTTTATATGGAATAAGCCACTATTAATTCCAGGGGAAAATGAGTCAGCATTTTTAATTGAAATTCCTTGTGGTATTTTTTTTTTTTTTAAGTATGTCACTAACAGTGACTAATGTTTATTTCCCTGAAACTTCCCAGATGACTTTGAATCTAAATTTACTTTCCATTCTGTGGAAGATTTCCCCCCACCTGATGAATTCAAGCCATTTCAGAAAATATATCCCAGCAAGATAGCTAGAGGTAAGTGTGTAAACATGAGAAGATCTGATAATTACCCAACAGGATTAAAACCAGGGAGTGAAAATAAAGAACAGAAACCAGCATTAACATGAAGAACTGGGCTGCTAGCATAGCCACAGAGAGGAATAGGATTTGTTACAGTGGTAACAGGAACCAAAGATATAATGAAAAGCACTTATTAATTATTTTAAAGTCTTAGTAGCTAAGAATAAAATGATGTGGGCTTGACATGTAGTCTGTGTTCTTTAGATTGTTGAATTTGCAGAGCCCTTGATGTTAAAAACAGTGATGTCACATAAACAGACTTAGGCAGCTACTGAGTTGGGTTTTTTTGTTCATAACTTATGAAATCACAAAAGAAACGTGACTTGATCCATGTCTTCCATCATGTGTTTTGATTTAAATCCTATGCATGGTGTTTCACACACCTGAATAACAAGGAGCTTGGTAACTGAACTTCGCTTCCCTGCCCCTCCCCTTAACTTAGACACTTACTATCAAGTCACTGTTGTAAGAGCAGAAGTTCACCTATCCAGCTTTGAAAACTGGTAGTTGAAGGTGCCATAAGATCTCATGCCCATATTTTATAAAATATGCCATTTTTTTATAAAACCCAGTCTTTTCTGTATTATTAGATCAACTATTTATCTCCAACTTTTAATTAAGTTTTTTTTTGTTCCCATGCCAAGGTGCTTTGCATGACTTTTCACAGCTGCCTCAGTCAGTCTGAACCATCTGCTGTATGATCTGATCAAAGACTTTTTTACTGAAGGGCTACAGAGCATAAGCAATATATATATATATACACACATATATCAGTTCAAGGGTAGGAGATAAATGCAGCATCCCTGCTGTAGAACTGCATCCAAAATACATATCCAAAAACTGTATCTATCTCCTCTGATTAAACCTGTCCTATCTATTTACAGATCCCTCTAAAAATCCTCCATTAAGAACACATGTGAGATGAGAAGAGTCTTCTGATGCTTTCTGGATTAATATTAAAAAAGAACAACGTCAAGAAAATGTATAAAACAGAAGGGGTCCCCATTACAGTGATAGAGATTATATTTGAATTGCAAGTGCTTGCAATGTTAACATTTCTATAAACAGGAAAAATGATGTAAATCATACTTTTTGAACTGACCTACATACCACAGGAATGTTAGTACAGGCTTTTAAATTATTGTATATAGATAGATATTTTTTAAGCAACACAGCATAAATTTTAAATTTTCTGTAGTCTTGAAACAATTCTTATTATCATGCTGACAGATGTTACCTCAGAAAACTTTTTTTGCATTACACACCTGTAGTTAATTTTTCCCCTTCCATCATCATTTTTAAGTATTTTGGAAATTCTCATTATTATTCGGACATTTTTCAATGAACTATCAGAAACTAACATGCTACCTTTAGTCTCTTTGTATATTTCTTCACTTCTTCTATTCTGCCTGTCCTCAGATTGCAGCTGAATGTCACTTTCATGAACAGATGGGCCCACAATCCTTTTCTCATCAAGCATGAAGAGGAAAGAGATGATGAGGAGCTGTGGCTGCTATTGAGCCTACCTCCTATTGATTATAGATCCTTATAGGATAGTGTCTGAAGAAGCCCAGCTGGATAGGGTGATCATGGACTTGACAAAGAAGACAGAACTTTTCCAAACTGGGGGAAAAGAAAGTTGTTCTACTGTAAGGAAAAAAAAAAAAAAAAACCAACCAACAAAACAAACAAAAACCAACAGTGTGTGTGAATACACATGCCATGAAGTATGTACGTGAAGGGTACATCTCCTGTCTTTTCCTGCTGGCAAAGTGGATGTTTACCATTTGTGTGACAGAGTGTCTTAACCCAGCAATCAGGAGGCCTTTGGATGAGGGGTCCAACACCTACACTTTAAACAGGCAACTAGAGCTCCTACTGTTCAGCCATAGCAGCAGCAAGGAGTCATTGTCCAAAATACACCACATGGAACAAGCAATCCCCAAAGGGGTTGTTGCCTTGGATAAAGCTGGTTGAAAAAAGTAACAACCTAGCAGCTGACAAGACTTGAGTTTCTGCTTTTAATATGCAGCCTGGGGTAAGATCTTTGGATCACAGATGTTCCAATCTGGTCATAAGATGTCTATTTCCAGCAAGAATTACCCTTACTCTTGTGCATTTCCCTGCACTAATAGGAGTGTTGCCAGCAAGTCGAGGGAGGTGGTCGATCCTTCCCCTCTATTCAGCACTGGTGAGGCCACACCTGGAATACTGTCTCCAGTGCTAGGCTCCGCAGTACAAGAGAGACATGGACATACTGGAGAGTCCTACAAAGGACCACTAAGATGATGAAGGGACTGGAGCATCTCTCCTCTGAGGAGAGGCTGAGAGAACTGGGACTGTTCAGCCTAGAAAAGAGAAGGCTCAGAGGGGATCTCATCAATGTGTATAAATATCTGAAGGGGGTATAAAGATGGAGTCAGGCTCTTTTCAGTGGTACCCAGTGACAGGACCAGTGGCAGTGGGCACCAGCTGAAACACAGGAGCCTCTGTCTGAACATCAGGAAACACTTTTTGACTGTGGGAGTGACTGAGCACTGGCCCAGGTTCCCCAGGGACATTGTGGAGTCTCACTCCTTAGAGAGATTCAAAAGCTGTCTGGACATGGTCCTGGGCAGCTGGCTCTAGGTGGCCCTGGTTGAGCAAGGGGGTTGGACCATATGGCCTCCAGCCATCCCTTTCAACCACAACCACTCTTTGATTCCCCTTCTTCAGCTTTCCTGGGTCCTGCACTTGGGTCACAACACCATGCAATGCTAAAGGCTTAGGGAAGAGTGGCTGGAAAGCTGCCCTGTGGAAAAGGACCTGGGGATGTTGGTCAACAGCCAGCTGAATACCAGCAGGCAGTGTGCCCAGGTGGCCAAGGCCAATAGCATCCTGGCTTGTATCAGAAATAGTGTGGCCAGCAAGACTAGGGAGGTGATCATCCCCCTGTACTGGGCACTGGTGAGGCTGTACCTTGAATACTGTGTTCAGTTTTGGGCCCCTCACTATAAGAAAGACAGGGAGGTGGTGGAGCGTGTCTAAAGAAGGGCAACAAAGCTGGTGAAGGGTCTAGAGAGCAAGTCTTATGAGGGGCGGCTGAAGGAACTGAGGCCATTTAGCCTGGAGAAAAGGAGGCTCAGGGGAGACCATAACTCTCCCAACAACTACCTGAAAGGAGGTTGTAGCGAGGTGGGTGTTGGTCTCTTCTGCCAGATAACAAGTGATAGGACAAGAGGAAACAGCCTCAAGTTGTGCCAGGGAAGGTTTAGATTGGATGTTAGGAAAAAATTCTTCACCAAAAGGGTTGACAAGCATTGGAACAGGCTGCCCAGGGAAGTGGTGGAGTCACCATCCCCCGGGATATTTATAAGATGAGTAATGTGGTGCTTAGGGACATGGTTTAGCAGTGGACTAAGCAGTGTCAGGTTTATGGTTGGATTTGATGATCTTAGAAGTCTTTTCCAACCTAAATGACTCTATGATTCACCAGCTTGAAGAAGGGCACTGCTGTTCCAGGGTGAACCTGGTGCTAACAGCCAGGCTGTTTACAGTTATGGCATTAATTTATATAATTGCCATAAACTCCCCTCAGCTGCAGCTGTAATACCATTATAGATCATAGGTGACTATCTTCCCCCATGGCCCTGCCTTTGAACAAAACTATTTGGAAAAGACAGGTAACTGCATCTTTACATATCTCTGCTTTTCTCTTAGTTCTTGCAACAACTCAGTTACACCGTAACTCCTGCTCCCACACACACGTGCTCATGGTATGGAGCTGGTGTAAGGGTAAGAAGCTCTTCACCTGTAGGACTCTTAAGAAAGCATCATTAGTCTTGTTCTAGCCTATGATGATACCTTGCTGCATTTCATGTGAAAAGAAAAAAAAATAGTGACACTTTGACATTATAGTTACTTGATAAATATGCATGAATATAGTAATAAGCAGGGGTCAGCATATACATTGCTTCTCAAACAACTGGAAAAGTTTAATACTGCTTTGAAGAATTTTTTGTTATAGTACTATTAAAGGTGATGTATTGTTGGTTCTCATTTGTTCTGGAACTTGTGTACTGCTCTGTAATAAATGCCTTCATAAGGATTTTAAAACTACTTAATACTAGACTACCCACCAGAAGATAGCTAAAAGAAAAAATTTTACTCCTGTTTTTATTATGATTAGGTGTATTTTAGAAGCAAACAACGTCTTTCAGGTATTAAATTAGAAAGCCTGGGCATATTTGCAAGTGTTGGTGAAATGTTATTTCCATGTATACTCTATTGTTGTTCAAGATCCATCTGAAACTTCTGACGTTGCTATTACCTGGAGATACAGAGATCACACTGGCTGTCACCCAGTGGCAGTTGGTCCCACTATGTCCTTCCACTGAGCCATAGCTGCATTCAAGACCACTGGAAGTTTTAAGGCCATGGGGGTGCTCTGATTTCTCAGAGTTGTAGGACTAGTGATTGCACTCAAGCATGTTGCTGTAGCACAGTATTATTATTTTTTTTTAAATGCACTACACAGCTGAAGCAAAAGCAACATACTATTAGAAAATTACTACCTGGATCACTGTGCTCAAAACAATTTATTAGTTCTGTCACATAAGCAGTTCCAAATAAGGACATAAATTCCCACAAGATAATTGCAAATGTTGGGTTTGTCTTTCTTAAGAAACAGGCAAGTAAGATATATTATGTTTTTAGCAGGAACACCCTCTTCTTTCATCTTGTCTCCCTCCCAAAGGTTAGAGATCAGAGTTGTGCAAAAGAGCTGTGTGAAGTGGTATATCCTAATTTTTGCCCTCTGGATGGGGCAGTCATTTTATCCCTGTTCTCCCCTTGTTCACAAATATCCAGGTACTCCTATCAGGATGCAAAGTGCTCAGCAAGCGACAGCTTACAGAAGCAGCTTTGAAGTTCAACATGATATGTCTTAAAGTGTACTCTGATTAGGAGCATTTTCATTCAAAGTACCCTTTCATTCCAAAAGTGGATTTCATGGGAAGTCCACTTACTTCAGCTGGGTGCAGTTGGCAAAAGCACACTGCTCTTTCAGCTGTCTGCATCCAGCACAATACCCTCTGAAATGAAGCGTGCTCCTTGCAGTCCCTATTCTGGCTACGTAGATAGAAGCTAAGTTTTAGGGTTTGCTTGCCTGTTTTCTCCTTTCCTTTTCTCCACTTTCAGAATACCTAGGCACAGGAGCTGTTCCTGTAATAGCATGGGAGGAGTGTATTGTGAATGGGAAGTTTATTAGGTAGGCCATAAGAGAAAATATCTTCATGCTTGTTTTCTGTAAGTGAAAGGGCCCAGTGTTTTCTTGTCCAATTGCCACTTGTCATATAAGGCAATATTGAAGTAATGAGTCTGAAGGGAACAATTTTAAAAAAAAAAAAATTCTGAGAATGCAGTGTGCCAATATGGCAATGACTATTTCCCTAATGCACAACTCTTACAGTTTCAAGTTGAGGCGTTGCTGCCTTCTAAGGAGTTTTTAATTCCTCAGTACAAAAATCCATGGTTCTTCACCATCCCCTTCCCTGAACAGTAAAGGATTTTAACTCCATATGCTAACTTCCACTTATTAAAGACATGGACTTCTTTTCTCAACCTCCTGTTAAAAAAAAACCAACCATCTTTGCATGACATAGGAAGCAGTGTTCACTGGTTTAATTCTTAAAGTGTTTGCCCTATCTCATTTCTACATGAAAAAAAATACGTGAAAAGCAGGTCTGTCCATAACACTGTCAAGGAAGGGAAGCATGCTGCAGAACTGCACTCTAATATAAGGAAGCATAAGACAGCCATTTCTAAGCCACTTGGATTGCCACACCCACCAGTAACTCAATGGTACTTAATGGATTCATCAGCCATGTATGGTCACCACAGAGATTACTAGGAACTGTTCAGCAGTACAGAGGCAGAAAGATGGAGGATAGTCAGGTATTGATCTATGTCCAGCATCTCTTCCCTTGAAAAATTCCTGATTTTTAGCTTCTGTATAAATATGACACCTTATTAATTGCATCTTAAGAGCCAATAGGTTATGTATAGATGTCTTAGGCATCCAGGCTGGCTCTGCATTTTAGTACTCAATATTAGAGCAGCAGCCAGGTGCATTACAAACACAAGCTTCCCTAAGTTGGGTGCAGGTGAAGGCAAAACTTAACCTGGGAGACCTAATTCTGATAGTTTGTACAGGAATAACATCAGCTGTTACTGTAACCAGATATGCCCATATGAGGCCAGTACAGCAAGGTCAAGAACCAGGACTTACCTTCCTGCTCCCTCAAAACTGGGATTTCAACTCTACCATCTTTGTGTGAATTAGCAAGAAGAGAAAAATGCAAGTCAGCTTTGCTGCAAGCCTAGTCCTGAGCAATAGAGGAAAAAACCAGATTGCTTTCAATGACAATATGGCAGTTAGCCTGATGAAGTTAATCTTTGCTTTAATTGGTTGCCCAACATACATATTTAAACATTCTGTACTAAGTTAGCCAGCATGCACACAGTAATTGGACCAGTCAGTGACTTTCTCCTTTCACTATATACATACACAAACAGGAACACCACGAGATTGGACAAAGGAAAGCAATTTGTTAACCAGATACAGCTAGCAAGTAACATTTTTTCCTCTAGAAATGTTTTTCCTGCAAATTCACAAGTGTGAAGACTTTCTTTCAAGGCTTGAAGAACTTTGCAGTCTTCCAGTGAAAAGGCTAACAATAGCCACCATAGCTGAAATGAAATAAAATTTGTTTAAAATCCATTCCAAGCAAGGGTGAAATAAATAAAAAAAAAAATTGCCTGCAATGTAGCGTAGGGAAAAGGGACTTTGGAGACAAACCAAGCAGATGCACTGAGGTAGAAAGGTGGCTTTGGACCCAATTGTGAACACCCTTAGCTTAGTGTAAAAGATACCTGGTACCAGAAACTCAGTATTTAAAGAATTATAAAGTGTTTGCTTACTTTATTTGAAGAACTTTAGTTCTGTGTCAACACAGTCATAGAAAAGATCCACTACTTCAGCAGGATCCAGAACCTCTGTACGAGTAAGGATATCTTCCATTGCTTCTAAGCCTTGTTTTTCAAGGTCTAACATAATTCTCATCAGTTTCTGGCCTTTATCCTAAAGGCATGAAACAACCAAACTCAATTAACCAGCAAACAGGCTCGTTAAAGCATTTTACTGTTCTCTTCTTTTATGGAGATCTTTTCAAGTATTTTTAAGTACAAACTATTTCTGTTAATAGTTTTTTTGATGGTCAAAAGCTGAAAGGAACTGTGCTGGACACTTCACACATTAAGAAAAATAACCAAGAAGGAGTTGGCTAAGTTTAAAACAGAGAAGGAAGATGGAGTGAAAGATGGATAGAGGAAAATGGTATAAGGCTTGTACACATGATAAAGAGGTAAAGCAACTTCTTAAGCCTGTAAACCCACAGACAGAACTATATGAGAAGACTAGAAGCACCAAGGATTGTACAGATCATGGTATGTACATGTGTATCCCTCAGATCATTACCTGCAAGATTATGATTAGATCTGAAATAATGTGTAATGTAACAGGGTCAAGACTCCAGATCCCAGGGAAGGCTTTGTGTGCCATTCTGACTTGCTGCTCTTTGTGTTTCTGGGCAGGAAAGTCACTCCTGAAGAAGTGTCATTTTGTTCTATCCAGATGTTATTTAAGTTTACTTTTTTTTTTTTTTTTGAAATGGGGAAGTGCTATTTGTTTTGCTTGCAGTTTTCAAAATTGAATACCAGAAAATAAGGCATTTAGAATAAGTGATGGTTCTGAGCTTTCCAGGATTTATACCAGCCTTTGTGCAGAAAGAGTAGAGCACCTAAGCTATGGTTTAGGCTCTCAAGGTAGGCAGTTTTTATAGGTCTTCCCTAAATCAGCATCTCACATAATGCTATGGGAGCTAGCTGCACATTGAGTCAATGTTACCACAGAGGCCACAGATTTTAAATTGAACCATTCTAAGGGATTAAAAACCACATCTAGCCAAAACTGCATTTAAATGGTGTTTGTATTAGCAGAGGTTACCGTGGTTTCTTTAATGACTAATAGATAAGCCTGAATGCTGTTATGATCTTAGCAAGACTCTGACCTATGCAAATATGCACAGAGGAAAATTGCAGAAAAGCAAGTCCTCTATGGAAGTTCAACATGACTATATAGGTCTTCCACAAATTGCCTGAAATATCAATACCAGCATGACTGGCATGCCCTGGTGATCTCTCGCTCTGTTTTACTTCCTTATAACCAGTTATCCAGTTTACTGCTGTAGCTGTAATTGCAAATACCAAAGAACAGTTATCGAACTACTTGCACTATGACAACAAAAGTTCTATCTCAATCAGTTGGAAAAGCTGTACAGAATAATCCCCCTCCTGCCTTTATTTATTGTGAAATTTATTCCCATAAGAGATTTTCAACACTTTAGGATTTTACACTGGAAGGTTTTGAGCCCTCAGGTACCTGTTGCATGGCACTGGAAAGTGTCCTTTCTTCTCACATGGCATTTTCAGTTAATTCTTACAAATTAACAGAAATGCATTAAATTGAGACATGCAAAACTGTCACATGCAAATTATTGCTTCAGGAAAAAAAACTCAAACTATGTCATTCTTAATCCAGCGTGTAATTTAAATTACAACATACCTGCCATCATTCTGTCATATAATTCTGATACCATGTTGCACTAGCATCCAGTGTTCAGTAATCACTTTAAAAGACCATATACACAATGGGGACTGAACAAGATAATCACCTTGTCAGTTTAACTTTTCACTTTGTAAAAGTAAGGGAACAGAGCAACACACTCAGGATAACAACAACAACAAAAAAACCCAAAAAACACAACCCTACGCAGAATAGTTTGTCCTTCACGGGCATCATTATTCAAGCTAAACTTGCAAGGATTCTAAGAATATTCAGAGAATGTTTTTCAGTGAATGACTTCGAAGTAAATGATGGAGTTAGGAATCTACCTTTAATTCTTTAATTCCAGGTCCCACAGCTCTTACCTGATCATTCTCAAGGAGAGATCGGGCCCATTCATGTGCCTTGTACAATTCATGCCTGCGATCAGGTTTCTCCTGGAATCGAGGTATCTTTTTAGCAGGATCATCATTGCCAAAAGAAGGAGACTGTACTTTTGGTACTAATTTTACATCATCAACAAAAATAAAGGGTTTAAATACGGACCTGAAAGAAATGAGAATTACTGCTTGCAGTAATAAGAGAGATTTTATATATGTTATTTATATGTTCACCAGGCTATTTTAAAACAACAGGTACAGAACAGCATAAGTAATTCATCTACACTAGGCACAGACTAGGTTAGAAAGTTGGTACTGGTCACAAGCAAAATAAGTCTCTGAGCTTTAAAAGAATTGGGTTTGTCTCAATTACTGTAAAACTTTATTACCCCTTTTTATGTATAGGCTTCTTTGGTCTCCTTCATGCCAGTTCTGCCACTTCTTTAGAAAAGTAGCACTGTATTTTCCTCTCCAAGTCTTTTTTAAACAAATCTCAGCATTCAGCCTTGCATCAGTTTTTCTCCTCTGTTCACACTGCCATCTCTCCTTCTCTTCCCAGATTTAATTTCCATTAAAATCACACGCACTTGTGTGGAGCAGGGAAGATTACATACCTTGCTCAGTATCAGAGGATTTGGCATATACCCAGCAGCACTTTAGAATTTTATGTCAAGGCGGGGAAAAAAGACATAGCTACCAATATTGTGACACTTCTCAAACAACTTCAGTGCTGAGTTTGGATCTAAACTTCAGAGACAGACAGAAAACAAAACCATAGCAATCCAGGATCTTAATTCCCAAGAATGTGAGAGAAGGTATTGCAAGTGCATAGAGAAACTGCCTTCCTTCCCTTTAGATACACAACAAAACAGCAACCTGCATTCTGCCGTAAAGAAGCTGCCAGAAGTGCAAGACTTCTGCAAAATATGATTAATAACCACTGCCTGCATACAATCAGCAGGTTCATTGCTACTACCCCTTTCATCACTGTCATGAAGCCTTGCTGACTAAGAGTTTGTGACTCACTAGCTGCACTTAAAATAATGCTTTTTTAATGCATTAGAGTGTAAAATAAAGCAAGAAAGGCCTCTAAACAGGGTATTTTTACAGTTAGACTCTCCACCTTCAAAAAGGATAGAAATCCCACCAAAACAATTTGAAGCCTTGCTCCTTTTTATCTCAATGTATTTGCATCAAGTAAAAAAAAAAAATTTGGTAAGCGAGCTCAAACTTCATACTTAAGCCTGAAAGTTTGAGTTGCATAATGCAAGGTGGGTGGAAAGTCCCTTTGGCATGGAGGACTTCTGTAGCCCTTGGTAGAACCTAATGCTTACTACCACTCTTTTTGTAGGAATGACTGTCAGCTGTTCGAGGGCACCATTTTCTTCTCCCCATAACCTCTTTACCTCAATGCAAGTGGCAGATCTCCTGAATAACTGCAAGTGGTTTAGTTTAATATCTATGAATCCCAGGTGGATTCTGTTTAAAACACAAGATAATTCATTAGTTCTTTGATGATCTGGCCCATGAGTTCCCTTACTGCCTTCAACTAGATAGGACATCATTTAAACCAACTGGAAATTGTCTCTCCAGTAAAAAAAATACTTGCGATACCTGGGAGTTGCAGATGTTTTGCTCTGTTAACATTTTGATGTCAAACAAGGCTACCTATACTACACACCCGCTCTTTGCTATTTAGACACATTATTTGTTTCAGTTTTGCACCCACTTGTTCAAGAGAAGTGACTAAAATGGTCCACAACCTCATCATCTCAACAAGAACTCAGTGGAAAGCAAATACGCTGGAGTAGTAATTCCTGGGTCCTCCCTAAACTGCATTTACTCTAGAAGCTCTGAATTTAGGCAAAGTTCCAGAACCGGCCTTTCAGCCCAGTGATGTCCTTTAGAAGTGCAGCAAGATGCAGTTCAGTAACACAGGACTGTCAGATTGCACACCAACTACTGATTCCATTTCTGGTTAGAACATGCTCTTGAAGCATGTTCCAATTCATGTAGCAGGGTTTGTTTACTATTTTTCAAGCCATCATCTGCTCTGCACCCAGGAAACCCCAATGCTGTGGCTTACCTTGAAGGGTCTGGCGTGCCAGTGAAGTAATGAACACAGGGAAAACTAGGGTCCTGAGGCAGAACAGACACTATGCTAGCTGTAGTAAGGAAAGATTCAGAGTCCACACAGACACCACTATCCTTGTCACGCAGGACATCAATCATAGCTTGTGCAGAAACGTCACCTATATGAAGGCAGAAAAAAATTCCTGAGCATTCAATGGCTTGGACCCCAGGTAAGGTTTTTAGGCTGAGTGGGCTTTGGCCTAATATGACCAGTGACACTCGACATAGGCATGTTACAAATCCCAGTTAATAGTTTCTACTTAAACAATGTAAACCAGAATGAACTTGCCTTGCTAGTAAAAGAGAACAGTAAGAAGCATTAATTAGGCATTACAATTGCTAGGTAGCAAGAAATGTCATTAAGAAGATATTTTTCAGGAAAAAGTCCATCACGTCTTTAATATTGCGTTAGCAATCACTATGAACAGACTACTTACATAAAACACCCATTTTCCTCTAAGAAGCTACCTCCACCCAAGTCCAGGCAGAATGGGAGTGCCCTGATGTCCCACTTCTCACCTATTTCCATTAGCACTCAGTCAAAATTTTGAAACATCATCTCGCATTCACAGGGTGTTACAGCAGCAGACCTAGACACTGAGATTTTTCTCCAAACCACTGTCTGCAAGAATCCCCTGTTCTCATTCTATCTCCTGCTTGTGTCTTATCACAGCTTTCTCCCCACGGCACCTCCGTATTTTCTTGCATTACCCCTTTGGCAGCTAGGGCTTCTTCCCCAGCAACTTCTCAAATCCTGCACTGACTTCACCCTTTTGTGCGCAGGTGCCTCAATACACCAGGACACATGGAATGACCCAGCAGTCTGCAAGATTTGCAGCCATAGCCATCTGGCTGGTGGGGCCCTGAGACTTTTTAGTGCTATAATCTGGGTTTATTGTTTTACCTATGGTCCTTCACAATTATTGTATCTGCCTCTCAAACACAAACCACTCTCCATGTAATTCTATAGCCTTAGCAGGAACTCTGCATTGCAACAAATATTTCACCACTACACTCTTCTTGACATTTGCCAACATGTGAAAATGCTAACAATCTAGTAAATTCTCATCTGTAGTAAAGGGCTTTTTATAAAAAGATAATTTGTACTGTTTTTCACACATGAAAGAGCAGATACACGTCAGCCATGCACTGCTGCAGGCTGGTCATTTCAGAGCTATTTTGGCCAGCTGCAGAGAACTTACATCGTTAATAAATTTTGGTCTGGAAAGAAACCCTTCCTTTGACTGAAAGTAATTGGCACATTGTCCATTCTGGTTGACAATGAAAAAGGGACTTCAGTTTGCAACTGGCTAGCATTGCTTTTCCTTCAACTATGATCTTGATTCCTTCCCCAAAAGCAAACCTTCCAATACGTAGAATCCATTGAGCTCAAACATTCATATGTGAGGCATATTTTATTTAATACTATAATTTTAGTATTAGGTAGGGCCACTATTATCATACCAAAGCACAAATGTAGTGGCACATCATGCACATCAGAACAACAGTGAAGAAAGTTATTTTATAATAGCAGTCCTGTTTTAAAACCTTAAACTTGAGCGGGACATTAAGAGCTTCATCCTAAATTATGGCAAGTTTAGGAGCCGTCATCAGTTCTGGTCTTCCTTTCCACATGGTTCACATGTAGAGGTATTCTCCTTAGTCACATGTAGTTCTGGACAGAATACCTAAAAGAAGGCAGCAGTGACTAAAATTCCCGCTGCACACACAGAAAAGACGGTTTAACACTTACCACCTTGCTTTTCTAGGCTCTCCCTGCCAGAACAGCAGGCTAAATGGTCATCAGAAAGAGAGAACACTTCAGAAAAATTGAAGTCTGAGTCTCCGTTCCACCAGCCTTGACTTCTCACATAATTCCTTAGTTCAGGATGCTCAGCATCAATTTTTGTAGTTAGTGAAAGCTGATTGCAAATGCATTTCACCCCCTCTGTAGAAAGAGCCACATATTAAGAGAGAGCATTAATACAGTTTTTGTGGGAGAAGCTGGAAGGACAATGTAATTTCAATTAGGAAACAAACCATTGGTTAGGATGTACAGTTGGCATGACTGCATAACTACACATACACAGAATTACCAGTCACTGCAGGCTGCAGAGCTCAATTCTCTGTGCCCTACTTAGGTATTTACACTGCCTTGTGATTAATAGTGCTATTTAGTCAGAATACCAGTTTCACAATCCATACCTCGTACATTCTGACCATGAAGTAACAGTGGTCTGCAAATGCCAAACTGCCTAATGTTTTCTCCAATGGTGCATTCCACTGCTACAACAAGGCTTGAGGTCTGACTTGATTTCAAAATATATTTCAGCAAAGCTGCATTTAGTTTAATGACCCTTCTTTGCCCCTCGAAACTGAAAATTTAATTTGAAAATGTTTTTAAATGCTTACCAATTGCTTTAAGCTTCCCAATTGCAAAACAATTTTATTATAAGCAGCAAGATAGGCTTAAATTTCATTTTTAATCTTAAATTTTAAAATGGCATGAAATAAAAAGAAAGTGTAAGTAATCTTCAAAGAATATTAAAGGGTTTTTAAATTTGCTTTTCTCAAAAATACTGCAGTGCTTATATCCACATACCTACAGCATGACTAACAGTGGCTGCTGCAGATACTCCTCAGAGAGAATAAAGCAAATGTGTTGGAAGCCTAGGGAAAAAGCTGATAAAGTAAATCTGTAAACTAAAATAAAACCAGATTCTGGAATTTGGCACAAACTTTTTCTTAAACAGAAACTAAAGCAGTATTTGTGAAAGTTATTAATACTGCCTTCCATAAAAGTAAGCTTGCTTTTGTAATGCCTCCTGCATGCAATTTAAATGAGTAACAACTTATAGTAGGAAGTTCTGTGCATCAGTCTGTAAAAAAGCCACTGTCATTCAGTTCTGACTTATACTAGGCCACTGACAGCTTGTTCTGATTCACACTTTCAAACAGCATACCTTTCAGGGAATTTTCTTGACTTGAGTAATAGGAATATTTGTGTTCATATCAAGCTAGGCAAGCCACTCCTTAAGAGCTCTTTAAATATTACATTTAGTAACTTGCTGTCGTGGTTTAACCTCAGCCAGCAACTAAGCACCACGCAGCTGCTCACTCACTCCTCCCCACCCAGTGGGATGGGGAGAAGAATTAGAAAAAAAGGTAAAACTTGTGGGTTGAGATAAGGACAATTTTATAACTGAAGTAAAATAAAATATAATACTAACAATAATAATAAAAAATATAATAATAATAGTAGTAATGAAAAGGAATATAGCAAACAAAAAAAAAAGAGAAAAAAACCAAACCAAACAAATATAACCAGCAAGACAAGTGATGCACGATGCAATCAATGCAATTGCTCACCACTTGCTGACTGATGCCTGAGCACCGATCCACACCTCCCGGCCAATTCGCCCCAGTTTATACACTGAGCATGACATTCTACAGTATGGAATATCCTTCTGGCTAGCTCAGGTCAGCTGTCCTGGCCCTGCTCTCTCTCAGCTTCTTCTATACCTGCTTGCTGGCAGAGCATGGGAAACTGAAAAATCCTTAACTAAGGAAAGTACACAAGTGCTACTTAGCAACAACTAAACATCAGTGTGTTATCAACATTATTCTCACACTAAATCCAAAATACACTGTACCAGCTACTAAGAAGAAAATTAACTCTATCCCAGCCAAAACCAGGACACTAGCATAAAATAGTATTTCATGGTTTTGATGCCCCTCAAAAAATGAAAATTTATCAAGCAAATAAATTTTTCCACTCAGACTGAAGAACAGTAATAGGAAGGATTTTACACTGTTTATCCTTAAATTACTGTCAAAGAGTCACTTGATAAACATTCACTATAAGCTTTACAGAACTGCAGCAGTAATACTAGAAACGGAACAATTCTGAGGACAGAGTCAGGAAAATAAATGCCTTCACACTGGGGAATGACACATTTTCCCTGTTTTAGCAGCATTTATGCATTCATTTGAAAGCTTAAGAGGCACGCTTATGGTTGCAAAAAAGAACCACCTGAACAAAGTATGAAATACAGAGTTCTTACATAGCCAGCAGCCTTTCCTCCTGGCCACCTCAGCAGGCTGCAGGAGATGGAAACTACTCTATCTGCGGCTCACAGGGACCTCCTGAAGAGAAATGCTCTGGTAAAAATCAGAACAGACCTGCAGTATCATTTCAAAAAGCTGCAAGCAGAAGATGAAGGCAACAGTTTATTTGCTGGGAAGAAGGACATGAAGGTTATGTATTGCTGAGGCAGCTAAAACGGCTAAGTAAAAACCACTGTTCTTCAAGTATCAGCCAGGTAGGTCAACAGAAGGCAGCAGGCTGTCGCTGCATAACCCCAGGAACCTCAGGAACCAGCTGCTTTCCAGAATTTGGATTTTATCAGGACAGCATTATCAGTCTTCCCTCCTCTATGTTTGGTATCTGTTTTGTGCTAGAAGACTTCCTCCATCTTGTAGGTATCCTTAAAATGCAAGCTTTGCTTGGGAAGATGCCATGCCTGCTAAGGTAAGCTGATTCATACTTGATGGCATGAACTCACAACAGGCCATCAGACAACATTACACAGCCTGGTGTTATTTCATTGCTTTGGTATTTTTAACAGAGTTAAACCTCCCTCCTCCCCCTATCTACTATCGCCTACCTTTCAGTGTGTATTGGCTTTGCGTGGCAAGGTTTTGGTAACAGGGGGCATTACAGGGGTGGCTTCTGTAAGAAGCTGTTGGAAGCTTCCCCAGTGTTCGAGAGAGTCCACACCAGCCGGCTCTAAGACGGACCCGCCGCCAGCCAAGGCCGAGCCCATCAGCGACAGTGGTAACGCCTCTGGGATAACATTTTTAAGAAGGGAAAAAAGTTGGGACAGATGGCAAATGGCAGCCAGAGAGAGGAGTGAGAACATGTAAGAGAAACAACCCTGCAGACACCAAGGTCAGTGAAGAAGGAGGGGGAGGAGATGCTCCAGGCGCCAGAGCAGAGATTCCCCTGCAGCCCGTGGGGAAGACCATGGTGAGGCAGGCTGTCCCCCCTCAGCCCATGGAGGTCCACGGTGGAGCAGATCTCCACCCGCAGCCCGGGGAGGACCCCACGCCGGAGCAGGTGGGTGCCCGAAGGAGGCTGTGACCCAGTGGGAACCCCACGCTGGAGCAGGCTCCTGCAGAACCTGCGGATCTGTGGAGAGAGGAGCCCACGGAGCAGGTTTTCTGGCAGGACTTGTGACCCCGTGGGGGACCCACGCTGGAGCAGTGTGCTCCTGAAGGACTGCATGCCGTGGAAAGGACCCACGCTGAAGCAGTTCGTGAAGAACTGCAGCCCGGGGGAAGGACCCACGGTGGAGAAGTTCGTGGAGGACTGTCTCCCATGGGAGAGACACCACGCTGGAGCAGGGGAAGAGTGTGAGGAGTCCTGCCCCTGAGGAGGATGAAGTGGCAGAAAATAATGTGTGATGAATTGACCGTAAACCCCATTCCCCGTCCCCCTGTGCCACTGGGGGGGGCTGGTAGAGAATCCGGGAGTGAAGTTGTGCCCGGGAAGAAGGGAGGGGTGGAGGGAAGGTGTTCTGAGATTTGGCTTTATTTCTCATTACCCTACTCTGGTTGATTTGTAATAAATTAAGTTAATTTTCCCCAAGCTGAGTCTGTTTTGCCCATGACGGTAATTGGTGAGTGATCTCTCCTGTCCTTATCTCAACCCACAAGCTCTTTGTTATATTTTCTCTCCTCTGTCCAGCTGAGGAGGGGGAGTGATAGAACGGCTTTGGTGGGTACCTGGCGTCCAGCCAGGGTCAACCCACCACACAGTGAGGGGCAAATGAAAAGATAATTGAATGGATCTGTCATAGCTCAAAGCGAGGATGATAAAAATCCTCTTAAATTAGCTGAATTTTTAATTTGTTCAAATGTGAGTAAATTTTAAAAAGCTCTACTCTTATGAAAATAAAAATCCCTTCAAAACTAAAAACAACAACTGAGAATAAATTAAATACACGCCTTAGACAATTGTATTATATAAAGGCAGCACCTATTTGCTGGCAAAGTTTTAAATAAGTTCAGCCACTAAGCCAATGAAATCTGGAAGTTAGTTTGGCAGCTCTGGCTTCACACATACAGAAAAAGAAACCACCTACAAGTTTAAAGAGCAGAAAAGTATTGTTCTGCAGTATCAAATAAGAAATGGGGATATGAGGGGATTATATCTATCACAGTAAAGCAACCAGCAAAAGCCCATTCAATTTACCACCTAACACAAGCCCTTTTCTCAAAGCTACCAATGCTTAGCCTTCCCTCTTAATGTTTTAGATTTGTGAGTAACAATTTGGGCATTAATGCCATTAGAAAGACACTTGACACATTCCAAACAGTCGATAAATCTGGAAAAATACAACACTTACCAAAGATAAAAATTTAAGCATGATGATTATTACATAGCTTATGTATACAGGTAACAATGTCCAGCTTCAGAGAAAATGCTAAGTTACATGAGCCAAAGCAAATCAACATTTAAAAAAATAATAGTACAAATATAGAAGGTTAAAATCAATGATTTAATCAAACACTTGCATAAATTAGTCACTTATTTAAACTCAGTGACTTTAAGACCAATTCTTCCAAGGCAATTCTTTACAGCTATTTATAATACAAGAGGTTTAGCTGTGAGTCATAAACTGACCTGTGATTTTTTCTGCTGCCCAGTACTTTCCAGAAGTCTCCAGTATCCAGGCTTCATTTCTGTCCACAATCAAAAATGCACTTTGGAAAGTATGGCATGAACTCCCATCTTCATAATAATTTCCACCTTGTCCATACTCTTCCAACAAAGCAACTATTACATCCAATGCTTCTTTAGCTGTTGCACCTCTTTCTAGGCCAAGTCTGTAAGAAAAGGGTAAAACAGAGATTCAGACAGACATGTAACAGTGAGGCCTCCATAAGTTATTCATCTTAAACATCAGCACTGATCTGGTTTTAAAATATCGAAGTGTCAGGTATGCCTAGCGTAAGAATTCTTGCTTTAATGGGTTACTAGAATTACAGGATGAGATATAAATTATTTAATTTGTTTCAAGTCTTTATTGTCTACACTGGTTCTTTATTCTAAAGCCTATCATAGCTGTTTTTTAGTTTTTTTTAAAAAAGAGTCCAATTACCAACCAACAGCCTCATCTGCACTCTAAACATGCAATGCTGTATTTATCTCCTCCCCTCAGGCAGAATAAATTTGAAGGACAATTTGCAAAAGTCTTTTTAAAGTAACAGCTGTATGCAAGTTTGCTTTTCTGTACAGAAGAGTGGGAAATTGCAAATTAATATTACCAGAGATCAAAAAAGGGAAGGAGTACTCAGTATTACAATCTCTCTACAACCTCTCTTTCTCAATGTTCCAACATTTAATTGGCCATGGAAGCTAGATATATGTTATCCTTTGATGCATACTGCACTTGTGCAGAGTCATGCTTCAGTGTTCCTGTTGAGGCTTCCCCCCAAAAAAGTTTAACAGTTAAACACCAGATATGGCTTTTGTCTGAACTAAGAGTAACCATATGTCTAAAAGAACATGATTTTAAAAGGAAGTTTGAGCAAAGCAAGGGTATTTTAGGGAAAAGTAAACTGAGGCATGAGAATAGGTTTTACAAAGCTATAGGGAATGACCGTATCCTGCCTTTAATAAATGGGATTAAATAATCCCTTGAGATAATTTACAGCCCTAAGTCAACAACAAAAGCAGTAACCAGAAGAGTCCAAATCAGACCTACAAATGATTCCACTGCTTCCAAAATGCAATTACTGGTAATGAAGAAATGCAGTATTTCCCCAAAAAAGTATATCCATGCCTCCAACCTTTGGGAGTTACCTGGATCAGTCCAAAATTTCTCTGTATTGGTTATGTCACCTTAGTATTTTCCTCTGTGTTTATCTTTCTCTAATAGCTCTATGGACAAAGTCATTTTGACTGACAAATAGTTCCAAGAAATTCACCTTTTTAAGTTTAAGTACTATGCTAGCCCCTTCCATTTCCCTGGAAATCACATGACAAGAAAACACTACTCTCCTAAAAAAATCACAGTACACAAATCACGTCCTGATAACTTGAATACAAATTTGTTGATCTAAATATTTTTCAACCTGATCTCTGCACTAGGCCTGCTTTGTTAAATAGTTGGCCACTATTAGCCTTATTTTAGGTTGAGTTATTGAAAGCAGTGTTTCTGTCTCTTTCAGCAGCATCTATTTATCACTTAGTGACAAAGGAGAGCCAACTAGAATTTTAGGTTCTAACTTACAGTGACAATTTCTCCCCCATCACCATCTTATTTTGCATTTATAGTCTTTCCCTCCTGTCTTGTTTTTCTTATTAGCTGAAACTTGTTTTGTATTGTTGTCTCCATTTTTAGTCCCTCTGCATTTATGTTATTCCTTCATTCTTTTCATTACTGGTGCAATTGCTTTTTCAGAGCAATACAGAGATGCCAGTCTTAACACATACCACAGACATAATTTAAAAGCTAGTCCAAAAACATATCTTATTTATTCCCTAAGAACAACTCCAAGAGCTGTCACTGCCACAGGTAAATGAATGGGCTGACAACTACCCTAGTGACCATATAAATCAGTAGATTCAGTGATAATCTGGTTCCCTTCTCCCCAGTTTATGACCGAAAGCATTGGTTTATAATTAGATAAAAACCAGCCAAAGAGACATAACATCACACTAAAACTTTTAATAATGTCTCCCTGAAATTTTCCTTCTGAGATGGTTATAGTCCAGCTTTCTCTGTCAAAAGTACATCAGAGATTCAGGCTGAAGAACCACTTTTTAGATAATTTTTTTGCAAATGGCTCCAATGTTACATTTACTTCCACTTAACAAAGGCCTGGGCTCTGCTTTTGTTTGGGTGCTCCTATCTGTCAGTCACAAGGGACAGCAAAAAAACAAAGAAAACAAAAAACTCACCCTACGCAACAACCACCCAGCTAATCTCCACAAAACTCTTAAGTCTTGCCAGTTATCTTGGCATCAGTGCACTGGGTAACTGCAGCATAACCCTTCCACTAACACACTTCAGAGTGCCGTTCAAGGCAAGCTGGAAGAAAAGTTTTAAGTAATTTCACTCCCAGGTGACAGCTTGAATTATTCACTAAGAAAATTTCAGACTTAGTACAATCCACTGTCTCAGTACCTCCAATATGCTATCACAGCATATTATGACCTTGTTGAAACAACATTATCTTAAGCTTTTCAACTTCACATATCAGTTACAGATGCAGACTTTCCAAATGAAGTATCTAACATACATGTTGATGACATTCTACTTTATTCAGTTTTGATGTCTCTAAGGAAAGAAATTAGTAAACAAATTAACACCATTTTAAAGAGCATTCTTGACTCCCTGCCAAGATTGGCATCTCTGTGTGGCTCTGAAAAAGCAATTGCACCAGTGATGAAAAGAACAAAGAAATAATACAAACACATAGGGATTAAAAATTAAGATGATGCAAAAATAAGGGTGTATTTTACAGGTTTCTTCATATATACCTTTTGTATGATAGTGTTGTCCTGCTCTAACTGTATCAGCATAAGTGAAACTGTACACCATCTCTTCATATGAATGTACTTGCCTACATAAACAGGTGCTTTATAGAGGCGACTGTGCCTCAAAAAACCCCGAAACTGCAGCCACACTAGGAAGAATATCTGAAGAAAATCCTGATAAGCTAACCAATGCAGCAATACTGGTGCAGCTTTCAAAGACCAGGTTTTGAATAAATCCCTAGAACAGAAAAGAAGCATTTCTTAAGAATTTGTGCTGGAACCTGTTTTCTCTCAATCTTTCTGTCTGTTGTGACTAGGTTCATGTTCCCCATTTAGACAAATTGTGAAGGGGACAAGCTGGCATGGAATAGGACCAACTTCTACCCTTCCAGTCAATTGCACAAACTTTAATAATTTCTTAAGAAACATTCATATGTTCTGACATGCTGTGATACACTATCAAGCTACAAATCTGTAGATATCTGTCTGTCCTGGTTTCAGCTGGGATAGAGTTAACTGTCTTCCTTGTAGCTGGTAGAGTGCTATGTTTTGAGTTCACTATGAGAAGAATGTTGATAACACACTGATGTTTTCAGTTGTTGCTAAGTAGTGTTTAGACTAAAGTCAAGGATTTTTCAGCTTCTCATGCCCAGCCAGCGAGAAAGCTGGAGGGGCACAAGAAGGTGGCACAGGACACAGCCAGGGCAGCTGACCCAAACTGGCCAACAGGGTATTCCATACCATGGGACGTCCCATCTAGTTTAGGAACTGGGAAGTGTGTGTGGGGGGGAATCGCTGCTCGGGGACTAGCTGGGTGTTGGTCAGCAGGTGGTGAGCAATTGCACTGCGCATCATTTGTACATTACAATCCTTTTATTACTACTGTTGCCATTTTATTAGCGTTATCATTATTAGTTTCTTCTTTTCTGTTCTATTAAACCGTTCTTATCTCAACCCACGAGTTTTACTTCTTTTCCTGATTTTCTCCCCCATCCCACTGGAGGGGGTGAAGTGAGTGAGCAGCTGCATGGTGCTTAATTGCTGGCTGGGGTTAAACCACAACACTGTCTTAATCCTCCAATACAGCAGTATACTAGGTAACACAGTTTTCAATCATCAAGCCAGCAGCCAACAAGCTGCTTTTAGCTAAACAAGCTAAAAACTTTGTGAAATACATCTTTACTGATGCCCATCATGATCTTTAGTGAAAAAAAAAAAAAAAAAAAAGCAGCTTTGTCTATGATGTTGCAGGATAAATTTTCAATTTCCTATTTCAACAACAAAACATGGTGACTTCATAATTATACCATGCTGCTGAAAGATGCCTCTGGCCTGTTTAATGCCATGTGCTCTCAACACCCACCTACAGCCTTTGCCCATGTTGGCTGGATTTTAAATCCTAACTGAAAAGTGACAATTCCAGATGAGTTCAAAGAGAGAGGAAGTCACCCCTACAGAAAAAGAATAATCACTTTAAGAGAATGTAGAAGCAAACTTCTAGAGGAGCCTTAACATTCAAGCCAAATTGGATTCTACTACCTGGATGGTGTTCCTGGATTGACAAGTCTTATGCCTGCTCTGAAGAACATGTTTCAGAGTATAAACTTCTTAGTTTCTTTTACAAGCCGCTAGTCATACAAGCACACACAGAGTGTCATCCTTCAGCTAAGATCTGACACTGATGCGGAAGTCCAACATATACATAGGTATGAGAAAAATTTGGCCAGCAGAGATGTGCATTTCTTAATTTGGCTTAAAATGCCTCAATTTATTTTTATTCCAATAAATCCTGAGTGATAGAATTAGTCTGTTCTGCAGATGGGTAAAAAGAGGCAGAGCTGGTGCCAGCTGCATCATTGCAGCCTGTATGACTGATTTCGTACCTGATGGCTCTTTATTCTATGAGGTGATCCAAAACAGGTAAGCTTAATGCAACTGGCCAAGTCTTCACAGTAGGAGGAAGAATCACTTTGGCTGGAACAAGAGGCAGATGGTAGTCTGCAACACATCTCTAGTTCTCCTTGCCTGAAACACTCTCCGCATTCAAGCTACAGACAAATTCTTCTACAGATAAGAAAGAAGGAGGAGAGGGAGGCTAATATCTACAGGTGATGATCACTCGTAGTTTATGGCCAGTTTCTCCTTATTTTGATATCTCCTGATTTGCTAGTGTGTAAATCTAGAGCTGCTGGATGACATATATATTTGAATGTTAAACAGTATTTTGAGACTGCCACAACTGTGACAAAAATGAGCAGAACTCTGCATCTAAACCAATGGTTTGTAAAAGTTTCAAAAGTATGGTAGTAGGAGGGAAAAAATAAAGGTGGAGCTTGGAAAGTCACCTAACATATCCCTTTTCTTGACAAAAGTTTGTCCTACATTTTCTTAAAAGAGCCCTAGAGTCTATTCAGTCTCCCTTGATGCAATGAAACTCACTAGTCCTCCTAGGTATAGCTTCCCCACAGATTCCTTCAGTAATACAGTGTTTAGAGAAAACACCAGAAGAGAAACATAACCCCAAATCCCTCATGATTTTTCTCATTGGTCAGAGTCTATAGACCTCTGATCATATTTCCCATTTCCACTGCATTTATCCAACTGGCTTGTATTCCTCTTCATTATGGCAGCTGGAACCAGATACTGTATTTCTGCAGAGACATCGTTAGACAACATTTACAATTACAGTTTCAGGCAGCTATACACCTAACAACAATTTCTTCTAATTCCTGCTTCCCAGCTTGCTTAGGAGAATACCTTCTAAGGTTTTAATGCCATCTTAAAAGCCAAGGTATCTATTTCCTATCCACTCTCCATAAAATTTGTTAACTTATTACAGGAGTAAAGTAGAATGGTTTGACAGGATTTTTCTTGACTAACAGTATTGCACATTTATCAAGTCCTTGATATTTAAGCGGGTTTTTTCCCCTTCAGGAACTGAGGGTAAGCTGGTCTATAACCACAACTCTCTTTAACTCTATTAAGTATAGCCACAACTTTTAACCTTTTCCAGTCATCCAGAACCTGTCCCATCTTTCACAAGTTCTCAACTAAAAAATAAGAATCCCCCTGAAATTGGTTCAGCCTGCTCATTAAGCATCCTAGGGCAAATTCCAGCAGGACCACTGGATCTAACATTGATTCACTTAAATAAGCAGTTATTGTCCTGTTCCATCTTTAACTAAATTGAGTCCATTTGCTCCTTTTCTCTTTGTAATAAGTTTGCACCATTTTCTCTTGTTCTTTCATTTTCAGCTTTCTTCCCCCCCCCAACACTCCTTTAAATTCTCTTCACTACAAGATCAGCATGCAGGCTGAGACTTACAGTGCAGCACAAGCCTTTTAGGCAGACAGCCTTCAATGAACAGACTTACAGGAGTTTGTTTGCCAGCATTTAAATAAGGGCAATGGTTTGCATTGGAATGCATGGGCTGAAATGAGGCATAGTAGTTTGTTTATGCCTACAGTTGGCTATAAGCCCAGGATAAGCTTTTTAGGTCAGAGTAGGATGTTGTAAAGTAGGGGAGAATGCAGGGCACACCAGCAATCTGACGTTACAAATTAGTTAGCAGTTCCTTACCAACAATGTGATCATTTCTCTTATCCTGTCAGAATAACCACTGCTAGAATGTAGGGTAGGTAGACAAGGTAGGTTTAGTGAACCCACATTAGACTGGTACATACCTGGTAGCCAAATCCAGATTCCAAGTGTTAACTCAGCTGTGTCTGCAGCTCTGCCTAGATAGGTCTCCTGCCTATATTGTTTTAAAATCTCCTAATGCCACCACCACAAAGCTGTTACCTGGTATCATCATCTAAACCTTTGTTGTTTGAAAGGCTGGTCACAGCTCAGCAAGCCACCTACCTGACAAGATCCATTCCAAGCAAGGCTTCAGATTCAGAAGCTGGTTCTCTGGTCACGATGGCTTCATTAGCTACACAGACTCCATGCTCATTAGCTCCCATTTCTGCCCCCCAAAGCCAGGAGGGCCTGCTCAGCACAACAGCATGAGTCTTCGGCACCTGCTCAATCTCAATATACGTGCACTGCAGAGAGAGCAGGAAGAGAAAAAGCAAAATAATTGCATGCACTTTATCTAATGCTGTGACTGAAGTAACACAAGACTTCAATGTACAGACAGGACGCACGTTATTTAAAAAAAGTCCATGTTTTGTATATGAGCGGGGAATTTTTTTAAACAACTTTTAACTGTCATGCTTTAACCTTTACAGCCTTACATTGCAAAAGTCTGGGAAAATGCATCTCTCTTGATAGTTGCAGGCTTCAAAGAGTCAAGTAGAACCCAAGTGCTAGAATAAGTGGAAAGCAGCAGTAGACAGACTGTACTGTTACATTAAAGAAACACAGATCATGTTTGTACATAGTAACAACATCGAACCATTCTACCATTTCAGCTAAGCACAATCTCCAGTACTTTATTAAGTAATAGTGTAACAATGGTAACTGGACAAAGTACATTAGAAGGCTTCCCTCTCTCCTGCAGCTGCCTCTCCTGCAGCTGCCCCCAGGACTGAGACTGCTGGTAGAAAGATTTAAAAAAAAAACAACAAAACCACAACAACAACAACAAAAAACAAAAACAAAAAAACCCCCACAAGACTTGAAAAGATTCAGTGGAATGCTTTGATAAACAGTCACAGGAAATAAAACACAGGCATTGTTTTTTGCTTAAAACTGATGTTTCTGCTATTTTAAATGGTCTACTGTAATCAGAGGTCTGTGGATGTATTCTGACAAGTCAAAAATACAAAGGAAGGCTGCAGAGAAGTCATTGAAACTGCAAGGAACAAAGAAACTATATGTTATCTTTCAAATATATTTACTTTTCCCTTGCTCTAGGACTTAAAAACAAGCACTGTTTTCCCAGACAGCATGGCAGAGAGCTTGATCCATCATTAGATCATTGGCTTGTACAAGCCATAGGAACAGGCTTTACATTTTTCTACTGAGGTCACATTAAGTTCTTCAAGGACCAAACTCCACAGACTTTTCTTTTGAGGAAACTGAAACTGTCTGTGGTATTTATGAGACAGTTCTCAGTGTCCAGCATTCCTGTCATAACATCTTCCTTGCAGGAAGTAATCTGCAACATTTTTCTGGAGGAACATTTGGTCAGACATATCAAAGTGAGCAGGATGAGCAGAATGGACTTGTGGACTGAAAGTTGTTTGCCATGAAAATGCATGCTGTGTCTATATTAAAACCTAAAGCCAAAGGAATCAGTCCAAGATTATTAGCAGATTAGATTATTATTTTTTTCTAACCTGTCTTTTCCCCTCTAAGCATTACACAGCATGATCATCTTCAGCCTCCAGTCTTGAGCAATGATTTTTACAGTAATAGTCTAGCATGCAATTAAAACATATAACAGACCATCTTTGATAAGAAATGGCATTTTTAAAGCCCTTCACTCTGACCATGCAAGAAGAACACAAGAAATGAGCTTGCGACCTTCATTAGAAATTTTGTGCAAACAAGTCAAACTCCCATCTTTCTATAAAACAAGGCAAATTATAGGTGAAATGAGAGGATGATTTCTCATGCAAGATACATGATTAAAAAAAAGGGGGAGGTATGGGGAACTTTTTCATTCTAAGGAATTAAAAATAGAGTAGGGACATGCTTCCTCTTTCCTTTCTGCTGTGTGCTTAATTTTTATTTTTGGCTTAGGCAATAAGACCCTGGCAGGGACCTATCTACTGTATTTGTTGAAGAAAATCCCTAATATTTGACTGAGCTGTTTGACCAAATTGCTTATATAGTAATACACTACGATTTTGTAGAGGCAGATTCCTCATCTACTGAAGTGCAACAACATCTGGCACCGGCCAAGAGCTAAGATCCAAGTAACAGAAACACTTTATACAGTTCACCCTTTGTTTCATTTTCTAAACAAACCATGCCAGAGCAGCTATTTCTTATCAAGACTGCCCCTTCTCCATTTGACCTGTCAGCAAGCAAATCTCATTTTTGCCATTCTGTGCAAATTTTTTTCAGAGCTTTAGCTCAGTGCTGTTTGGATAAGCACTTAATGCATGCGTGTGAGTGAACACACAATAACTGCATTTCCTGGATGTGCAAAGGAGGAGCTGCAGCTGCAGGAAAAGGGGTTGGGCCAAGTACCTTCCCACATTACATGTGAAGACATGACCCAAGCAGCTATCAGGAGACAAGTCTGCAGCCAGACTGACATCAACCCCTGCACAGCACAAGTCTTGGCTCCCTACATCTCTTAGGTGGTCAGCTAGCTGGAGCCATCCTGCAGAGCCATCCAGGACATGAACCTTCTCAACTCTGCAGCAGAAAGCAAAAACCTAGAGGCAGTGTGGAGGAGACTTCAGCACTCCATAAACCCCCACTTGCACAGCATTCTCGGGCTGAATAGCCCTATTATACAAGCTTGCTTACACTGACACTTTGATTTTCTAGAAGGAAAAACGATGAAAACACTCTGAAAAGCAATAGGCTAAAAAAATGCTGAACGTCTTTTCTCTGCAAAACATATTCTGGCTATCCTTGCTACCAAATGCTTATTACTTGAAGCCTCATCCCAAAATCAAGCATTTCCAAAGCTGCTATTCATTATAAAGATTTTATTGTCAATGGTAGCAGTCGAGAAAGGGGAAAGAGAAAATTGTTTGCTCCTACTTGAAGGATGCAGAGCATTCTGAAAAAAGTGCTTTTGTGCTTTGTAACTATGTAATCAGAGGCCAGAAAACATTCAGAGGCCTCTCTGCGCACCTCAGAATACAGCTGTCGCCTTCTATATTGCTTCTTTACATTCCCCAACTGAATGGCAAGTGAACATGGACCATATTTTCATGTTGTTATTTTCAGCTTCCATAGAATAACTCATGTACATAGACAATGTTCAAGCTTTATTTATATAAATTGCCTTAGAAGACCTAAATAACAGAAAATCATTCCAATCTGATAGTAGCTGACAGGCCTTGTAAAACTACCATTGACTCAAATTCTGTTCAACAGTCCTTTGCCATGGTTATTGACGATGAAAAAGCCTTGATGAGATTTTACCTTCTCATTAGAATTATTTACTCCAGTAAGCAGAAAAGTAGGCACTCAATAGGACTGATGCATTAAGGGAGGCATTTGGCTCATATTTGTTAATAATAGGTACGAGCTGCTCAAAAAACTAGGGTCCAGTTGTGACAATAGATTATTAATTTTTAATGTAAACCTCCCACTCTTCATAACTCCACCGCCCACCCCCCGCCCTTAAAATAACATCAGAAAACACTGTTCCAGATAAAAGAATACCTTCATGCAGGAAACAGAGGAACTGGGCTATCCACCTGTAGCCAAGACACATCCATTTTAAAGGTAGGTCAACTAAACCCAGTCACTGGATTTGCAGCACACCAAACCACTGCTACCTATTCCACAGAAATCAGAACACATGCTTATAACAGCTCAGACATGGAAGGAAATAGTGGGGGAAAGACAATAGTATCCACCAAAAAACCTCACTGGCCACTAGATCTCTAGAAAAGGGAGCTCAGATGACAAGATTTCAAAAGCAAGCACAAACCACAACCTCCCTGTCCCCTCTTCTACACCCTACCAATCTGGCAAATCCCTCCAGCACAACAGCATAGCAGCCTGTTCTACCGAGAACTGTGCCAAACTAGGCAATGACAAATAAAATAGACATAAGGTACTGCTGTGATTCTGCTTGCTACCAATCCTGTCTTTAAAATTCCTGAAGCATCCAGCCTCAGCATTTCCCAACACTAACATTTTTCTTTGAGTATGAATGCTAAAAACAGAAGAATACTGATACATTTGGTGGCAAAGGCTGTGAGTGAGTGGTGTCAGGCTCCATTGATTTGCTAGAACTCCAGCCCTGAAAGCAGCATAACTGGCATCATGCCCTGTGACAGTAAATTCCTATCAAGAAATATAAAAGTAAAGAACAGAGACTTCACATACAAGAGACGCAGCCAATAACTTTAAAGAGAATTTAGCAGGCTGGAAACTAATGATGTTTCTTTTATTTCACTTATGGTATCAAGAAAAGAATCTTACCAAGGCAGTTCTAATATAGTACAAGGCACAAATGTACCTCCCACCCTAGCTAGGGCATGCAGATATGTTGGAGGTATTCCAAAAACAGACATGACAGTCATAAGCACAAGAGATTTCTTCTTTCATTAATGAAAAGAAACTATTGTGCAGCTGCTACTGTACTCAGGCTGCAGAAGCCTGATTTGTAGCCCCATCAGTCAGGTCATTATGAAATATCAATGAAATCACATTGCCTTCAGCCCTAGATAACAAAGGCAATAGTCAGGGAATGTTTTAGAAAGAAATGATCTTTGAAGAAGGGCCGTAAGACTCTAGATTACACAAAGAGATTCCCCCACACCACCTCCTCATCAGATCCAGGCTCTAACTTGGCATTAACCTTTTCTTAACTACTTCAAGCACTGCTGTACCATAGCATGTATTTGAAAATAGGCAAAATATCTGTACTATTGCAGTAACTCAAGAAGTTGCACCACAGCTGCTTTTAACCCCTTCCAAAAGGGGGACGGCAAAAATGTGATGAGGCAGTCTCACAGACTGCTGCCTCTGTGGCCATCTAGACATCAAGACTGGCAGCCTGGTTGGAACTGCCTAGAGAGGTGATTCCACAGGTGACATGGGCTACCTGGGCCTTCCCATCATGGTGAAGTGGGGGACTGGAAAGCTAGAACATGGTTGTTCAAGAAAGCCCCGCAGACTATCTCCTGTGGACGTGCGTGATAGAATTTGTTTTACAGATAATTCTTTTGCTGCTTATTTACAGGAACAAACACAATAGAGCTCAAAGGAGTGGGAATAACCATCCTCTGAAAAGAGAAATATGCAAGCAGTAGCATGCAATACAGAAGATGTGGCTAGCTGATGCTGTTACCACTGATTGCTTATGCACCAAGCAGCACTAAGTATACAGTGAAAGACACCTGGATGACTTCACAACACCCATTAAGCTCGGCTGTGAGATTTCCTCCTAGCAGCACAACTGCTGTGCTGCAGTGGAGGGGACAGCCATACACCAGGATAAACCTAGCCTGGGTGCATCTCAAGTAGTCAGGCCTAGTTCTTAGCAGTCACATAGTCAAACCAGAATGGTTAACAAAATCTCTCCAGTGCCAGGATGAATCCTCAGGTAGCTAGCTTTCAAAAACATACTTTACTTGTATCCTCATGTGGTAGCCAGATATAAACAACAGCAGCATTTACTAAGTGCACAAATACAGAACAAAACCAATTTCTGCCACAGTAGAGTGCCCCTTACTTCTTCATATTAAGAACAGGTTTTTCCTTTTTATGAAGGCCCTAGTACACTTTACATAAGCTTCTGTATTTATGTATTGTTCCTAGCTGTTTCTATTCATTGCAACCAGTAACTGTAAAATTTGAATCTGTATGCCTCTGATCGCCAGCAATGTCTTTTACCTTGAAGACTAAGGATGATAGATTTTATTCTAGAAAAGAATTAGAGAAGCTAGAAAAAGCCAAACAGTTCCCTTGTCAAAAAGCAGAACTGCACACCCTCTGACCTACTCCAACATACTTTACGAAGCCACCAAGGAGCCTCAGGCATGTAAGCCACAGTATGGAAATGTGCTCAACAAAATGAAATATAAAAATCTTTAAACAAATAAAATACCACAAAGTGCAGCAAGGTACCTAAGGCTGAGAACACTCCTCTGGAGACACTATATGTCAGAGCTGATTTAGCAGTCAAGAATTTACTTCTTGTTTTTTAAGTTACAAATCTAGCAGTCTCCTGGGTGATTAGCAAAAGTAAAACTGAAATAGCGATGAAGCTTATTAATTTAATTTTTTTAAAACAGTAAGAAACAGATTTCAAAGAAGCCATAAAAAGCCCACAGAGATATCCTTGGAACTCTCAGATATCCTAGGACTGATTTCTTTGCTTGGCCACTTTGAAATACCTGCTCACACATCTGTTTTGCCACAAGTAAACAGTTTGGGTCAAGACAGGATGGTTGGCAGTTTTTTGCCCCACACAATTCCAGCACTCTCCCTTCTCTTCCTTTCTGTTCCAATTTAAAAAAAAAAATAAAAAAAATTACAGAGATTAAGAAAAAAAATAGTTCAAGCTAACCAGTTTTGCTTTGATAGCAGAAGGGAGCAAAGAAGCAGCACTCCTACAGTAAAAACAGAGGCTTTGAGAGGGCAGAAACATCCAAAGGATTATGGCTTCTACCTCTGAACTTCTGCCAGCTCGTGCATTGTGTTACAAGGCAAAGTCAAACACATTAGTTTAAAGGCCAGTGGCCTGCAATGGAGCAGAACAGAGAAAAAGCTCACATTAGCCAAGCAATAGACTCTGCTGTAGGCAGCAACCACTTTCTCTGTTTTATCAGTTGCTGTCTGCCTGCATAGGGCCTCTCCTCTATCTCTGTGCGAAGTCTAAAGGTTAGCTTAAACAAGGTGGCTTGAGGTAACCCATCTGACTGCAGGCTGCTTACAGAGCCAATTATCAGGTCTCAGCTGAGAGGCAAGAAAAAGCAAGTTCCTAAACTATCTCTGAATTGT
This sequence comes from Buteo buteo, assembly GCF_964188355.1. NCBI lineage: Eukaryota > Metazoa > Chordata > Aves > Accipitriformes > Accipitridae > Buteo > Buteo buteo. Next base: position 39,535,623 of record NC_134172.1, read on the forward strand.
AAGCTTTTAGATTACAACCTTTTTTATCTACATAGAGTAAATGAAAAGCTTCATCATGGGTACAAACACTGCTGTGTTTCATGAAGGTTTCCTGCAAGTCAGCATCTACCCATGGAGGTATCATAGTGGGGGTGCCCAGGTTCAAGTTCACAGCTGCAGTAACATGACTAAGTGTGACACTGTCAATCTAATCTGGAGGTTTCCCAAAGAGCAAATTCTCAGTAGATTCAGCTGCTGCTTGGCTTCTGTTACCAGACTCTGAACATCTTACCCCAAGATGTAATGCAGATAACACAAACAGCTGGCAAAAGAGGGAATCCAAGTATACCAGAACTAAACTATAGCACTGGCATGATGCCTGGTGATTATGTTACAAATACCAGAATTAAGATACCTACAGGAAATACAAAGCCAACTTTAATACAGTCAAAGTCTACTTTCCAAGCTTTATTATATCTATCTTACAACACCAGACAGAGACCCCTCAGTTAGTTTCAGGTGAGTTTTTATGTTTGCAGTGCTCAGATGAATGCACAGCAAAAAAATCTTACTGCTTCTCTGAAAACTCAGAGAAAGGGGAGGTAGGAAGGTAGCCTTAAAAAAAACAAAAAAAACCCCAAAAAACAAACTATTAAAAATACCCCCCAAAACAACTGAGGCATAACTGTGCCATGAAGTTTTAGAAAACACAAAATTCCTCCTACCCCACAGAGGGCTGGCTTTAAACCCAGAAGAGTGTTTAATATCAACGTATTAGAAAAATTTTGCATATTCCACAATTTGATAGACTTTGTTGTAGACTATCCTTTCTATTTTCTCCCTTCCACTCCTCCACAAGAAGTTGCATGACATTAAGATAAAAGAGCTTTTACAGATCCATACCAAAGCAAGCAACCATGACTATTTTCAAATCATGGATAAAAGTCAAATTAGAAGAAAAGGAGGTTGATCTAAAAGAAAAAAAAAAATCCACCTGGAAAATTCAGCTAAGAAAAAGTCATCCACCCAAGACTTCTCCAGGGGAAAGAAAACCACAGCAAGCAGCAGGTTATTAGAGAACAATAAAATTCTGGTCAGTAAAATCTACCTTAAAAATAAGACAGAGGGGCTTGCATCTTAAAACCCTTACAACATGAATTCTCACTAACACATGAAAAATTTTTAAAATCCATGTGTGGGGAAAAATGAACACACTTACTTTTAGTCGAAGAATTAAAAAAAGGACCCTATTTATGCTTAAGGAAGCAATATTTCACCTGCATGCACAAGTTTACTAGACTGACATTACAACAAGGAAGAGTGCTAATCAGCATCTGCCACTGCAAAATTGCAATGCAAGACAAGAACAAACTTTTGAGAAAGTTGTCACACACACACAGAACAGACCTTCATGAAAAGCCCCATTGTTCAGTGTCTTGGGAACCTGCTGACATGGAGGGAAGGAATTATGTTGATGAGTTAGCTGCAGGGTTACTTGTCTGGTAGATTGAGCCACAAAGATCAAGCTTAAAATGACTTGCAGTATTCACTGAATTCCCTTGTTTAAGGCCTTGCCACAAACTAGCTGATAGCTATATAGCATAGACTGCCGGATTCCTTTATGGCAATAATCTAGCTGAACTACTGTGCCATTTTTTGTTACATTGTGCATTATCACATTTGCAAACATGAGCAGCACAGAACATCAATAGGATACAGACTTCCTGAGAGTGTCTTATAAAAAAACCCATGTTGCTAGTGTGTTGAAAACCACCTCTTAACAGAAGTTCAGAATGTGAATGACAGTCATGGAGAAGTAATCAAAATTTGATACACTTTGGATTACATTACCTGCAAAGAATAGAATATAATGAAAAGCAAGTCCACTACCATTGCCCAGTGAAGGTAAAGGATCATATATCTAACATAAGAAATCAATGCAAATGTACAATCTGGAATGGAGAGAAAAGCTGTTCATTTGGGGGGAAAAAATGCTAGGATGGGAGGGAAAATTTAGTCAGAGGCACAAAGGATTACTGCCTTAGAAAAACAGTAGCATGAAATTGGTCAATCACATTTTTCCATTTGCAAAATCTCATACGTTTACTTTTCTCAGATATTTAATTTTCTCAGACCTGTTCAGTTAGTTTTAGAAAATGCAAGGGAAGGAAAGCTACAGCAAAAAACAAACAAACAAACAAAGAAAACCAACCCAAAAAAACACCCAATGATAATTGAACTGTTGGCAGTTTTCATGGGTTTTAAAAAAACAAAGTAATAATTCTGAATATGTCAACAGCTACATCTAGAAGCTCTGACACTCCTCTCCACTCCCCCTAGTAGCTAATTACCTCTGACAGCTCAATAAGTTTGCTTAAAAGTTGGATATAGCTTTGCATGCCTGCTACTTAAAAAATGTGAAGCAGCTGAATTCAAGCCCTTCCTTAAAGCTTTTCTTAACTTTTAGAGGTACCACTAACAGCACGCAAGGAATTAACAGGCTTTGTGCAAACTCTGCTTATAGGTAAGTATGCATTTGTCATAAGCCAAGAATAGTTTAGACACATATAACTCTCCCTATAACTGGAGAAATACATACATTTCAGCTAATTAGCAAAAACTGAACACCTTACTTCTGTTCTATCACAAAGAGTTAGCATGTTTGAAATTGCAATCTTCTCATTCACTAGTGTCCTTAAGTTCATAAACCAGCAAAAATCTAGAATCAAATCTAGCAGCCTAAAACTTGGATTGTAGAGCTTTAATTGATTCAGTCAATCTTTCACAATTCCTACAGCAAAGGGGATTATTATGATACTTTTTTAAAGACCTTTGAAGTGGCCAGTTTTAAAAGAAAATTTAAAAAAGGGATTATTTCTAAAGAGAATTACTCTACAACATTGATATTTGCTAGACTTGTTTGAGTGAATGCACTCTCTTTCTCTCTCTGAAGGTGGAAAAAAAAATCTTGAACTTTAAAGAAAAACTAACAACTAAATCTATGTTTAGGTCTGTCCAAAGGAGAGCAGTTAAAGGACTGTGCAAAGCTACCAAACAGCCTTTAGACCCAATAAAGCATTTAAAATCTGTATCTTGTGTTAACCAGCTTAGTCTACTCAAAATACCCATGAGGTTTTGTTTTTTTTTAAAAAAAAAAGACATTAACAATACTTTGTGCTGAGTGTGACAACAATGCAGAGATAAGTGATTACTTGCACTACTCCCAGAGCAACTGAAGATGTTTTATTCTGTGCTGGGAGGAAACAGGAAGAATTTTGGTAAACGTCTGGAGTCTGTATATTTCTGTACACCACTGTACTTGCAAAATCTCAGGCTAGCTAATGAAGAATTATGCAGTAGCATAGACTAGCAGAGGCCAAAGTAACCATCTAATTAGGGCTTAAGCCCCTAATCTAAAAAAAAAAAAAAAAAAAAAGTATTAGCCCACTCCAGACCCTTGTCTAAAAGTGCATCCTCACCACATTGCAACAAACTTTACCTTCATTAAAAAAAAAAAAAAAAAAAAAATCAACATTTGAAGGGGTACTAGGCAAAGGGATTGTGCTCCCCGCTTCCAAAAGGACTAGAAAAGAGGCTAGTTTATGACTAAATTCTATAAAATGCATTAAACTGGTTAATCGTGGGGTGGGAGAGAGATCATAATAGATTATATATGGCTTAATTATACCCTTCAGCGAATTATGACAATCTCAAAGAGTAAGATATGAGGCAAAGAGACTAAAAGAATCAAGTACTCTAACATTAAATTCTTGCAAAGTATTCTCCTTTAAGGATACAAACACTCCAGAGCAGCTTTTGGAAGTTCTTCTTCCACAATAACAGACTTTTTTTCATTTCCAGTTCTCTGAAGAGAAGCTTTAAAAAGACTGCTCTGAAGTTTTCTCCTTGTCTTATTGTCACACTTGTGTTCTCTATACTAGCACAGGTCTAGAACTGTGCTACCAATACAGCACTGCAATTAACAGCAGTTAGTGCTTTTGGACAGGGGGAGGAGATTTCTTTATATCCAAGATTAAACCATTTAATAATGCATGAGTTGTACTAGATGTTGTCAGCAAACAGAATGAAGAGAACATTAACTGTTAGAAAGAACCGCACCAAATCCTCTGACATTTGGAAGTTGTCCCACTTGAAAGAGAATTAAAACTGGCACTGGCCTTAGGACCTCTTCTGGGGAAGTGATGATTATATCCATAAAGGACCTGTAGGAATGAGAGACGCCAGCCTGGTGCAGAACACCTAGTGTCCTCAGCTTTCTGCACAGCCACAGGGACAGCAGGAAGCTAAACGCAGGGAACCTCACAGCTCCTGTTTTCCCAGTTGCCAGCCAGAGCAAGAACCTGTGGACTCCAAAAGCTCCTGACAGTGCAGATCAGGCTGTGTCCTTTGCTAAAATGGTTATCCACACCAATCTTTGTCTTTCATTTGGCTGCCTCAGTCTCTTCATTCCACCTTCACTTCACAGTTTTCCCCCTTCCTGTTGTCTTGTTCCATTTGTCCCCTTGCTTCACTCTTCCACATCTGCTTATCCTTTCCTTTCTCCTGTCATTAAAAAGTGAGGTTGCAGTAACAGACTATAATTAAAATTACTTCCAGCAGGGTCCCTTTCAACCTGCATCAGTGTCCAGCTTCAGGACTCCACATCCAGCTTGGATTTGGAGAGAAGCCACAACACTGAAAATTGACCGTGATGCAGGTGCCTCAACTGCAGAACAGGTCATCAAAACCAACTGTATGTACAAGAGTTATGTTTGGCTTACAAAGCTTATGCTCTTGTTTTCCTCCTCTCACATTCCCTCACCAGAGTGCAAGTTCTTTGAGGCAGAGATTTCTGGCTACCTGTTTTGCAACATGCCTAGCATAGTCAGGCCCCATTACAGCTGTCAAACAACCACCATGAATCAGAACAATTCAAGTGGCAAGTGACAAACTTTGAAAATTTGCTTCTAGTTCCAGTTAGCCAGGATATTTTTCCCTTAAAAGGAAAAGGCAAGCGATAGGGTACACAGTCCAGGAATCAGAGAAGTGAACAATTCAGCCTGTCTGCTGGAGAAAGTACAGATCATGGATTTTTCCTCAATTGAACAAAAAGTTACATTCTGAGTTTCACTTTCAGGACTTGCAAAAATCTTGTCTCTTCTCTACTCAAGAGAGGCTTGAGTGAAGGGAACAAGGACTCCACAGTCTGACAAGAGAACAAGACAGCAATCATTTCTTCCAATAATAGTAATTTCTCACAGTTTGAATGTAACAGTTCACCCTTACCTCAACTTTGCTTCCTGGCTCATGAGCTGCGGCAGCAAAGTAGACCACCTCCTGTACTTCATCCCTAGGCCGTGCAGAGTTCTTTCCAAACACCACCAGCCCATCTTTAGAACATGGGGGAAAGGCTACAAAACAGTAACTTGGGGGAGCTGCAGCCATCCTGGAAAGGAAAGGAGGAATAAACAAACAAAACTAGTGTTTGCTGAATTCATAATTGCATGCATTAGAGAATTATTCCGTCTACTGCTACTTGTTGTAGCTAAGAGACAATACATTCCCTCTAACTGTCATTTGGCTGTCCAATGATAATGGAAGAACAGGACAGCTCAAAGGAAGCTTATCTTGATTTAGTAAAAAGAATTACAGTAATTTTCAGACATTTTTCACTGAAGCCTTGTGAAGGCATAAAGGAGAGAAAAAAAGGCAAGATAACCGCACCTTAATGACTCTACTTAGTCCCCACAGAAAGAGGATATTCTGCACCGGAGCTGTTTGGGAACATATGACCTAGATGTATTCTGCTGACTCAGACAAGTGCAGAGACACAGAATAATTTTAAATAATTTATTCTCTCTGCTTCCATGCAGTTTAATATTTTAAAAAAGAAAAGATGAAATATGTTTGAGGGATTCCTGAGGGAAGACAATGGTGTAACTGGAAACAGAACAACAATACAGCACAATTATATAAAAAACTGTCTGTCAATTTATCTAGTCAGATCAGAGAGAGACTGAAGCACTAATTGCACTTTATTTTCACTGTGGTTTGTCTGCATTGCTGCTCTTACCTAAAGTTAATTGATTGCAGTTTAATTGTTTATGGAGGCTAACGTGAATATTCTTTAAAATGCTTACAGGATAGTACAGGTATTTTAAGATTTTAAGTGTTTGCAATGACAATATATTAATAAAAAATGTCAACTGCTTCAGGACTATGACACTACTATAGCTGGTCTTGTGCACATTGCCATATCCCACATTTTTTCCACTATTCAGGGAAACTTCTGGCACATATGCCTACAGAAGAAAAAGGTGGGGTGTTTACTGCTAAAATAGCAGTTAAACAGTTTACTGTTAAAATAGCATTCAACACAGATGTCTGAGATTTCTTCATTGATCTTATCATTGCATCAGAAATTCCAGCCCCAAAATGAACAAATATATTTCTCTTCTCCCTCCATGATATCCTGAACAAGTAAAAATATCAGCACACATTTGGACTCCTTAGAAACAACAAATACAATCAAAAGTTTCCTCTTGAAGGCTGCCAATTTATTTGAAAGACAACGCTGGGGGTAACGGTGTGTGCAAATCTGGGTTTGATCATTAACTTTTACATCTTTCAAACCATTCAAATGTGACTTTTTATTTTTCTAAAGCAGTACCATTTGAGCACACACTTCTCACAGTATAGCAGGCTTCCAATATTAAATCAAAGAAAGAATACCTTTCGGATAAAGGCTATAATCCATAAAGTGGTAATTGTGAAGAAAACACTTAAGAGTTTGGCTGTAGACTATGAACAGGTCACACAGGTGCTCAACCTTGCAAAAAAACTTCAAGACAAGATGTGTGTTAAAGGTGTCCTCTACCAACACAATGTGGGGTGATGAATTGTCTAGGGACCTCACACAACCTTTTAATTTAGGTGAGATTATATACAAGAATAATCAGCCAGTTGAGTTGAAAATGCATTAGGAAAAAAACAAACCCCTTTTTACAAGCAGAGTTTTGACCAGTGTGAAAGGACAAGGTACTATAAGCTGGAATGACTTCAACTGATAAAATACATCCAGCAGAGGACACCTACTTGCAGGCTTGCATATGAGCCACTAAGTTTCAGTACATTATTGGTTCTAGAGGAGTGTCTTGCAGGTAGACATGAAGACAAAACCCCACTTTAATTGCCACTCTTATCACTTTCAAGTCATTAAAGCATTTGTGATTAAACTGAAATGCAACTTGTATAGCATTGCCCAAGCTTCACCATTAATGAAACCATTTAGTATTTTGCTATGAATTATTCCAAATATATACATTTATTTCACTGTGTTGGTAATATCAATGTAACTACTTTCCAGCACCCTAAGAGTTCACATATACCTTCAGGTAAATCAGCATTTAGTGCTCTAAATTTGTTTTCTGATGCCTTGCCAGACCAGCCAAAATCTTGAATAACTTGCAGGCTTACTGTGGATCTCAGTATTCAAGAGAAATATTTTCTTTATTCTAAACAAACTAAGTGGATTTATCTGAAATACATAAGGCAGCTGAAAGACATTAGACATCCAACAGCCTAGAAAGAAGGGTTAAAGTGATACACAGTACTAATTTTTATTACATTAAGTTCTTCAACTTAGATACTGAACATATTGCCAGGTAGGTCTACAAAGATGAGAAGGAATGCTTCAGTACTGTGTTACTGAACAAATTGGAAGGTATCCAAGGCAGACTTTTACATACCTACAGACTGAGTAGGCAGGAGAAAGAATTAAAAACCTGTAGGTATCTAATGTTCAACAGACTCCTGAAGTCCTCCTTGGAATAAAGCAGGCTCAATAGTATTTGTGAGGTTTTTGATTTTTTCCCTTAAGTGTACCAACAGTTACTGAACCAAAACCAAATTGCTATTTTGGTAACACTTTTTAAGTATGAAAGTATTAGTAAGCTTCACTTCAACACACAGTGTATTTCATACAGGGGGGAATATAACAGTTAAACACTGCAAGCTGAATGTTACAACCTTATACTGAAAACATGATTGTGGTAAGAGTTGGTACTGGGATCTTAAATTATGTTTCTAGAGAAGGAAGCTAGCTAGCAGTCTACTACAGTTTAAATCTACTCAGTTTGCTAGGTAGCAGTTTTTCCTAGAACCTCATTTGGTTCATTTTAAATGTGACAAGGATGGCAATTTCTCAGATACACCCACAACCTGTGTTTGTTCAGAACACTACTGAACTTCATCTTCCTCCACCATGTAACTGAAGTAGTCTGTTAGCAGCTACCTATCTAAGCCGGACATTTCTAGTTGCCTACTTCATTTTCCTTTTTTCTTAGTTCAACTTCAGGTTGTCCTCATTCTCATTTTCATGCATTTGCCATCTCTTTGCTCTCTCACAAGGTACCATCCTGACTCAATACTAAACAAGCATCTTTCATCTACAGGAGGAACAGAATGCTCCTCCTTTACAGAACCTCTAATAAATCAGACTAACTCACAAAACCACCTACTGTTAATCCCTACTCTTTTTTCACAGATTATTTGCTCCTCCAACAAAAGGCAATCCTGAAAACCTTAGAAAACACTGGGAATTACTGCAAACAAATCTCAAAGAACACCTTGTTGCCCATTCACATAATTCTTTACCACAGAGCATGTTAGCATACAGGCCTGATTCTCTCAACAGAGCATACCTCAGAGCTACATTTCGGTGTAGACAGAGGTAAACCTACGCTTTATATCAACAGGCCCTAGATTTGATTGCAGACCCTTACACTCATGGATGGGCCACTGCAAGTTAAGAGAAACAGGGAGCATACAGTCTATTATAGGCTGTATCCAAACCCATTCTGCATATGAAAGCACTAGAAATAGACAGAGCTGTACATTATGCTATGTCACTACATAATAACTGCTGCAGTCTCAGGTATTTAACAGGCATCACACTTGATTGACCTAGAATTACAGTGGGGATAAAGGTTGGAAAACCACTTCTGAGCAACAGCCACAAGGTAATACACTCCACTTGCTATCTTCTTATTTGACAAAAATATACTACAGCAGGGATGCAATATTGCACGTGATTGTATTTTTTCCCCTGAGTCACCTGGTCACTATGGACTTAGCTTAGTTTGTGTTCACTACGAAGAAGTTTCATTTAACAAGTTCCCTTACTAAGATCTTCTCTCATTGTAATAAATCTCATTTACAGACTGCCAAGCCAAATTAATTCTATGAACAAATCACCATTACTGTCAATGGTAAAACTGATGAGCTCGTAAGTACTCTTGATGCAGAAAGAAAGGAGTAACATCCACTGGGCAATGTTTCACATTGTAATGTTTGGAGCCAGACAACAGGTACAACTATTATCAGGGTTTTATAAACATACCTGAACATCACTATACTCCTGAAATAGGGTGAACGTGGAAGTGCTATTGCCTAGCACCACCTCAAGAAAACTAACCCATAAATCTTCATAGACAAAATACTAATCTTCAGGTTGAAAATAGCAAGAATAGGAACATTTCACTCTAGAGTATTTTCCATTTCACAGTATGAGGATCTTACAAATGCTAACAGGTATTGAGGGGTCAAAAATTCTAAGTGGAACAACTTGCACTATCAGTGTCAAAATTTGTCAACAACTGGACTTCTAGAGTGGCCAACAAGGAATAAAATTGTTATTCTTTAAGTCTGTACATAAAGGTTGTGACATAATCTAATGAAAGCTTCATTTAGATGTCATTTTTCACTTATAAAAAAAGGAACAGACAAATAATGCTGTTATAGCAACGGACAAGGAGGACAGATTGCAGTATCCCATCCTCCCCTCACAAACACGTGACTGTCAGAGACTGAAGCCACGCTCCTAGGAGAATAGGGAAGGGCATAAATTATTCAGTGTATTTTGGAGCCTTCCCCCCAACCCAGGAAAATTGAAATAGCTATGTATCCACAACAAAGCACTCTGAGCTTAGCAAGTCAGAGTCCAAACTGGACAAAGGAAGATTTTCATACTAACTTGCTCAAGACTTTTTGGTTTTGGTTTTTTTGGGGGGTTGGTGGTTTTTTTTTCTCTCCCAGAATAACAAACACTGTGTACTGCTTCACTGAAAGCTGCAATTTGGTACTGAAATAATCTCTTATAAAGTTCAAGAATTTGACTGCTACAATAGAATTACTTCTCAGAAAAATAACTTTATCCTCTCATATCAAATAGATACCAACTCTTTTCAAGCCAAATTATTTTCCTTGTTTGCCAAAATACCCTGAAGGCATTAAGCATGAAGTAATTACTAGTTTTACAAAGTTACAAATTATGTGAAAACTCACTTGCCAACAGTAGCTTTCATAGTTGCATGTCTTATTAAAAAAAAAATACTAAAAATAAAAATTCAATAGTATGAACTATTAAGTTTTGAAGCTCTTCTAATAACTTATTGTTCAAGCGATTCCAAAGCTTATTTCTAAAACAGTAAAACTGCTTTTGCCAACAGCAAGGTCTTTTCTCTGTCTTTTATTTCAATTGGAAAACAAAACAATAGGCTTATAATGAAAGTGCAGCACTCACTAAGAAGCAGTGGGCAATAAAAAGAATTAGTGTGAGAAAACAAGGTCAAAAAATTTAACTTGAAATTTAACTCATGCTTATTGAGATGAGCCAATATTTGGTCTTCACACTTTTTTAAGTGCTGCTAACTTAATGCCCTGCAACTTTATCTCAAGAAAAGCTAAAGATGCCCCTAAAGTCACATATAAAAACCTTTTGGTTTTAATACAACTTAGGTTAGCTGGGGTTTCTGAAATGTTAATTAAGATTTACACCAAATGAAAAAATTCTGAAGTAGCCTGACAAGGCACCATTTAGGACATGTTAAGTGATGCACAGGTACACAGTTCTGCCCTTAATACACTATGCAAAAGTTTTGCTTTCTACACCAATATAGACTCTTGCCTAGAAATTTACTAATACCCAGTCACCGTCATGTAGAGCAATACCAGACCAGTAAAAGATATTACGTGAGAAGTCAGCTACTGCCATTACAGCTCCTCTGCACAAGAAATCAAAACAACACTCAAGTAGATATTAAGAAAAGTTCAGTGAGATCAAGCAGCCAGCACTGACAATAGAAAAGCATTCACCTCATGTTACTATGAGTAGAATTTAACTGTAAAATTTGCCTTGTATTGATATGATTTGACTCACAAGCTGGCAAAAACTTGGCTTGATCAAGCCAAACCTTCACCTAGGAGCATAATTGCTGCATTCATTACTCAGCACAGCTACGCTAGGCAAGTCTTCCAGCACGGATTGAACCACGAACAATACACTTTGCCTTCATTCAGCTTAGTGAGGTTGCATATGTACATCACACAAAGTCATCTTTCAAAGATTTTCTAAGTTTGTCTTCAAGAGTTTTGTTGGCGTAACTGTTGAGCTTTCTGAAGCACAGACATAACCAAAGTGTTGTACAGGGTAAAGTCTAAACTTCTCCTAACCTCCAGTTTTTCAAGCACACCTGTGACTGTCCTAGATAACCCATTGTTAATGCTGGTGATAATCAACATCATGTTTTCTAGACAGTGCGGGTGTCCACAAAAACAAGGATAGGAGGGTTAACACTGGGGTTGCATCTCAGACCTCCACAGCAGTTTTGTCAGAACACCAGTTTTACTGATCGTATAGCCTAATTTTCCACCCTCACTTCTAGTTTCTTCAAATTAATGCTTGTCTGGAACAGGTGCTTTAGATACCAGAAATACAGAGACTGCTTAACTTTCTTCTTGTAAGTTCTGAGTGCATTCTGGTGATGACAGCATTTTCTTTAACATTTATATTGCAAAAGAGGTTTGAGCTGCTTTTAAAGCCCAGAGAGCACATTAAACCTTTTACAAAGGCATACAACTTTTTTCTGTGTATTAAAGGATGACTTTTCCTCACTATATTTTGGGGTTTTATAAAACAAAAACCCAGCTGTGCTAATACTTCTGAACTATTTCAGTAATGTTTAAAGATTTCAATAAATTTGTTTTCATGGCTACCAGAAAGGGTAAGTGACCTAACCTGCAAGAAACATTTACAATGAAAAACTGAAAGGCAGCATCTGAACAAGGGTCCTCAGATTTGCATCAAGGCTGTCTCGTTAGGAAGGGAAGAATATATCGGAGAGGCCACACATTATTTATTCTCAACTGTTCCATATTTTTAACAGCATGGCAGGAGAAAGGTCAATTACAACTGTGAAAACTTTGTTCAGCGTTTAGTTGTTGGTTTTGTACCTCCATTTTAACTTTCAAATTAAGATGTTTCCTGAGCCTGAGACAAGCTTGTATTTCCATTTACAAATCAAGCCTAGTGTCTTACGCACAGAGACATGTGATCTCTGCATCCTGCAGAAAAGCAATGTTTCCAAAAACAGAAATGAAAAGCAAAATTCATTCAGCGCAGGCACAAAACAAAGACAGCAAACTGAAAGGCACAATAATAATATTGTTCTTATCTTAGGAAACACTGAAAGGTTATTTTTTTAATTGACAATTTGGACAGTTTTAATGCATGACTTATCAGGAGAGAGGAAGGTTGCATTTATTAAGAAATTAGAAAGCAGAGACTGTTCCTGAACATAAAGCACAAAACCATGCCAGATCTCTGTGTCCCTCTGGTTTGGACATTTCATTATTTAGACCTTAGTCAAACTGTTTGACTCTTTCCTTACCACCAATGGATGATGATACCAATTTACCACTTGTAGGTGCCATGCTCAACTTTGATTGTCCCTCTAAGCTGTGTCTGAGAAGATATCTAAGAGGAGTTACCAGCAGCTGAAACTAAGCAAGCCATGCTCAACTTTTCTCTCTCTCTCTCTTTTTTTTTTTTTTTACATTAACTACATGCTGAAAATTTCTCAAGAATTTTCTCAGAATGAGGAACATCTCAAACTTCTAGTCAGAGATTTAGGATGGACATCTTCTCCAGTAAGTTTACTTTTATTTTTGAATTACAAGAAGTAGCAATTCCCTACAGAGGCATAAAATCAAGTTGCACTTCAAAGCTTTCCTAAGTAGTATGCCCCCTTCAGTCATTTAACTGAGCAAATGCATAATAGGCCTGGAAGGAACTGAAAATATTTCTCTTGCTGTATGTGGGAAAATTTGGAATATTCTTGGCAACAGCTGCCAGATTGCTTAAAACTGTCTAACAAATTAGACACTGGCCATCAAATGAGCATGGTAAAACTCTTCAGCATTTCAAGTCCTAACAAATGGTAGGATTTCAGCTGTTACAAAAGTTTACAGTCCCTTGACCAACCAGTTCCATTTTAATTGTCTAATGCATGCTCACCCAACCTTTCAAAGTAGGCATCTTTCAAAAGAAGATAGAATCTTATTTTTTGCCTCAAGTAATCTGAATTATGTTAATGAAAACGTAGTTCTATTTAAAAACAAATCAGGGTCAGTCATCCAGAAGACAACAGATTTCAGACTCATTTCCATCACAGGCTATGCATACAGGGAAAATTCATTATTTATACAGACTTTTCACTGAGAGGATGTCAGTGCACTTAATTAAGTCTCCAAGCAGTCACAGAACTCTATTCCTTTTGTAGCTGCTGTTCCAGCCTGCAGTCTAAGGTCATATTTGTAACACTCTCCATTTCATAGAGAATCACCTGTTTTCCTGCTTCTGTCACTAGGGCAGAGACCCTTGTTAGGAGCTGCTGGCATCTAAAGCATCTTTGTACAACACACAACTTCATAATGAGAAGCTGCTAACTGCTGCATAATACTTAGCCATGTAGCTTTCCCTCTTTGTAAAGGGCCAGCATAACCCAGTTCTGCAGTTCAGTTAGGTCTTCATCACTGCACGGGTGAGACTGTCCACCTCCACACACAACTGGCTAATGCATACTGACTGGTGTCATTTCAAATTAGCAACATTGTTATGTTAACAAGGGATAAATTAAAAAGCATAGAAGTATCTTGTTGGAAGTCTCAGTTTAGTTTAAAATATAACCTAAAACAACAGCAAGTGTTGCAAAGCTAGCAACAGAGTTTGCAAATGTTAGGATGTAACGCAACACAGAAACCAGCCATTCGGGTACCTTACAGAGAGGCTGGTATAGATAGCAATTCTGTGCAATTTCTCAATCTGCTGAATTTACAGAAAGAGAAGGCCAATACACTACAGGGACAACGTCCAGCTTCACAACTCTTCAAGTCCATAATAAAGAAAGAAATTCTTACTAGAAGCTTCTAGCATAAACTAGCATACTTTTCCACACGTGAACTGCGTAAAGCATCCATGGTTGATGACTTTTGAAGGGGAGGGTGGAGAGCCAAACTCAGTACCCTTTACCAAAAATACCAAACTGAGCAAGAGTAAACAAATGGAGCTTAAGCCATGCCCTACTTTACCAGGGAAAAAAGTTACAAATGCCTTCCAAAAAAAGAAGTTACCATAAAAATCTCAAACTCTAAGCATCAGAAATACTTTTCTGGCGAGGACAAAATCTACTCATATCAAAAAAGGATTGCCATCCACCACATTTGCCTCAATATAACACCTGTCTTTTTAGACTCTGTGTGTAAGCTCTGGGATCTAAACCGCTTAGAACAGTTCACAGCACTACGAATGGTTTGTTAACTTCAGACTTGAATTCATCTCAAATCAGCAGAAATCCTGTGTTCACAGAGATCAACTTCCTGAATACATGTGATTGAGGATTTGTTTTGAGATTTCTTTTTGTCTGGCTGGAAGGTTTGGCATACATGTTATGAACAAGCCAGCATGCTTAGTGGTGCTTTAATTCCCCAATTCTAAAACAGTTTTTAGACCAATAGTTGAAATGGTAATAGTCTATAACCAAATGAGTCAGTCACTCCACTTCCCACAGGTTCATGTTTTTATTATCTTCTAAATTAATGAGGAAATTTAGCATACACAGTTTGCATCACAGAATTTGCCAAGTGTACTGCAGCACAACCACTTCTCTGGGATTACTAAAGTTTCATATCTTACAGGTATGGAAGGCTTTCGCTTTCGAAGAGATAGATCTATACATATGTGCACTGGTAGGATCAGGGCCCTAACAAAGCTGTCTTCTGCTTGAGATGCTGATTTAATATGATCCCCCCCCCCCCAATTATCAGTACTGGAGAAAATGTCTTTTTAAGGCAGGTTAATCATAGCCTCTAGTATTATTATAGCAGCACAAACAGAGATCTCAGTTTTGTAGACTCTTGCAGGAAGGTATGTCTGCTCATCAGCCTGCGCAAGTGAATGAGACCATTGCATACCTACCTGAGCATTAACAGTATGCTTAGAAATGCACATGAAGGCATCTAGATTTCAAGGTGACTATATGAAAAGGCACCTTCAAAAAAAAAAAAAAAAAGAAAAAAAAAAGGCGGACGCGCAACCCACGCCGGGTCCGTAAAGAGCAGAAGGGAAAGCTGCAGCTAGCAGAGACCGGAGAGCCTTGCTTCAAGCCGGAAGGCAAGGGACAGCCGGGGACGGCGTCTGCCGATGCCAGCCCCAGACACCAAGTGCTCCCCCCGCCCCCGACCCACCACCCGCACCGCCGGCGCCGCCGCCCCCGCGGGCCGGGGGAGGCCTGCGGGGCAGCCATGTTACGCGGTGCCCGCAGCCCCCGCCCAGGGCGGCGCGGTGCCTCCCGCCGCCGCGGGAGCAGGTGCGCGGAGGCCCGAAGGACGTCGCCCGCACCGGCTCTGCGCCATTCTTCCCCGACGGCCCCCTCCCTCACCACCGCCCGGCGCTGACGGGGCGAGCCCCGCCGGACAGGTCGCTGCCCGCAGACCCCGCGCCCTCCCTCCTCGCCGAGCAGTAAGGCACCGGCCCGGCCCCGCCGCTCAGAGGAGGGAGGGAGGGAGGGAGGGAGGGGAAGGGGACGGGGAGATGCCGCCCTGCCCCGCAGCGCTACCGGCACCGTTACCGTACCTCAGCGCGCCTCACGCTCCGCTCCGCACCGCTCCGCTCCCCTCAGCCTGGCGGCGGCGGCGGCCCCTGCCGGTGGGAGAAGGCGCGGCGCGCGGCCCCCTCCCCCCTGCGCGCGCAGCCGCCGCCGAACCGCTCCGCGCGGCGAGTCCCGGCGGGTGCTGCGGCACGGCCCCGCGTGGGTCGGCGCCGCTCGGCCGGCCCCCCGCGCCCCCCGCCGGCGTCGCCTGGGCGGGGGTTGCCCCACGGCCACCGCGGGCCTCGGGGACCGCCCGTTGGGCGCTTCACCGCGGAGCTGGCCGGCTGCCCTGTTGGCACCAAGCCTTCCCTCGGAGCGCTTCCTGCCCTTGCCCGCGGTCTTCCCGACGCCCCCCGTGAGGGAGAGCGCCGGTCCCGGCTCCCGGCGGCCCCTCAGGGCGAGGGGCGGTGGCCGCCGGTCCCTCGCGTGGGTGGGTGCACCCTCAAACGCCACGCCGAGGCGCGGGCCGCCAAAGCGGGAGGACGTGAAAAGCGCCAGGAGGCGGCAGCCGCCTTCCACATCCCTTCACGTTAGGGGTTGGAAGAGAAGGGGCTCGTTTATTCAGTTTTAGTCATGTAATTGGATGGGTAACTTGTGTTCCTCTGTGTCGCGCACGGGCTGAGTCTAGAAAGTAAAGCAGGTAATCCAAAATGCGGTTGCTATCTCATTAACCAGTCAAACCGCCGGATAAGGGGTCCGCCAAACGGCACAACGCTGAGGGGATGACCTCACGACCGGGGACTTCGCTGCTGGCTGCGTGTGAGGCGTCACGGCAGGTCCTGCCCCTCCAACGGCTGAGCCCTTGGGGCCCTCTCAGCCCTTTGGGCGCACCAGCAGCAGCACCAGCAGGCCCAGAGCAGGAGGGCACTGACCGTCCCTCGGAGGCCCCCGTGGAGAGCACAGCATGACTGGTCCGCAGCACGTCGAGCGGGTGGCCTGCTCTGTTTGCCAACCCCCCCCAAATGGGGCTTTCCCATGTGCTCCATCCTCAGCACACAACCTGTGCCTCCACACAGAGGTGAAAATAGTTTCACTGCTAGGTATAATCACACAGGTCCCTGGCTACCCAGTTAAACTGCTCTGGTTTAGGGAAACAAACATGGTTTGCTAGTGCGAGGTAGCACCTTTACGTTTCTATCTCTGTCTTCAAGGAGAGGAACCTTGCTGGACGCTCCACCAGCACCTGCCTCAGACCAGACTCTTAGTGTGGGGCAGAGACTGCCAAGTATGTTTGATGGGAAGACGGGAAGGTTGAAATGAAGCTGGGGAGGAGGTCAGAAAGGCAAGGATGAGCCGGCAGACAGAACAAAGAGCATTAAAAGCTAGAGCGTTTCAGCGTAAGAGCAGGAAGAAGCAATTACGTTAGGTCGGTGCAGCAGTGTGGAACCTAGGGAAGGCACAGAAAATATAGAAATCTATAAAAAAGCTTTGTGCCTAAGTCCACAAGGTTTATTCTCACCTATTGCTATTTCACAGGTTTTAATGCTTTTTGCCAGCAGAACTAATTACCTGAAACTGCCCCATCTACATGTCCTCCATAGTGCTGCACAAATTGTTGGTCAGAGTTGGGTTCCTCCAGGTATTTGCTTTTCTTCCTATTTCTTTTCAGGAACCTAACTTATTAACATAGGCCAAGCCAGCCTAACATGTCTGCAGAATCAGTTGCCACAAAAAGCACAGGACTGATAGTCCAAATTCCAGTTAGTACTACACGTCATCCACTCCTACAATGTAGGAATCAAGACACTTAAATATCACACTGCTTATTAGGTCAGTAGATCTAGTTTAGTAATCTGACAAAAGAAAAACAAAGTGCCAAGCAGAATCTGCATATGGGTCCCTACATGAAAAGAAAATTTAGAAGGAAAAATCCTGGAACCATATGCAACAAAAAGAATTTCCTCTCATCAGCACAAGCAGCAGAAGGATCCATGGGTCTGCATGTGTTCAGAAATTATGGATAAGCTTTGGACACTGTTGCTGTCAAACTTAATTGCAAACCAGAAGTTGCAACTTCATTATATAACCAAAAGAGAAAGTAATTTGCTGTTCCCAGTCTAAATCTCAGTGAATGTGAAATATTGTGGCATCTGCACCTTTTGGGGGTATATTAGTAACCTGAATAGGAACTAATTCAGAAGTCATTACTTGGGCTCAATGCTTTTGATTAAAAAGCAGGGCTGATCATTAGCAACACAGAGCCCTTCATACTCTAAGATCTTCCATTATTTATTTATTTTAAGCCAGACCTTTGTTTTCTTCTGCTATCAGTTTGCTGTCATCAGAATTACAGTTCAATATGTTTTGCAATAGAAAAAAGGCTGGATATCTCTTGCTTAAAATATCTAACTGAAAGGTGATTTGAATCACTGAAAAGCTGAGGAGTTTATACCAATTTAATTGTAACAACTTCAGTTGAACATAACAACCCAAATTCCTTGCTCTGGAGTTACATCAAGGATGAACTGCGTCACAGGCAGCTTGCTTCTTAGAATCAGAAAGATAGTCGATGAAAAGAGCAGGTGCAATTTAAAAGGGGTTTTAAATTATATCCTATAACACACCACTTACATTACCCATATTGTGCTCACTTAGATGACTAAGTCTATTCTCTAATTACACTGGAGATGATTATGGCTGAGTATAATCTACCTAAGAATTATTAGACTGTCTACAGAATGATTACATACCAGCGACACAGAAATCTTTGATGCTTCCCTTCTGTGTAAGCTGTCATGAACTGCATAAACCAGCAAGGATGAGTGGTTAGAGCATGGTCCTGGGAATCAAGAGAGCCTGGGGTATATGTCGTTCTGCCATAAGCTTGCTGCTCGGCTTTGGATAATTCTTGTAACCTCATGGCAATTAAGTTACCTCATACATGAAATGGGGAGTGCATTTACTCACAGCTGCATCTTTGAAATCTTTGCATGGAGACTGCTGCATAAACAGCAAATACAAAATTATAATAATTAGGACAAAGTCACAATGCTTATCTATTGATTATTTGCTGTTTGTCTTTAATAACATAACAACAGAATTTATGGATATTTTAAAAATGTTTTTTTCTCCTGGAAAAGATGAGTTTCCAACAGGATGAAACATCAAAGAAGGAGAGCGGGAAGGACACATCGTTTAGAAAAGAGAATTTCAAAGAACCTTTGTTCCTTGTTTTATCTGTGAAAGAGACCAAAAGGCAAACACAGCAACATAGAGCTTAAGTTACAGTTTATTTTTGTTCTTCTTTAAACACCTCCTTAGTTGGAGATCAAAGCCTATTCAGCAGAACTAGTACCCAAAAATCCTCAGGACACTGCAGCACTAATCTTTGATTCATCATTTCCAAAATACTTTCCTCTGCAAGTTCAAGACAGCAGCCATGCAGGCATACAACCGATGGAACTAGTTTTCTCAGCAAACAGCGTTTAGAAGGAGAGAAGTTGGCTTAATGCAGACAGTAAAAAAGTCCATCTAAGTGTTGAAATTATATTTAAAAAATGTACTGTGATAGATTTGGTGAAAGGGTAGTGCAGCCAAGAAACCCCTTTTGTTAGTATTCATTTTTGTTATTTCAAGCCACCATCTTATTCTTGTTCTCTCTGGTGGAGCACTGATTTGGAGTACCTAAAAATCGGATGAACTCAGGTTGTACGGAACAAATGTACCTGGTCACTGCTAAGTCAGAATTTTAAGCCTGTACCCATAAAGGCATCCCACTAAACATAGATGATTCCTCTTGAGTTATAGGAACAAAAAAACTTCTTACAGAAGAGTTAGTAACATTGAAAAACCCTGCGAGACCCTAAGATAATAGTTACACCATAGGCCAGTAAATTCAACTGATGTCGTGGAACAAATCTAAAGAGCAAAAAGTATCAATGGTACTTGGGTGTTTGGGGTTTTTTCTATAGTCAGGAGACTGCAGCAGAGTTGGGAGTACTTCTCCCACACTAAAGGTGGCTCTGCCCATAACAAAGAACGAGGGTGGCAGGTACAATATTTTGAGGTGAAGTAAAGGTGTTACCTGCTGGACTCAGTGAATGTTCAAAATGAAAAAGTTATGAGAAATCCTGGCTGCAGCCCCTTTATCCAATTATACCATTGAAGATTAACCTATGGAAATGGTTGCAGCTGTACGTAAGATGTCACTGTAGGCACAATGGCAGGCTCAGATGCCGAGCTCTTACTCATGTGCCACAGAAGGTGACTAATTTCTCCATTGCACAAGTGACAGAACAGAACACAACTGCTTAGCCTGCGTCACAGGGACAGAAGACTGTGTGCTGCAAGCACTCTGGGCATGTTGCAGTAACCCTCAGTGCCTAGAAGCCTATCAGGCACCAATAGTGCTGAACCACACAAATAAGCTGCTCCATTGCCCATTTAGAAAGGTTGCCTTCTTCTGGAGTAATGATTTGTCAAAAAAGCATCAGTCTCTTGCTTTGTTTTCATAAATTTTGTAGTTTTCCTTGTTTTACTTTAACCTGTGACAGCACACTTATTTTCATAACTCTAAAAGGTATCACAAGACATGTTTATTATCATCGGCTTATAAATTCTGTGAGCCTGGAGCTTTTTTAGTGTGTTAGAACAGCACCTGTAACAATGAGGCTAAAACACTTGACAATAGCTTAAGACTCATAATCATTAACAGTCAAGGCAGGTGGAAGAAGGAACTCAGTCATCCTGAGAAGATAAGCCAGTAATGACAACAAAGAAGCAGAAAATACAGAGACAACAGCATTACTTTCTTATGCAATGATCCTCTTTAATCTTCATGTATGCTTCCATTGTTGTGATGCTGCCTGTACAGAAATGCTTGTAGCAGACCGATGAACTAGAAAAGGCATGTCACTTCCCTCTGCAAGAAATGTGCTATAGTAACTATGTGCTATATTGTTACCCTTATATTAAAATTCAAGCATAGTTTTTCTCAGCTTAGCATTTTTCATAAAATTGCAACAGCTTGAACATCAATATGTAAGACAAAAACCAGTTCTGGTGTTATATAGGTGATACCGGAGTTCATTAAAATGACTGCATATCTGAAGCAGCTTTGTATTTTATATTAGTGTGTCATGTCTGAATAATCTACGTGTAAATTGCTGCAAATTAAATCACGGCACTTAGACAAAAGATTGGACAGTAACACAAGGGACAGAAAATGCCACTATGTGATTTATCAGCCATCTGGTGCAGTGCAAATAGTACTCATTCAGGGGAGGTTACAGTCTTCTGATTAGTTACCACAGCAACAGGTCTGCTGAGTACGCTTAAAAAGTTATGCATGTGTCAGCAACCTTTTTTCTCCTCTCATACACATCATACACTGGGAGCTGTGAGCAATGGCATGTCCTTCCTAGGCTACAGATGTTTTTGCTGCAGCATTTTCCATTATTCTGCTTTTCAGGAGACTTAAAACTTGGCCAGTTTTTGTTTTGGTTTTTTTGGGGTGATTTTTTTTTGTTGGGGTTTTTTTTTTGTTTTGTTTTGTTTTAAATATGAGTCCCGACTCCAAAAAACCCCTTCAATGATTAAGTCGTTTTCCTTATTCATGGAAGTGGTAGGTAGCTGCAGTGACCTCTGATGACAGAAACACTTCAAACTAAAATAAAATAAAGAAGTCCTTTTGGCTCCTGTACTTCCAAAAGGATAGGAAAAATGTATTTTAAAAAAATGTCCACAACTGAGTATCTCTGCCATAGAGCCCTCATTTACATAAATGGCCTTGTCCACCATGTACAAATAGAAAATATTAGTTAACAGGAGATGGGAAAACAACAAACCTCAAACTGTATTGTATGTTTCATGTTGGTTGCATGTTATTCCTTATGTACATATTTGAATAAAGAAATCTCAACAAAAAATTACCCAGGAGTTTTTAAACTTCCTTATATTTGTTGTGGATATCAGCCGAGAAAAACGGGATGGTTTGGAGAGCTATCCCCCTGTCTATTTTCTCTGCTATTTCCCCCGTGCAAGGGCCCCTGGTGTTTTCTCCACGCCTGCGTTACCCCCAGGCAGTGGTGTGACAGCAGGAGCCTGGCTGGTGCAGCTCTCCTCCCTCCGGAGGCACCGACACAGGCCGGGGCTGCCCTCGGGCAGTTTCCTGCTCCAGAAACAAGGTGTGAAGGTTCAGAGCCAGCGGAGGTCTGACAGACCATATTAACTGGTGTCCTAGAGCCCACCTCACCAGCCTGCCCTCGCACAGCCCCACCACTGCGTGAATGGCTGGTTCTGGCTGTTTCGAAAGGGTGCCATGGCGAGCTGGACTTGGCTCAGGTTAGCAACATCGGGATCTGGTACCAAATGAATAGCAGCATTGGCCATTTCTGCTCCATACCTGCTCCCGCTGCAGTTCGTGCTCATTTGTCAGCTGCAAGATGAGTGCCGCGTGTCTGGGAGCTTTGCTTCAGGCTCAGTTTTGCAAAGGCAGAGCACTGAATTATTTCAGAGTGCAAGTCTACATCGCGATGTCCGTGTGACCACGTTAAGCCCAGGTTTTCATCCAACTAATAATAGTGACAACAGCAGCAAGGACATGACAGCATGTAAGGGCTGAAATACTGGATGCAAATGAAATTCTTACCTTCTGTTAAAAGGAAGGAACATTGCCAGTCTTACCTCTCTTAGTATTGTGGTCAGTGTTACTAAGAGTCAAATCCAACAGATCACACTTTTCTTGAAGCAGCAGTTAGTCCATTAGCTATAGCCCTGTAGATTCCATACCCAGACATGGACACAAGGTCACAAAAAACATTTTGCATTGTATTTATGGAATGAAACCCCATTCTCTAAAGGCATATCCCAGTGGATTAGAGAGACCAGAGCTAAGCTGTGCTGTTTACTCCCAGAGAGACAGCAGACCAAACACACAAAAGAAATAGGTATTACCTAGTTCACTATTCAGGGAAAGAGACAGAAGAGGCAACAGCTTTAAAGAAATTTCAATGGCAATAAATGTAAGAGGACAGGATTGATTTAATGCTTTCAGTCTTGACTCCCAGATGAGGAATCAATTATCCTGTCATTTAATCTCCTTAAGCAGGTCATGACACAAACTAGAAATCAGAAGCATTGTATCTAATATGAAGAGCAGCTCTTAATGGCAGTTAGCATCAGCCTCAGATTTTTTAGAGGAAAACATACCTGGGATTTGGGGAGCTCTGAAGAGTTGGCTCCACTAGATTTCTGCAGTCAGATCCTAGTATTTTATAAGTAGGTTTGTTCATTGTTTACCTAATGGAGATGCAGAGTGTTTATAAGCAAAAAAAAAAAAAACCAAACCAAAACCCAAACCAAAAAACCAAAAAAACCCAATCCCTGTGGACAAACTCCAGCCCTCCATCAGGAACATGACCTTCAGAAACCTTGCACAAAATTCCTTACCTGACATGTTTCAAACTATCCTCTATCTTCATGGTAAATTTCTCAGCTAAACCAAGCTCCTACTTTTTTTACATCAAAGAGAACAGAAATACCACACAGCTCCTAACCGGTGCAACCCCTAGCTAAACCAGCCTGGTTTTGGAACAGAACCTCCTAGAAGGAAGAAATGTGATGCAGGAGAAGGCTTCATCTAAATCCCCTCCAGGCTGGGAGAGCTCATAGTGAAGGTCCTTGTCCCTGTATATACAGATATATAGCTTCCTACTGAGCTTTTCGATTAAATTTCTTGTCTGAAACTATCGACATAATCAAGCACAAGCATGAAAACAGAAGCAGGATAGCTAAAGAAAGATCTTTATTTTGTCAGAGAGTTGTTTTTCCTATGTACCAGGAGAAAACTAGGGCACAGAATGTAAGCATTATGATTAACTTTCAAGAGAAGCTAAAATTATCCAGGATTATACAAATATAAGCAGTTTTTGTTTGGCTTATTTCCTGTTACCAAAACCAATTCAGTGTTGAAGACAAATGAAGGGTTTTGGGGTGGTGGGGTTTGGGGATTTTGTGGGTCTTTTTGCAAAAGCTCTATGATGAGGCTGATGTATTTTTCAGAAGCAAACTCAACATACCTATTCTGAATATTCTTTAATGGACCTTGGAAGTGTAAATTTAAACTTTGTCATAAGAGTAAAAATCCATATAGAAACTGGCCGAAGCAGTGATTCCTAATTAAAGTCAGCTCAGGAGCCAGCCTTATTATTTGCAGTACCTACATCAGTGGCTGTCAGTGTTCTCTCTTCCAAGTTAGCAGATGCCAAAGGATCTAGGAAACACATTTTTTTGCATTTCTTGCATCACCCTGCGTACTTCCACTCCCTCTTACCACATTTCCCCTCACTTTGCTCCTTTTCCTGTAATGTCCCAAAGCAATGAGCTCTCCCCATCCTGCCATCTGAATCTGGGATTTCTGGATCAAGGGATACACCACCTTGTATCTAAAAGCAGAAGCGATGGGGTGTGGGGAGCACATACGACAAAGACAATTGTAATTTAAAGGCTGACCTCTACCACCTATTATTACACTGAAGTACTTGGGAAACATGCTGTGGATCATTTTCATTCTAAATGTCATGAAGAAGAAACTATGGTAGCAGTTTCTTCAATATGTACTTAACACTGCAATTTTATGTCTCTGTCACATATAGCACTCACAAAACACCTCTATATCAGGGATGTTGCTGACAGCACAGACATACAGTACTGAAAAGCAAAGACTTAAGACCTGATAAAGTGATTCCTTCATTTTCAACACTGTTTGCCTTGTCAGTTGATCTCAAAGAAGAAACCTTTAAAAACCATTTCAGACTATAAGCACCATTCCTGAAGCTCTGCCAGAAGCCTTCTTGTGTCATTGCATTGCATATCGAGAATTTTCAAATAAAATGTGCTCTGAAGGCTGCTTCTGTACCTACAGAAGGCAGCAACCCCCACTGTAATTGCTAGGTAGTGGCTGCGAATGACAGGCTGCAGTTCTAAAAACCATCAGTACATATTTTCCTATATAACCACAAACCAACAAGAAATGTGTGAAGGCTATAACCTGCAGGAGGAAAGTGGTCTGTTTTGAGCCCTCTCCACTTGAGGAAGTGCTGTGTTTTACAGACATGCAGCAAGGGTTTGCTTCTTCAGGGGAAATAGACCTTGCACTTCACATGCAAGCCCACCAGAACGTTGCCGAGAGCCACTCAAGTTCCAATATTCCTCCTCCCCTCGGGGGACAGGCAGCTGCCTGCCTCTGCTCTCCTGCAGGTAGCTAGCTGGCTCCTGCTGGCACTGCAGCAGTATGCCCTGTGGATTAACAAGCAGATGCAACTGAGGTTAAGACAGGCGGTGCTATTTCTACCTAAGAAATCCCTTCATCTTCACAGAAGGAATTTAACGATAGCAAACGGTAATAAGGTTGAAATGGCTTCTCAGATCTGCTGCTGATTCTGCACTTTTGAAAATTTTTTTTCAGTTCAATTTCAGAAATTTAACAGAGCTACCAAGAAAAGCACTAAGAACAAAAACCATCCACTCATCTGGCATAAACCTACACACAGAACCAAATAAAGCATCTTGGTCCTGCAGCTTTAATACTCTGCTGGCATTAACAAGTTAAATACATGTTCACTGGAAGTTATTTTTATGAAATGCTTTAAAAATCCAAGCAGAAGATAACGCATATGTACATTTCACAGCATTCGCTGACTCCAAGCTCCTCTTTAATACAAAGGAAACAACATTTGGCCATTACTGAAGGCACATATTGGCACCCCATTATTTAAGCTTAACGTTTTATATATTTGGTCAGTAATCTGGGCAAAGTTTTATTTCATGCTTTCATTCCCCAGCCAGATGTTTGGAGAGAACATGTTAAACACTGCAAACAATCATCTAAAACCCTGACAGACCCAAAGCAAGTCTCAGTTCTGCTCTTGCCAGCAGTGCACATGCAGTATTTTCCCCTTGGTTGGTTGGGTATCTGTCAGTTTCCACATGCTAGGCAAGACTGCCTTAAGGTCAATTTCATATCCCATTAGCTGTCCTCAAGCTATGCTAACTGCCTAGGCTCCCCATGTAGTCAGTGGAGAAAGACAGGAAACTCTATTCGATAAGGCATCTATCCCAATACAACATGAACAATATACGTGTGATGAGTTGCCCCCAGGTGCCTAGTGCTCTGGTGACTGCAGGGGAAATCAAGACACCCAGCACAGAACACGCAAGCAACCTTGGGAGAGCTGAAGTTGGGCAAGCTTAATTTTCATAAGCTATGAGAAAAAAATACCAATATGCAAAATCATGACTGGTAAGAGGAGCTAAATAGGTAATGATTATTCATTATTTCCTCACCATACAAGAGCTGGGACAGGCAAGAAACCTAAAAACAAAAAGGGAAATATTTTCCTACACTGTTCTACTGTGAAACTCACTGCCATAGAACATTATGGAAGCAAAAGTATAAATAGGTTCAAGAGAACTAGATGGCGTCGTTGAGGAAAAAGACCTAAAGGTTACTGAAAACAAAGTATGTGGCCACAATTCTGTATCACGTAGGCTATCACCCACAAAATGCCAGATGCTGGAAGAAAAAAAACAAAACAAAAACCCCACCACTGCATACCTTCACTTATTTTCCCCGAAACAGTCACTATTGACAGCAATCTGAAATGTCCATATGCAGCTGAACTCTGTTTAATAGTCTTATAATACTGACTTGCAACACTAGGTGGCAGGGAAAACAGCTAGCTCATCTACGGCATCGAGAACCTTGAATGTAGTCTCACTTGGCAATAGTTAAGAATTGTGCGATGCAGCAATTTTGATTTCATACAACTGGATTTCCTTTGTATCCCTACATAGCCTTGAGCAACATTTTTCAAGTAAAATACTGTGTTCGGAGACGCATATGTTAGTGGTGCCAGAACACAGGCTAATTCCTTCCCTGAGATACCTTGCCCTCTCATTTAAGAAACCATGGACAACTGCAAAATGTTTCTTCCGCTCCAGAAACAGTTCAAACAAACACAAAAAGGAGTCGAAATCCTCATGGTCTCCACCTCTGTAAAGACACAGCACCATAACACTTACCTTATGCCTCTATTTTTCTAAAAAGTCACTTTATTATTTAAAATTCACATCACTTGTGTGCTACTTGTGAAAATACTCTAAAGGGGCAATGACAAAACAAGTTCTGCAACTCAGGCAGTTGCAAAGCAGGCAAGCCAATGCATATTGCTGTTCAGGCCATACTGATCATCCTGTCAGAATGCTCTTCCCCTTCTGCAAATGGGAAAAACTTCAGACTTGTAACATTTTGCTCAAGATGTCCCTCAAAACTTGAGAGGAGAAAGGTATGATTTTTCTTCATAAATGCAAACTCCAAGTTTCAAAACAAATTAAGTATATGTAAAGGACACCACCTCTGCACTGCAGCATAACTTGCTATTTTCCACATTACAGACATTGCCTAGAATGCTGCTGACATTAAAAGTGAAAGTCTGACATTTAACTCCTCCTTTGTTGACATAATTTAAAGAAAAATGCAGACAGTTATTGGCATGATTGGTAATACTCTCCCTTTAAAAGAGCAAAATCAGCACAGGATAGTCATTATTCTCATTCAGCTTTGTATCAGTTTCTCAGCTGTATAAAGAGATGCTGATGCCTTCTAGTAAATCTTTTAAAAATCTGTGGGAAAAAAAGCAAGGTCAGCACACTGCTTTTTATGCAGTGACACACAAGAAGGAAGGTCAAGTAATTAAAACACAGACTAGAAGTTATACACAAAGGAGTCACTGAAAGGGATCTTAACACAAACAAGTCACAGAATGGCACTGAACTGGATTATGATTTTCACAATGTTTGATAACTGGAAAGTTTGTTTCACTTCTGGAAAAATAAGTTAATACAAAATTTAAAAAACACTCATGTGCAAGTCTTCACTGCATAAAAGGAGGTACATTTTCATACTTCAAAATTGTTTAAAACATTTTTACATAATGAACAGAAATTATCTTTTATATAAACAAAGAGCATTTCATTGCCAACACCAGGTGTCAACTCCAAAACACAGAATTAAGAGAACAAGAGAACCAGACAGTCTAACTCACTGCCATTTGTGTCAAAAAAAAAATTTACGCCACCCTTTTCTACAGCTCATCATGCTTGTATGTAAATTCCCTTGCAGATATAAACCCATCACTGTCTTCATCCTCTTTATCAAATATATCTTCAACCAAAGCATCATGCTGGGTGTCATTTACCACTGCTCCATGCTTTTCAAATTCTTTCTTCAAGTAAATTTTCACCTGTTAGACAAAAGGTGAGAGTTAATGTTTTTAGGTTTATGAAAGAATTGATTACTGTAGCCTAAGAGAGGGCCACTCTGTCCAGGATGGTAGTATTAGACAATAGATACCTTCCTCCCTATGCCACTGCCAGAATAATACTTGTCTGACTGATTCTGTAGCCCCGTTCAGTGATGAAAGACTCTTTAGTCATATAAGTGACAGTAAAACTAGCAAATCAGTTGCCATACCTTTATGGTATCTGACTGAAAAATGAGCCAGGAAAACCTGTCATCTGATGTCTATACAGTAAAGTATAAATAGCCAGGCAGAAGTTATTAGCTACCAACTGGTCAGAGACCCAAACAGCTTTTTCACATCCTAGCACTTTGACAAACCAGTAGATGTAACCCCCCACCCCAGATATATACAGAAATCTGTCCACAATCTCAGCGTTTGCTGCTCTAATGGGAACTACATTAATAGAGATTTATTTCTAGACATCTCAAAATTTTGAAGGACAAAGACTCAACGTGGTTTTTAAACAGACTACTGGAACAGTTATTTACACTAAGCTAGTTACTAATGGTGAGCAGTGGTTTGAACATCAGATTATTTTTACTGAGTTTAAGGTTTAACTATTAAGATCCCAAGTGTTCTAAACTGCAGAGCCTTCTACAAGAATATCAACACCAACATACCCACCTGGTGAACAGATACCACCTGTATAACAAGAACTGTAACAGCAGACTGTTAACAGCAAGATAAGTGGGCCATGTTTCAGGCCTGTTTTATTCATTCCACATTGTGGTATTTGTTAGGGTCATTGTTTACATTTCTAATACACAGACATTGGACACACTGACAGTCTGCCTGATGCACAGTACAAAAGATTAGTCTTTTGGGTCTAGCAAACTGTACCAGCCCCAAATCAAAAAGAACTAAGTGGTTTATCCTAACTTCTTATGGATAACTTTTGCACATTGGTAAAGCAGAATACTGAAAATAAGAGACAAACAGAAGGTGAATAATGCTGAATACATGTCCTTCAGACAGTGAATGCTATGAAACAGGACTGCCCTACAGCAGAATAATTTCTAAATCCAGTTTATTAGTAAAACCGTAACTGACTCAAAAGCTCTGAAGTCTGGTTTTAGCTTCTAAGTTGTTTTACTTCATCCAAGTCTCCCATAAGCATGGCGCACAATGGGTCTCATGCCTACGCCTCAGCTTACTGAGGCCGCTTTGGCACCCCCAGTCCAGCAATTCCACTGGGATCCAAGGCTCAACATGGTGCAGCATAGATGTACATCCTTGGCTTAGTTTTACCAAGAAAAAAAATTTTAAAAATCTATTGTTAAGGTGTAAGAAAGTATGACAGCTGAAGCCACACAAGAAAGGCGAAGCACAGACAGGAGCTTAATTGTTGACCCAGGAATAGTAGTTCAAGAGCATTCAGCAGGAAAGATACCAACACAAAAAGGCATAAAACACCACAGGCAAAAAAAGCAGAGCATCAAAGGCAGCAACATTGAAAGTCATCTCCAGCGAAGAACAGAGACTCACCCGTCCCCACATGACTAACAGCCACCTGGCCAGCAATGGCTTCTTGGGTGTCTTACCAAGAGTGATGAGCTTATCAGTTCAGTAGTTGTGCTAACAATTCATTAGACCTAGTTACCCATACCGTACATTGCCCAATAAATAATTGCCTTAAGCACTCTTAAATAGTGTGTATTCTGCTTGCAGAATTGCTTTGTGCACAGTAGTAGCTAAAATCTAATTTGAGTTTAGATACTTCCCTAAGAGGATCAAGTTAAGCTTATCTTTCCCTTTCCACTATCCCACCTTGTTAGGTTTGTTCACAAGAAGGGTAACTCACTCACCTCTTGCTTGGACAGTTTCCAGTCATCATTAAGATCCATCTCTTGGAATGATTCATGAGACCTTGGTCCATTCCTAATTTCTAGAAGGTCAATGTTGAAAATCAGTGTGCTCTCAGGTGGAATTTTTCCTGCCCAAAACAGTAAACATGAAGAAAAGTTAAAAACTACATATTTCGTGCCATACAAAAGCTGTATGCATCAGAGCAATGTTCCAGTAATCCTACTACTTTCAAAGCATTCTGCAATTTGAACTAACAAGGATAAGTATCTGTAACAGTGATAACCAACTATTTCAGACGGTAGCCTGGACCCTGAGCACCCCTTACAGCACATATGCAATTTTAGATGCAACTAGTTTTGTTGGAGACTAGTACATGTTGGTATGAGCTCACATTCAGCCATCCTCAAAGGTTTACCAGACAACATTCTTGAATCTTTTTTTCATGGCCAGAGCCAGATAAAAGTGGAAAATGGTGAAGGAGACTGTACAGCCAGCCAGGTGGCAGCTACCGCAACATACAGCCAAGACTGATGGACAGGGTAGCAAGAAGGGAGAGTTCAGTCCTTCTGATACACCATAACCCCACCAGTCTCCAGATACCTCTCCACTGTCAACTGACACCTTGTACCTGCTATTCTGCCACTGGAAAAACTCTTCTTGCAGAGAACGACAGAAGTGAAGCAATGCTGTCAGTATCCCATAGCTGCCTCTGGACTGCTGCACAAGGCACTGAGCTATTTCCAAACACAGAGCAGAAACTACATAAACCTGCTCAAAAGACATGTGTTGACATCATGCCATTTTTGATGCAGGTGAACAGACTGATAATTTCCTAATAATGCCAGAGACCACCACCCCCATGCCACCATGCCTCAAGGATTTCAGTTTATCAGGCATTGGCTTTTACAGTGATGCAATATGCCTTCATGCTGATGGCTGAAGCTACTGTCAAAGACATTTTAGCACATCACTTTGGTCCTTTATATACAGAGAGGTTGAACAGGACCAAATATATTTCTATATTGGATGGCAGCACCCCAGAAAAATACTCCTCTGCCTTGAGAAGATACAGGGAAAAAAACTAATCCACATCTACTATTTTGGAGCTATGGTGTTAAATATACCCTGAGCTGCAGCAACAAACAGGCTTGTAGATTTCTGGGATAAATAAATGTGCAGAAACTTCTAGAAATACAGGGCATGGTGACCTGCTTAGAGTTTGGAACACAGGTAATTTTTCTGAGTGCTACAGAAAAAGGCTTCTGACTCATCATTCAAGTCAGACAGCAAGCAAGGTGGGAGGCTAGTGAAATTATGTGCATTCAGAGGAAAGCATGAAGAAAATTGAATAATTCTGTCTTCAAGGGCATAATTTGAAAAAAGCAAAATAATTATGTTCAAACACTTCAAAGTTTCCCTAAAGCAAGTCACTTCTTACAGCAGTTAGTGTTTACTTGTTCAACCTTTTGCACTAAACACAGAGGTGAGGCTTGCAAATCTTTGAAGAACAACTGTAGTGCTTCACATACTAATCAAGGCAATTAGGCCTGTGACGACTATGTGAGCACTGCAGCATTTAATTATCTTTTTGTGGAAAAATTTACAGTTGTGCCCCACATACAGTCAATTAACTGACCACCACAAGTTTCCTGCTCTCTACTAGAAATGTGATTTCTTCTAATACTACCTCTTGAAGCCCAAACTAAGGCTTCTAGAAAAATACATTTTAAAAGGATACTTTCAAGAAAAGAGGGTATGGAGTATGCTGTATGTGTAGAGTACTACTTAGCATGGAGTAATATGGAGTACTATTTAGCCTACATTCAGCCCTACTTGCCAGAAGATACAGACATGAAAACACTCATAATTCCTAAAACAGTCTCAGATTAATGGGAGAGGACAGTAGCAGGAAGGACTATATGCTCCAAGACATTCATCCTTTCTGCTTTGAAACGCTGCATTACTTTAGGTCATTTGTGATAACTGTTGTTATGACAAAAATATTCATAATAATTGCTCCAAAAAAGTCAATTAAAACAAACCCCATAAAGCAGAAAAGTAACCTTCCTGCATCATTCAAGCTGTCACTCAGTTAACTTCAAATTCCAGATCTGGCCCTCCCATTAAAATAGAAATCTGGAATGTTTGAAAGGAAAACCCCCAAACACCATCAGTAGTAGTCAGGTTGAGAAAACACTACAAAAAATGCTTTTATCTGTCTGTACACCATTCAACACATTTGCATTAGGTGCCAACATGACTGCCCATGTACCTGCATATCTTACTGTGGATAACAGGGACCACCTCCCGAATCAAAAATAACCAAAAGAGAGAAACAATTAAGTGTCCCTGTATGGAGAAATAAACAGTGACTTTTCACTCTATCAGCTTCAAACTGGTTGGGTAGCAGTACAGGTTGTTTCTTAGGGTTCTAAAAGAAACCTGCAAGCAAGAATGGGGCTTGCACATGCACATTCATGAAGTATTGCCACAAACACAGATGCGACAGCCAAAAAGCCAACTGTTACCTAAGCAACCACTTCCAGCTTGACTGTAAAAAGAAGGGAGGGGGAAGGAAAAAAAAAAAAAAAAAAAAAAAAAAGCAGGGCACTGTTGAGCACAGCGCTAACAGAAAAGACAAGACACTCGGAACATACAGCACAGCAGCTACCATCAATTCCTGGTTTTTTCCTGCATTCACCACACAACCACTTAATGGTTATTTCTGCAGAAAACAAATTTGTGAGAAAAGAGCGCCTGGCTCCATAAATTTTTCTTATTTAATGGAATCAGCCTGGAAAGCTTGCTAAACTCTTAGGCCAAGAGTAACAGTAAAATACAGAGATTAAAAACAATTAAAGTAAGGGAAGGACTTCAGGTGTTTTACCTTTCCCTTCTTTTCCATAAGCAAGGGCTGGTGGAATAGTTAGCTTCCGCTTCTCTCCCACACACATGTCCTTCAAACCTTTGTCCCAGCCTTTGATAGCTTCCCTTATGCCAAGTGTAAACCACATAGGTTGACCATTGTTATGCTTGTGACTGGAAAAGAATGGAATAAAACACTTAGTCTTTAGACAGCAAGTTCCGTAAGAGGCACGTGGAATAGATGGAATATGCTCACAGCATAGATATATAATTAAAAACACACCACTATTTGGCACCTTGGCATTTCTTAAATGCAAGGCCTAGACTTTGGAAATCTTTAAAACTTATGTCTTGCATGACAAGGTTCCTTAAGAAGTAAGAAGCAGAAAGGAATAGAACAGCTACATGGTGTGTTTATGACAACACTGAGCAACCTGTATCTCCACCTTCGCTTCCCTGATCATCTATTTCCACCTTGAAACTGAACAGACTAGAAAGGCATTTCTACTTAAAAATCTACGATCAAGGCCATGCATATTTTTTGGTAAATTGCAAATCAAAAACCAGCTTGGTCATGATTACAATATACCTTATAACATGCTTAGAAGAATCAGCCACGTCTCTTCCAAAAAAGCCATTGGGAAAAACCCCAAACAACTACACAACAGATAGTCTGGAAAAACAGAAACAAACGCATGCAAAACATTCAAGTTTAAAATAGGCAGGCAAGTCCCTTTCCCAATTTAACCAGGTGGTATACCAGGACTACTTTCACTCCACTGACAGACACAGAATTTTACAAGCTCGATTTACTAGTCATGCAGGAAAGGTGCTTAACAAGAAAACAGAGCACTTACAGAAGTTAGTCAGCAGCAAAAACTCAAGAGTTTCACTAGAACTCCTTTTAGAGAGGCAGGTTAACTACAAGAGAAAATTAGCGAGATTTTAGTTTAAATCATCTGCAAGAGTATAAACATGCAAGACATTGTATTTAAAAAAAAAAAAACTTCCACAAACGTAGACTTCAGACATAGCCTACGGATACTTGAGCATTTTGCTGTCTCCCACTATTAACACCTCGTTGATGTTTTACAGGAAAGACAACATTAGCAAGTCGTTGCAGGCTCTCAGCAGGACTCCCTCGAATTTCTGGCTCTTCCTCCTACTTGCATTACTGTGGCTCTGGTATGTTGATTTGTCTGGTCGGGGGCAGGTGAAGAATATGCTGTTTCAGTAATGAAAAGCTGTCATTGTGCTGCCAGTAGTGGAAGGATATATATAATTATTTTTTTTTTAGATTAGAGGCAGGCTTCTCCCCTAGAAACCAGACAGAAATTCGTGCATAGCAGAAGACCTGTTAAACTGCTGAGATCACATACCCGTGTTTAAATCGGAGAAGAGGATGCGCAACTTCCCCATCTTTTAACAAACGCCACATGGCTCTGCTTTCTACAGACTAACCAGAAAACAAAAGCTAAATAAGGTTTATTTTATAGCCTCGATCTGGCAAAAGGAAAAGAGACAAGCTTTACTGTTGGCGTTCATCTTAAATAGCATTACGAGTCAGTGCTCCCTAAACTGTCAAAGTATAAAGGTAAACCAAACTTTCTGAAAATAGGTGTCAGTGGAAAGGGTCCCACTGACATATTTGTGCAGCGTTATTTAAGTTATTTTAATTCAATAAAAAATAAAATCTAGGGCATGCTATGACCATGCATGCATTGCTTTTGTTTCCTTGCACACAAGTAAACGCAAGTTCTGGGCGTTTTGGGAAGAAGGGGCAATTGTAAAAATAAAATAAAAAAACGCCCGTCCTCAACAAAACATCCCTCACAGAGCTATTTCGCAGCTGGATTACGGGCCACTGCGAGGGGTTCGGATTCAGGAAAGCACAGCCAGAAGAGATCACCTCCACTGAAATACATAAAAAGATACATAGAGAACGATATAGCGATTTCCCCTCGAAGGCGAGCCGCCCGGGGCGAGCTACTTACGTGGAGTGAAACATGGAGCCGTCCCTCTCCAAGTAGCCCTCGTAGTGAACCAGCATCATGTCCCCCCACTTAGTCCTCCTGTGGCAGAGGAACGGCTTCTGCAGCACCTCCACCTTCACGTCAGCCGCGGGGATCAGCGCCGCGGCCGCGCAGCCCAGCGCCGCGCCCAGCAGGGCGGCCCGCAGCAGCGCCGCCATCGCCGCCCCACAGCCAGGGCCCCGCGGCGCCCACCTCACCGCCGCCGGGCCACCATCCCGCACCCCTCGCCTACGAGCCTAGCGGCGCGGCTCCCCGCGGCGGCAGCGGCAGCAGCGGCGGCCAGGGCAGAGCCCAGCCCGCTGCGCGGCCCCGCTCGCCCGCCCAGCAGACGTGGCAACGGCCCTCACAGCTGGCAGACCCCGGGTTCCGACGGTCCGGGCCCGGGGGCGCGACCTCTGATTGGCTCGCCTCAGAGCGAGCCCAGAAGAAGCAGCCGCCCATTGGGACACGCCCATGTCCGTCCTTCAGCACGCCCAATCGGCAGCAGAGCTCCCTGGGAGGGGCGCTGAGTGATGGGGGTGGGCGGGCCTCGGCGCTCCGGGAAGCGAACGTTAGCGAGAGGGAGAGCCCCGCGGAGCGCTCACACAATAGAGCCGGCTCCTGCCGGCCGCCGATTGGGCGGCGCTCTCACGGAAGGCGCATTTCGATTGGCTGCGGAAGGCCACCTGCTTTGGGCGCTCTGCGCCTTATCCCCCCCTCCTGTCTCCTGCCGATCACGTGGGTTGCGATTCCTAGAACCGCTTGCGCTTCCGTAGCGCTGCGGGGCCGTTCTTCGGGTGCCCGGCAGCGGCGCGGTCTGCGTTAGGAGCGTGGCGGCGGTGGGCAGGCGCGGCGGTGGGGGCCGGGCCGGGCAGGGCCGGGCCGGGCGGGCGGCGCCCCGCTATGGCCCTGGGTGCCGGCGGCGCGGCGGGGCGCGGGGGGCGGCGGCGGCGGCGGCGGGCGGCGTGACTCCTCCGCCGGGAGGCGGCCGCGCTGCATGGGGGCGGGGGCCGGCCGCCATGGAGGGTGTGCTGTACAAGTGGACCAACTACCTGAGTGGTGAGTTGCTGCCAGTCCTCAGCCTCTGCGCGGAGCGGGCTTCCCTAGCGGGGCGGGTCCTATTATCGTCTTCTGTACAGAGATAGAGATATATATGTATAGATATATATGTATTCGCTGAGTCTGGGTCAGCGCTGCCCCCTGACCCTGCCGTGCAGGGGACCAGCTCCGGCTCACCCTGGTTTTCCAGCTGTGCTGTCACACCTTGGCACCCGTCCAGCGCTGGAGGAGGCGTTTAACCCACTTGTGGGTGCCAGCGCTCGTCTGGGGTGTCCCTTGCCCTCCCTGGGGTTGTGGGTCGGAGTTTGGGATTATTTTGGGTGTGTTAGGTCCTACTCGCCAGTGAACTTCCCCGTTCCGTACGGCCCTGTGAAACTTTTACTGAGTCGCTTTGTGGAGTCAGGGAAATCCCGGGCCTGAAGAGGTGTCAGCATTAAATGACACTCGGGGTAGTTGGATGAAAATGCATGCAAAAAAAAGAAGGAAAAAAAAAGGGGGGGGGGGGACGGACAGGGACAGGGGACAACAGTGACTGTCCTGCTAGCGCTAGGCCCAGAATTTAACTTTTTGGTGTTCCCGTGCTGTGGGAGGTTTGACTTTTGTAGCAGACTAGGAGCAGCCGTGCTTGGCCAGGGTTTGCTCAGCGGAGGTTAAAGGTGGTGGGGTCAGAAACTCTGCGGGGGCGAGGACCCGGTGTTCCTGGGGGTGTTCCTGGGGGGTGACCACTGCCTGACACGTTGGAGCCGGGGGTGGCTTGTCATTTGGGGTGCGTGGATGGGGTCTTGCCTGGGGCAAACCTCTCCCTCGTTTGTTGAAACAATTTGAAAATTTGATGGTCAGAGAAAAACAAGCACGACCTTGACATTGCCAGGTGCAAGTTTCGCTGGGGAGTGCAGGCAGGAGGGCTGCCTTCCTGCTTGAATTTTTTTCAGAGAGGCTGGAACAGCTGCACCTCTCTGGTTACTTGGGAAAGTGTGGGAAATCAAAATTAAACAAAGAAAAAGCTGAAGCACAAGCAAGTAATGAATTCATGTGGCAGGGGGATGGGGGGGAGTGGTGCATGAAGCTGGCTTTATTTGTGTGCAGGAAGATTGCTGCGGCTTTTCCCCTTTAGGCAATAGGTGTTCTGAGAGGGGAATCAAAAATTGTCAGGTCTCAGTGAATAGGCATGGATTTATTTATTACGTTTTTTTAATTACTTGTGAATGCTCTTGGATTATGGAGTGTGTGGCAGTAGGAGCAGCCATGCTTGGCTTTTGCATTTGCGTACCAAAACTCGGGCAGTGTTATTAGTCCTTTCCCCATAATAAAAATATACATGGTTCAGTCAATCTAAAGTTTTCTGTGTTTGTTTTTCTTTGCATTGCTTAAATGCCGGGGTGTATTTGGAACCCTTGTGCTTGCTTTTGTGCCGTGAGATGCGGGGAGAGAGTGTCTGTGGGAACCAGTGTGTGTGTAGATGACTGACTGGCGTTTGGCATTGTAGCATTTGTGCCTGAGTGTGCATGTGGTAGGATCAGCTGGACTTGTCTTCTGTTTTGATGGTAAAATGACGACTAAGAACCAGAAATATTCCAGTTCCATCAAAATTAATTAATTTTTTTTTCTATCCACACTGATGTGCACTTTCAACCAAATGACCCTTCATGAAGAAGGATGACACTTTGCAAACCTCAGTCTAAGTGAATGCAGACTGAAGGAATCTCTTTTCCTTGGATGTGTGAGATCGGCCCCAGCTGAAAATTAGATGACTTTTTGTTCTCAATAGAGAGAAAATCAGTGATGGAGGATTGAAGCATCTCTCTGATTTCTTTGCTGAAACTTGAGTCTGCTAGTAAGTGTGGTAGTCAAGGTCACTCCATGCCTTTTCTTAGGTTGTAGAAGGCCTGCCTGGTGTGTGTTTCCTAACAGTAAATTTCCTGTTCTGCAAGCTAACTAGGCTTACATGTGCTTTCTTTTGGCATACAATGAAGACTTCCTACCCTGAAGCCATTAAGTTATAAATTTATGTGATGCAAAAAAAAAAAAATCATGCTGGAATGTGGCATTTATGGTAGCAGTAGCACAGACAGGAAAGCCTCCTTTCGCAGATTAAGGGAAGCAAGAGGATTCAACCAGTCATCCGGAAGTGTTTCTGTCAGTATTTTGCCACCAGTATGCTTTTCCTCTTGCTGAAGGTTAACTGCTCTGGTGTTGCATAGTGTAAATGATGTATGCAAAAAGTAGGGAAAGTGTATGTCATCTCTGTATGTCGGTTTATGCCTGTGTTAGTAACACAGTGTTGATGGAAACATACACTGCAGGTATCTTACGCCCTTTCCTCCTCGGATTGAGGAACACACCTTTGCTTCACACAGTCAGAGAGGAGGTAAGGCATTCACCAAAGAACAAGCTTAAAACTAGAAAAGGAGAACTGCTTTCCCTTCTTGCTGTGAGAGGAGCTGATGGAGTTTGTTGGTAATCGAGCCTTTTCTGGGAATTTTGGTTTTATAATGTCTTCTGTCATCGCCATCATGAGAGGTCAAGTCCACATCAACCCATTTCCTCCTGGCCCTTGGGCAGGGAGCTAGATCTGTGTTGCAAATTGCATAGTTATTGACAGCAAGAACATTTCAGAAGTAGGAAACAAGTTTGGCTTTCTGCAGGCAAAGGTCAGAAAGCACAGCATGATTGCCAGCAACTGAAAGATTAGCTTGCCTTACTGCTCAAACAAGTCATCTTGTTTTGTAATAAATGCACTTGTTTGCTTTATATAGATTAGGATAAATTGAATTAGTGTTACTTCATTTCTGCTTGGAGATAGGGTTTTTCCTCTGGTGTGAAGTGTGCCAACTTTGGATCTGATACACATGCACACAGGTCTAGCTGATGAAACTCTGTTTGGGATCTTGTGTTTGCAATAAGCGTGTCCTGAGATTGCTCTTGTCTATGCTCCTCCCACTAAACTGGTTAAAACCTTAAGGGAGCAGGGAACTTTGCAAGCAGAACTATCGCTGACATATAAAGCATGATAGCACTTTTTCACTTGGGCAAATATATGACACCTCTGCAAACTTCAAATTCTTAATCCTCAAAACCCAGAGCTAGGTGACTTAAATCATGCAGGTGTGTATGTTGGCCTCAGTTGAGCCTACTGTGAAAGTGTGTAACTTGATTTGAAAAAATTTCTAGATTTCATCCTTTGCCAAAACTCTCTATCTGATGTTAGCCTTACTTGGTAAAGGTTGTGGAGGCTAGGGATGGCCTTACAGTGTGGATAAAGGGAGCGTAACTCTTTTTTTTTTCAGTACTGCTTATTGTAGTAAGCAGTAGTGGTGATAAATGTGTCACCCTCTACCTTCCCTATAGCTCCTTGGTCTGTTGTCCTGCTGCTGCCTGTGGTCCTGGCTGAGCATAAAGCATTCTGGTGTGGACAGTGTCAAAGCCAGATCCTGGCTGCAGTGTTGTAGCAGGACTGGTCTCAAACTGGGGGCTACTGCTTGCAGGATAGAGAAAGGAGAGAGCAGAGGTGAACTGCACATGACGACTGATCTTTGCTGTTTGGAAACTGCCTCCCGCAGGACTCTCCGACTGAACTCAAGCTCCAATTTACACTCTTTGTTAAGCATACCTTCTGATTAGTAAAAGAAATTTCTTTAGTCTTTGGAGACTGCCTTGTAAAAATCATCTGTGATTTTGATTTCTCACCAGGTTTATAGAATGAGTAAGCTATTGCTTACCCACAGGGAAACAGAACATGGATTTGGGGAATACCTTCCTTCAGTGGTGTGTGTGAGAGCTTGGTGCTTTCAAGTTGATTTTTTTTTTTTTCCTGCTGAAATTCAATTCAGTTCAGATCTTCAGTGTAGGCACGCCTTACCTGGGATCACTGGCCACAGCCAGGAATGCCGCTAACTCTGGAAGAGGTGGTATGTATCAGCTCTTGGCTTGGGGATCAAAGGCAGCTTCATCATTAGAAAGAAAAATGACGACTGCCTCCACTGACTTGCCTGGTATTAGTTATGTGCTTCGTGAAATGGCTTTGATCACGTTTCTTCACAAAGCTAAGCTTTTCCTGGTATTTAAATATTCACTTCCTTAATTGTACTGAGTAACTGTAACCCTAACTGATTAATCTTCCTCGAGGCATGTCAGCCTCACATTCATGCCATCACTAATGACGCCACATCATACCACGTACCATAGTTAGCTCTCCCCATCCTCCTGTATGTAATCATCCACTCCCATTTTATTGTTGTGCTCTGAATTCTTTTCGATTTATCCCGAGATGCCAAGAGCCAGCAACGAGCAGTAACTTTCAGCTTTCACATAAAACTTTAAATTACTCTTGTCTCTAATGATTCAGAATTCCTTGACAAACTTGGGGGAGAGCTCAAGAAAATGTGAAAGAGCATTAGCTTTTATAGCTTGAATCCAGATGCACATGGTACTGCTTAGAGTGAGTCTTTGTTTTGGGAGTTTAACTGAAGAAATCTGACCTTTTAGGATGGGAGACATGTAAGCTTCCAGTTGATATCAAGCTCTGGAAATAAGGTCCTCTGTTTCCATAGGTGGAGGAAGTAATTGAAAACTTCATACTTAAATAAACATTTGGTTCTAAAAAGCTTTTTTTTTAATCATTTTTTCCCTTTTTAACCTCTGGGTATGGTCCAAGTTCTATGTGTAAGATTAGAAGTCTGACTTTTGTGGTGGTGGACCTAGACAGCTGAGGTTTCTGTTGCCTGCAGGGCAATGGTCTGCCCAGTATTACTGACTGTAGCTGCTCGCAGAGACCAGGTGTTGGTTTAGATGGATGACTGAATCTCACCCAGTTCTGGC
Organism: Buteo buteo; assembly: GCF_964188355.1. Taxonomy (NCBI): domain Eukaryota; kingdom Metazoa; phylum Chordata; class Aves; order Accipitriformes; family Accipitridae; genus Buteo; species Buteo buteo. The sequence continues at coordinate 39,576,450 of NC_134172.1, forward strand.
TACACTTTTGACCCAGGATGCTTCAGGGAGTAGTAAGTTAATTCTTGTTGGATGTTGCATAATTATGTTTGTGTGGTTTGACCTTCTTTCTCATGTCTCTCCCCCCCCATTTTATTTCACACAGCAATCTTGCTTTTGTCATACCTTTTTGGAATTGAGTAATGTGCTCACAGCAGAAGAGTTTGATAAGGCTGCAGGAATGGAAATCAGTGTCCCCTCTCTCCTCTGTAGGTGTTAGAGCAATGCTGCAGAGCCTACGCGGTGCAGCGTTCCCTGCCAGGTATGCTGCAGTACCGGTGCCTCTGCATACAGTCCTTTGGCACTGAAGTAAATAAGTGATCACAGGGAACTGCTGGGTAGGACAGAAGTGGAAGGTGTGGCAGAATGGCGGTGAAGAGATACCACCATGTGGTCAAACATAAATACATTGTGTTGGCTCCGTCTGGCCTGATAACCACCTCAGGGGTCAGAGAGAGGAGCTGCTAGTTTGCTGAGGCTGAGAAGTATATAAACGGAGGAGGAAAACTCCCGGGAGCTTTGAATGACTTGAATTAGTGTGTCTGAGCAGTGGCCTGGAATACTGAACTTTTGCCTCTCTGCCCTTCATCCTTTCACTGTGTCCCCTTCAAAAATGCCTGACTGCTGGTACATTGTACTCTCCATGCCTTGGTTGGTCACTGGCATAAAATCGTTTGGAAACAAACCCACTTGCCCTGTGACAGCAGGTTGCTTTTTCAATGCTACTAGCACTGCATTAACAGTTGTGATTGTAATGAGGGTGGATTTTTTTGGGACCCCTGTCAGAAAAATAATTTGGGAGAGGGTCACTGTGTTAAAGGTGGTTCCAGCTGTTGCTTGCTTCACTTGAACCTCTAGTGTCCCTCAAATGAGTGCTTTAAAATGTGATACCATTGTTGAAGTGCTAAATCTGTTAACTTCATTACCTTTAGGGGATTTTGGTATTGATTCCTGCTGTTAATGTGCACATAATCAGAGTAAAATTGCAATATGGGCATTCCTAGAAGCTGCTCTCTAGGTGAGAGGATAGTAGCTCAGAGGAGAGGCGTGAATTGTCACGCACTCTTGTCTGCCTTTCCGCTGTCCCTCATGGATACAGGCTGGATTTTTATCCTGTCAAGTTGTTTCACTACAGAATTAAGGCTGCAAAATGTGTTCCAGTGCCTGAGATTGCTCTTCCCAAATTACTGGGTAGCCTTAGGAGGCTGGAAAAAGCAGGCAGCAGTTTTGGGTACAAATTCCTTATGTCAAGATAACCCTTTAACTGTATTACTTCTGTTTGTTGTATGAGTAAAAAGGGGGAAAGTTTCAAGTTTGGTCTCTGTAAGATACTCTTTTGCTAAATGCTTTTCCTGACTAGAAACCTGGCAGTGACTGACAGCATGAAACATGCAGCCGCCTGAACTGAACTTGGTCACGCAATCAGTTGTTAAGAACTGGATTTAAGACTTAGTTTGGGTCCCCGATAGTTGAGATTTCAAGTGCTCTGTGATCTTGAAAACAAGTGTTTCATCTGTTTGTGACATGGAGATTTCCATAGCCTTAGTTTCCCCAGGAAATCCTCGTCCATCGGACATTAGTGCATTAAGACCAGCAGTGGGCCAGTATGAAACACGTGTGTTTTATGGGTGAGAAGATGCAGGGAGCTTAATGCAGAAGGCAGGGGTTTTTTCAGCACGGTCCGTGGCAGCTCAGCAGTCTTCTTTCTAAACTGGAAATAAGATCTCTTGACTCGGTCCTGTGTTTTGGCTGTTAGATGCATCCTCTAACTGAAGAATAAGACTTCCCGTGTAACTGGGAGGCAGGTGTTTTGCGGTCACCGTTGCACGAGGGGAAGGTGCTGTCTTCTGGCCAACAGCTGCTACATCAACAACCAGGAGCGGGCTGGGTTTTAGCAAAGGTGCGAACCTGATGGCATTCATAGACTTTCATCAGCACTGGCAACTGAGGAAGGACATATATTGGATTTTCTCTTGTGTTTTGCAAGACACCAGCGCTGTCTTGGTCCCATCTGAGCTGAGTTTTCAGCAGCTCTCATCCAGCTATCAGTCATTGACACAGCACTGGGCAGAAGCTGTGGTTCTTCTGCCCTTGGGTGCTGGGAGGTAAAGTGGTAGGTGGTGGTATGGTGAACACATGGCATGGCTTTGCTCACGGTTGGGTAAAAAGGTGGATATTGCTTGTTCTTGCTGCAAGATGTCTCTGACTGTCAGAGCAGCCACTCTGGGACTCTCTTGCAACCCTGCGCAGAAAAGCAGGGATCTGCCCCTGGTCTGCCGCCTGCAACTAAGTCTTGGGTCTTGCCCGTGGTATTAGCAGTAGGGATGTGATGAAGGCTTTAATTCCTCCTATTAGAAGGGTGTTACCATAACATGGAAATTTCAGAATTATCTCCTATCCGCACTCAAAATCTGAATTAAGGTCAAAGAAGTCCAAGGACTATCTATTGCATAAGTTTTTGTAAAGACCTGTATTGAAGCTCAAGAAATTAATAAGCATAAAGTATTACATAATTCTAGTGGAAAGCAAGCAATAATAAAACTTGGGTGTCTGGCCTTTGTGCCTTTTAGAAATGCAACTGGAACTGGCATCTCTTAATTGCAGCTTGTTTTCCAGGTCATCAGTTTGACTCTTTGAATATGTAATTCTCCCAGATGGTTTGGCTTTGTGGATGTCTGACATGATCTACATGTCTTCAAATGTTTTTTTTTGTGTTTTTTTTTTTTTCTTCTTCAGGCTTGGCACTTTGGAATGAATGCTGTCTGGAGTCTGAGTTGTGTAACATTAAAGTTTGAATTATGTCCAAATTTCAACTCTGATAACTCAAGAAATGTCAAGTTTGCTCAGTGACAGCTGCATCCAGACTTCCTGAAGTGTAATGGTGGAAGTAGGCAGATCTTTCAGGCTGTGGAAGCTTCTGGAGAAATACTGAATCCTTAACAGGCACAGACTGCTTAAATATCTGTTTCTTTAGTGGACAGTATCAGATCTTCCAGGTACTGCAGGTACAAACTTTTAAGTTTCATGCGGGAGTGCAATATGTATTAGGACCTTAACCAGTGCCTGTGAAGTTGTCTGGAATCTCTTCACTTAATTCTATCTGAGACCTTAAGCTACTACTCACTTTTATTGTGCTTTGCATTTTATTGCCTTTTTTTTAATATATATATATATATATATCTTTCCCCAGCAAGGTCAATTTTTACTGTTAATGGCTCTGTGCCTCTAAAATGAGCTGTGGAACTATAAACTATGTTTTGTCCTGCCTGTGCATCACCAGTATAAATGGGCTTAGTAAATTCTTCTTCAAAGTTGTGTTAGTGCTGGCACCAGTAAGACCTCAAAAGGTTCAGCTTTAATCTTTTGTATCAGGTGAAGTCTGAATGCTCAGTTCCAAAAATTGCAATATTCCTAGGACATTTTGTGGGGAGAGAATAAAACTGAATAAACCCAAGACTTGTGTTCATGGAAGTGTCTTAAGTGTCTTTTTGCTGCTTTGGTTTTTGTTGTGGTTGGTTTTTTTTTTCCTCTGCTTTTTGCTTGTCTCCAAATGTGAAGATCCTGTAATTAAAGATTGTATCCCTGTTGCACTGCCCATGATTTGTCAGCCACGTGCTATTTTTAGCTGGTTGTTTAGGTTAACCTTCCCATGGCTGCTGACTCAGTGAGTACCAGGTGGTTAGTGCATCTTCTGAGAGAACCTTGCTGTGATTTTTTTTTTACTGGTTTCCTTTTACAAAAATGTGTTTTTATTAGTGTAACAATTCTGTTCTGAAAGTATATGCTGTCCTAGTTAACGATTGCCTATCATAGTCTTTTTAATACATGTCTAATAAAGAAGAGTTAGGTTCTGCAAAGGAAGACAGATAATTGCTGCTTCCCCCTCAAAAAAAAAAAAAAAGAAAGGACCCAGAACCAAAAAACCTAACCAAACAAAAACCTCAACAAAATGTATTGACTCGTATTTTTAACCAGCCTCCAAAGTGATGGAGGCAGAGTGCTTTGTATGTTGGCTAATTGATTGCACAGCCTTTGATTGATGGGATGCAATTTGGTTGAGCATCAGCTGCAATTGTAAGCTCTAGGACCATGGCTGAAATGATTCATGTGTAGCAGCAGGATCTCCAGACTGAATTAGAGGCTTGTATTGACTGTGGCACTGTGCATTATTTAAAGGATTGGTTCTGTGCCATTGAGTGTCTGAAGCAATTAACTGCTTCTCTCTGCTGAACAATCACCTCCTTTTTTGTGAGTTCGTCCATATCAATAGTGACTTTTAGCATAGTTTCTTTATTTTGGTAGCAAGACAAATAAAAATGAGTCTTGCTGTTTTCTTTTTTTTTTTATTCTCATTCTTGTGATTTTTTTTCCCTTCACATAAAATAAAGAGGTATTGAGAATACTTTTGACGTGCGGAAACAGACTCCACCGTCAGTGAGATTGTAAAGTAGGTATGCTCATTCAGCTCTGGGCAGCACGGGGGGTTAGTCCCACCAAAGTCGTGCACGCCTGACTTGGCAGTTCGCTTCAAATTTATACAGTTAAGTGTTACATATACATAGAGTTTTGCAATACGCCTATACATAGGCATGACCTATCCCCGCTTCATATTAAAATTAGTTCCAAGAAGTCATTTCCCTAAGTTCTTCCCAACTGTGCCTTGCACAGTGCCTCCTCTTGGTGGTCGCTGGGGGTCGTGAAGATGAAGGCTGTATGTCTTCTTCATAGTGAACCCTTAACCTTATGTCCTTGTGTAGACTCAGTCGCTCCTTGGCATTTATCCAAATCACAAGGCTGGTTCTTGGGGTTGACTTCTGCTTCTTATCAGGGACTATCTCTTGCCCCAGCCGGCCTCAACAATGCAAACTTAAAACATCACCTCTCATCCCCTTGGGCCATGTCTACCTCTATTGAAATTTCTTTAACTTCATTATAAGCTAGATAATTATTAAACAGTTCCTATCCACATCCATATATCTACTATATCTACTAAGGTTCCTTTGGCTCCCTGTCTCACTTTGGCACTTATAATGTTTTTATATTCTTCTAGGAAATAATGGAAGAGCTCTGTAAGAGTGTGAAAAAGGGTTTATGTTTAAATTGTTTTCCAGGCACCCCAAAGGTTCAGCAACCTATAGACCAGGTTGGCCCAGATGCTGTGATATTGCTTGTTTAAAAAAACAACTAAACAAAAAAACCCAAACCATACTCCTACTATTAGCCTGTGGCTTTAGGGCTTTCTAACCTTAAACTGGGTTGCGCTTGGCTTCAGCAGTAGCCTAAGGAATCAGTCCCTAGCTGGTAAGGAGCAGTCATTCCTCCAACGTGGTATCAGTCCAAGCCCAACCTGGGCTTCTGCAGCTCTGTGCTGGTTGGCAGAGCCCTGGTGCAGAGGACAGCAGAAGTGAGGGCCCTCTGCAAAAGTGCGTAGGAGCCACGTGGCCCACATAGTCTTGTCAAAGTGTTTTACCCAGAGACGGTTTGCTGGCCCAGTGTGGGAGCGTCAGTATCTCACTCCCTTGGTCCTGGCTAGGGAAGCTTGTTGCAGCTCAGTAATGAAAGCTGATTTCCTCCAGTGACATTGCTGCCTCATTTTTTCTTAAGTTAATGAGCTTGTAGTTTTTAATTAGACATAAATGGTGGCTGTCATGTCTTGCTTGTTTGTATCTTTTCATCCTGCTGTAGTACTTCCAAAAGAAGAAAACTGTCCTGGTTTTGACTGGGATAGAGTTAATTTTCTTCCTAGTAGCTGGTATAGTGTTATGTCTTGCATTCAGTATGAGAAGAATGTTGAGAACACACTGATGTTTTCAGTTGTTGCTAAGTAGTGTTTAGACTAAAGTCAAGGATTTTCAGCTTCTCATGCTCAGCCAGCGAGAAGGCTGGAGGGGCACAAGAAGTTGGGAGGGGACACAGCCAGGGCAGCTGACCCAAACTGGCCAAAGGGGTATTCCATACCATGGGACATCATGCCCAGTATATAAACTGGGGGGAGTTGGCCTGGGGGGCGGGGGGGGAATCGCTGCTCAGGAACTAACTGGGCATCAGTGGGCAAGTGGTGAGCAATTGCATTGTGCATCACTTGTTTTGTATATTCCAATCCTTTTATTAATATTGTCATTTTATTATTATTATCATTATTAGTTTCTTCCTTTCTGTTTTATTAACCTGTTCTTATCTCAACCCATGAGTTTTACCTTTTTCCTTCTGATTCTCTCCCCCATCCCACTGTGGGGTGGGGGGGGAGAAAGTGAGCAGTTGCGTGGTGCTTAGTTGCTGGCTGGGGTTAAACCATCACAAATACAAAAGGGGTAATTTACTTCTGAAATCAGGCAGCAGGGTGGGCAAAAGTGTACCCAGAACTACTGGTTTTGGCCTAGCCTGGTGTTTTGGTTATTCTCTGTGAAGGTATCCAGAAGTGCAGTTCCTTCATTCGAGACTACTTTTTATGTGGGCAGCATGGGAGTTTCAAGAGCTATTGAGAACGCCTTCATTGAAAGATGGTGTTCAGAAATCAACACATCCACCTCTGTCCCCTCCTTCCCTTGATTTTTAGGAGTTTCTTGCCCATCCCTTTTCAAGACAATTTGGCTAGCCCTTCCCGCGAGGGAGGGAGACATGTAAAGCAAGACAGCTGGGGTGGCTTTTGGAAAGAGTGGAGAGGTGGGTTGAGGAGTTATGGAAGGAATTGAGGGGTGGCGAACTGAAAAGGTGGTTTTGGAAGAGAAAGTGAGTCAGTGACGCCGTGTTAGCAAAACTACTGAAAATGACATATGGCATCTCAGGAACCTACTGCTGTGGTCCAGCTACCTGCAGAAAGGACATGTAGCTGCCAGCAAGCAGGGGTTGTGGTGTACAACATCCAGGGCTGTCCACAAATCTTACTACTTCAGAGGGTTTAATTTTCCAGGGGGAACTGAGAATCTTTGGGGCCTTATTTGCAGTGAGTCCCAGATGAGAGAGGTGGTGGAAGTGCAGGCTGAGAAATAACTGAGAAATGCAGTTTTGTTTTTCAGGCTGGCAGCCTCGATGGTTTCTTCTCTGTGGTGGCATCCTGTCCTATTATGACTCTCAGGAAGATGCCTGGAAGGGTTGTAAGGGAAGCATCCAAATGGCCGTGTGTGAAATTCAAGGTAACTAAGATACCATAACACTCAGCTGCACAAAGTTTGTCCATTAATGTTACATTCAAGATGAGCTATTAGGCAGCTTGATTTCTTTGGTATGTATTTGTAGTAACTCAGTAACTTGATCTATATGCCAGTTTTTATTCTACAGTATTTTGAAAATGCAAGAGAGCTGCAAGCCTCTAATGTAATGGGTATTCTACATGCAGGTGGGTCACTGTTTTTCATGAGCCACGGTGGAACATCACACAGCTTCAAATGACTCTTCATAAGCACAAAGCTGAAGCTAGAAATATGAATAATAAACTTCAGCACTAGGTCTGCTCACTCATATTGGATTACTTGCCACATCTCTGAGGTTCAGTTATGGGCTGGAAACCTGAAAGAGAGGCTTGCCAGAAGAGGATGCCCTGTCCATAAAGACTCCCAGATGATACTGTACTGATAACAAAACTGCCTTTCATAACCTTTTGTCCCACAGCTGTACACATGTGTGTCCTGTCTATTCCCTAACTCAGAAGAGAAGTCAGAAAATGGCAACAGGGCAAGTCTGGGGCTGTAGATTCCTCCTCTTTCATTACTGCTTGACCTGCCACCTAACATATCTGTTGGGATATGTATTTGGGCTGGGAAGGGCTGAGGGACTGGTCTGAAATCTATGTTGCTTCTAGTTCATCCTGCAGATAATACACGAATGGACCTGATCATCCCAGGGGAACAATACTTCTATCTGAAAGCAAGAAATGCAGTTGAAAGGCAAAAGTGGCTGGTTGCACTAGGAACTGCCAAAGCCTGTCTGACCGACAGCAGGACACAAAAGGAAAAAGGCAAGAACACCCTTTTGCTGGCACATATTGTTTGCTTTTTATTTCCTCATCCTTACCCTAGCAGATGTACACACAAAGATGACAAAATCCATACCTGAACTCTGTGTCCAACCTGTGTTTCATGTCTTTGGTGCCTCTAAAAGCCAAGCCATGTGGAAACTCTAGCTAGAAATCTCAGGTGTTAACTCTCAGTGCAGGGATTTGAAAACTTTGGCTTTTCTTTAAAATATACTGTGTGTAAATAATTTGAAAGCCATGTTCTGATGGGTTCTGCAAATACAAGGAGTGAGTAGCTCCTGGCTGCGGCTCACTGGGATGCAGACTGTGCATGAAGGTAAGACCCCCACCTTGTGCAGCCGTCTTAGTATGATGACCCAGCCTCTCATACCAGTGGTTCTTGAGCTCTGGAGTTCCTCAGACCCTTTCCTTCCATGTTCTAACTGGGCTGTGCACTTGTGTTAGTGGCAATTAAAATAAAGGTTTGCAATTGGTTTTAAATGTGCATACTAGTATTCAGAAACTGAAATCTGATCATGGTCAGGCTATGAAAATTAATTCACTTACCTCTTTGCTTTCACCAGCAATCTCACTTTCACCCCAGTGAAAACCCCTCTTGCTTACAAGCATGGTGTTATTTGTGAGTCAGTGTGAGACCTCATGCCTTAACCTTGCTTAACCTCAGCACGATGACTATGCAGAAGATGGGAAAACAGCAAATTATTGTTAATATGTCAGTGATCCTGAGCAAATGCAGGGGAGCAGGCACTTCCTTTCCCTCAGGTGAGGAATCGCATCTCCTCTTAGCCTTATGTGCCTCTTCACCAGGCTTTGCATCTACTGGTTCAAACCAAGTCAGAACTGAGCAGCAGATGCTGCTGTAGGGTCCTACACAAAGTGGGGATCTGATGTGCAGTGCAGAAACAGAACAAAGTTATATCTATAAACTGACATACAGTAGCACAGGGTGGAAAAGCTACTCGTGTATTTGCAGAACTAAGTCATGTTAGTCTTACTAACAGACAAATTAATTTATTTTGTATTTCTAGGACTGTAATGTCAAAAAATTACTTCTGAAAAATCTCAGGGTGACTGTTAGTCGTATCTGGATTAGTCTGCTCAGTTCTGCACTCTCCAGTACAAGAAACATATGGACGTACTGGAGTGAGTCCAGCAAAGGGCCACTAAGATGATTAAAGGAAATATCTGATGGGAGAGCATAAAAAAGATGGAGCCAGACTCTTCTCAGTGAATGGACAAGAGGAAACAGGCATAAATTTAAATACAAGCAACTCCATTGAGACATAAGCAAAAATGTTTATATTATGAGGATGAGGGAGCACTGAAATAGGTTGCACAGAAAGGTCGTGGAGTCTCCATCCTTGACAATGTTCAAAACCTGACTAGACATGGCCCTGAATAACATGCTTTGTCTGACCCTGCTTTGAACAGGGGAGTAGGACTAGCTGGTCTCCAGAGGTCCCTTCCAATCTCAATCATTCTATGATTCAAGGATATATATTAAATTAATCCCTTTGTGTTGGACAGGATGTGTCTTTTCCCTCCAGTGTTTTCTACTCAGAACCCTGATCTTTTAATTCACAGTGTAATTGTTTGCACCTTAAACTACTTAGTGGGGGAAAAAAAATATGGTATGTAGGGGTTTCCTCCTATTTAAAAGGCCTGTTAAGGTCAAGTGTTGTGTACTTGCTTTTTTTCTGTGTCCTAAGTCTAGGAACATACTGTTCCTGTCTATGATGGTAAATAACAGTATTTTACCTGTCAGGAGCATAATTTATGGCCAATCCAGCTCATCTTTTTGAGTTGATAGAAAATGTTTTGAAATAAGGAAGTACTGATTGAATTAGGTTGGATATTACTATTTCAGCAACTTTCCAAAATCATATATAGCAAGATGGATACAATAAAATTAAGTCTTCTTTCATTTCACTTTTAGAGTTCACTGAAAACACAGAAGCCTTGAAGACTAAAATGTCTGAACTTAGACTGTACTGTAACCTCCTTGTTCAGCAAGTGCATAAAACGAAGGAAGCCAGCATTTCTGGTGTATCAGAACCAGAGGTACAGCTTTATTTTTGGTGTAGACCATGTCTGTAAAGTCATGAGCATTGTGAACTTTTCTGGTCAGCCAATGTAGTATTCACTTACAGTTACTTAATATTGCACCCTCTTTCTGCAGAGAACCAGTAGGAAATAACGTACCCACACAACAGTTCTTGTTTAAATGGAGTAATACTGTATTGTGGCAAATAACTTCCCTGTGTTGGGGTAGCAAGTAGTGAGATGAGATATGGTATCTGTGATGTAGATATTCACATCGCTGTAGGTGATCATGAGTATATAATGGATCAAAAAAGCGAAAGATTTTTTATAAAAAGATAACTTGCAAGAAGCACACACTTGTCTGATCCTGAGTCATTAATATCCTGCTCAGCAAAACACTTCTCAACCAAAACCCTTGAAAGGTCAAGAGACAATGCAGACCACAAAAAAAGCAAAATTACTAGAAAGAACTGCCTGATTAACCTCACTTAAGTTAAAGTTTCAAACTTTGCAAATCTTCTTGACCAAAGAAGCCTCATTTAAGAGGGGTCTTCTAATGACAGTGATCTGCCCCTTGCTTTTAGAGAGAAATGCGTGAAAAGGGATGCATGTCACTTGCTAGAGAGGCTGGTGTGGAGCTCCAGGATGTTTCCCACTGGAGAGATGGGTCTCCAGGTGCAGGACAGGCAGGCAAAACACCTGAAGTTAATCATTTGTATGTCCAAATCATCTCTGTAAACATACCTGATAAACTGTTTATGGTGAATTAACAGACAATGCAGAAGCATGATGTAGTGTGTAAATGACTAAAAGGCACTGTTAGAACTTGCAGCTCACAGGTGCTGAGAACAAACAAGTAATGTGGTGTTTATCCAGTTCATAGTTCATGCTTCTGGGGGAAAACTCACTTTCCCTGATCTTACTGGTATTTGACTGGAAAGATTTATTGCTAAAAGCATTTCAGCATCAATAACTGCACTTTGCAGAGATGAAGGGTATTGTGGCAATGTGATATTTCATTCTGCCTGTTTTTCAGCAATTTTTTGTTCATGGGATTTTTGAAATTATTACCTGCAGATCATTCTGTATCTATTTATTTTGTTTACTTTTCATTTCTCCTGTCGGTGGTGTCTTCTGGAATGGCGTTGTTGAATACATCAAGGCTTAGTATTTAATACACTTTTAACACCAGAGATAAGTGACTAAAAGGCATTGCTTTTAAAACCCAAGCGTACTGAGCTTGTTGCAGTGAGAAGCTGACAAGAGTGGTAATGCTGTGAGGGGGCATAGCCCCAGTAATATGTGATGCTAGTTCTCTGAGCAGCTGACACATTGCATTTTAATTAATGTTAAACAGAAATCATGGCTGTAGCAGTTGTGGACTTTGTAGACATCAGTTGCTCCAAACTGATCTTCTGTGGTGAGTCCATTTCTTCCAATTGGTTTCTCCCCACAGAAAGAGATTGATATGGGAGCTCTGTTAAAATCAACATGTGACACCTTCCTGAAGACTCTTGAAGAATGTATGCAGATTGCAAATACTGCCTTCACTTCTGAGTTATTGCATCAGACCCCACCTGGATCCCCACATTTACCGGTCCTCAGAACAAACAAGGTAATGGCCAGTATCCTCTTCTCTCAGTCTTGGCATGGATGCTAAGGAGCCCTTTTGTAAAGTAGCATTTGTAGAAGTAGGGAATGCATTTTTACCCGTATTATAACGAGTAGTCCCCTACTGGACATACTCTGCTATTTCTTGTGGTTTGCAAGTGAGGTAGGGCCATCTTTTAATAAGCAGTGACCAGTCTTTTAACTTTTAATTACAGGTGAAAGTTATTAAGCATTAACTTTCAGGGCCTGCTCCAGCTGCAGACAGTGGTGTTTCAAAATACGTTGACTGTATGGCAAGTTGTGGGAGCTCACAGCAATTTTTACTCTTCTAAGCTACTGCAGCATCGGAACTCTGGTAATAGGCCAACACTAGCTGATGAGCTTATCTTTTTAATGACAAGGGCGTTTTCTTGAATCTTGGGTCCACAACTACTTAAGCAAAACCGGAGCATCTCTGGCAAACAGCAATTTAAGGTGTATGTAGGAAGGCAGATACGTCACTGCATCTGGGAAGTGAGATTACCTCACCATACCTGGTATCTGGCCTCACGTTTCTTCTGTTTTCTCATAATTTTTTTCTTAAGTAAAGAAAACATCATTGCAAAGAAAACTCACTGCCTTGTTTCTTTTCCACATGCTGTATGGTGTCTCACTTGGCACTTGCTAGCTAGCTTCTGAAAGAAGTCTCCTGGTTTTCTTTTTTTTTTTTTTTTTTTGTTTCTTTTCAGTATTTTAATGGTGTAATGTAATGGTGTAATAATGTAGCACCTTTTTCACGTTTGTCTGTATACAGCCTCCAGGTCAGAGAATTAGTGAGCGTATGCGTAGCTTTTCAGCTTTTTTGCTGACTCCAACTTGTGTTTAATAAAATGTCAAGTGTGAGAAGCATGATACGGTCTTCTTGCTTTAAAGAATATTCTCCCTCTCCACTTATCTTACAGATAAAGCACTCTGTCTTGTCCAGTCACACCTCAATGGAAAGGTATAATAAAAGTCTTTACTGTAAATCTATTTCTAATCTGGTTTTGGTAGTGTCTGTTCTTTCCGTTTTTTTTACTCTAATGTTACTAGTACTGGATGGAGGCAGAATTATATTGCTCTGAGCTGTGTACTTGGAAGCAGACACAACAAAAGGGAGCTAGCACACCCCACTTCATCTCACTTCTTTATCAGCCCTTTCCCTTTTCTTTTTCTCAGCCACCCACTTGGTGACTTACTGGTCAGTCACCAGCTAGCTCTTTCCACTTCAGTTCTCTTTCCTGCATCTTAGGTTCCACTCCATAAGCTCATAAAATCATTGATGGAGAGCAGGCTATGATTTGTGGAGTAGGTGGCAAGGGTATATATTTTAAAGTACTAATGAGGGGATATTCTTTTAGCTACAATACCTGTCTGTGATTTTCTTTTTTTGTAATCAATTGTATTTTTTTTATTATGTCTCTCTTTAAAAAAGGTAATTGTAAATATATTCAAACTCTGTAAACTGAGGTTGAATTGTTAATCCTACTTGCTGCAAAGAGCTGCCTGGTTCCTTTTATTATTTTAGACCAGTTCTTTTGCTCAGAGCAGCCTGTGACAGCCTATAATTTCTGTCGACTATCTTTCTGTTATTTTTATTTGTGTGTTTTCACAGGAAAAAGCTTACCAAGCAATGTTTTATACACTAACCATTATTCTTTCCCTTTCTTCAGGCAGATGGAATTAAACCCCTGTGAAAATGGCTCTGTAAAAGCAGAAATCAACCATCAAGAGCAAACCCTTATTAAAAGTCTGGAATGTTTAAACCTGGAAACAAATGAGGGGAGCAGTGATGTTTCTGTTGAAGATCACATAACAGAGGATTTGGCAGGTAAATATATACACTGTCTTTTATCCAGAATCATTACTCTTTAAGTGTAAATGGAGGGAAGTGTAGTCTGCCTGTGAGAACGCTGATACCTTGCTTCCCAGGAGAGGGAATGTCAGTGTATTTTAGTCTGATATCTGCCCATTGCCAAGCCTTGCCAGCATAGCTCCTGCCCTTGTTGGTAGCTAACTTGGGACTGAAAGGGGAAGGAAATTAAAAATTCTTTTTTGGACAAGCAGAGGCTCCTCTAGGTGCTGATTGACATGCGTAACAATACAGCCTGGCAGAGCTTGGGCTCTTCTTGCACTGTGGACAGGCATATTTATTCCCAGAGGGTCCCCTCTGCTGGGAATGCTGGCACCTCTGCTAGTATGTAGGGCTGCATTGTCAGAAGGGGGACATTGAAGCTTTGTGTACTGTCTGGGAGGGGTTGACCTTGTAGTCCCTCTTGATTGCTCTGACAAATCTTTACGGAAAATTAACCCTTTTTCTGCAATTAAGAGTATACTAGAAAACACCTTATTTCTTCCATTACCTTAGCAATAGCATGAAACTTAGGTTTGTGTGTGACTTCAGTAAAACACTGTTGAACTAATTCAGTATAAAATTCCATCCAACCTAGCTATATTGTTAAGGGCTGCTGAACTTAATTTTGGTAAGTCTGTCCAGATAACGTATGATTTCCGCTTGACCTGTTGAATGGACTGTATCGTTCTTGAACAGTAGCTTTCTCTGCCTGGCTGTTATTCCAAAACATACATATGCAGTCAGTGAATCAGCTGAAGATTTTAACCCCAAGTTAATGAACATGGTGATTTTGCTTTTACTTGGGTTTTCTTGGGAGTTTTTCCCATTTCTGGTGTTGTGTTGTGTAGCATGGCAAGTCCCTGCAGAATAACATGCATCTGTCACCATTTAGCATAATACCTCAAGAACACAGTGCTAAAGAAAGGAGAGCAAACCAAGTCAGGTTGTTGGTATCATTTAGCTACTGAGGTTGTTCCTATGCAAAAAAGAGAAAAGCCTATTCCCTCTTGGGTACACATATTTTTGTTGTAGAGTTTTCCTGGCAGTATGGGATGGAGTAGGATGTGCAGTGCCATCTGTATGGGGTGGGCTGACCCAGCCAGCCTGGGGCTCCGTCTTGCCAATGGCTGTATTTGGCTGCTCCCTGTGAGCCCAGGAGCTCTGCCCTGTCTCAGATACTCTTCCCTCCCTCTCCCCTTTATTAAGAGCAGTCAATCTTTAAAAACACTCAAGCACTCAAGTCCCATAAGAAATTTCTGTTTGCCATTTAGGGCTTGCAGTGTTTGAGTTTGAAATTTCAGAGGACCCCAGGCTTTCTGCATAGCACTCCTGGGGAGTCACTGCAGACTTGGGCTGTTTCTCTACTCACCAGCCCATGTGTCTTGGTAAAGGACAGAGCAGTGACATCCCTCAAACTCTAGTTCCTTAGCAGAGTCCCTTTGCTTGTGAACGAGGCATGGTCAGTGATGGCTGAGGCCATTTTTTGCTGTGCTGAGGAGAATGGCTGAAGTCTCATTGCTGTTACTGGGCGCGAGTGGTTCTTTTTTTCACCTGGCACCAGGCTTATGCAGTGGTTCTGCAAGTAATAGGGACTGCTGCAAGCTTGCTTTCAGACTTCATTTGGAGGAATAGAGTTCCTTGCAGCTTGATCCCTTCAGACAGAAGCTCAGTTCCACTTCAGGTCTATAATCCTCACTGGCTCTTGAAAGTATTCCTTTCCTGGAGAGACAGGTTCCCTGGGAAATATTGGATGCTAGTTTGACAGTCTGGCAGCAAACTGTGTTGTAGCCATGGCTTGTACACTGCAGATGCTGTGAATATATCATTTTTGCTTCCTGACTTGTTCTCTGCAGTTCTCCATGAGGTCAGAAGGTCTTACCATGCATGGGATCTATAAGACACTGTCTTCCTTTGGAGGTGCTCGTGTAGCGCTCTGTTTATTTGAAACAGATGTGCTTGATCCCAAAGAAGAAATGAAGTAGACTACAGCAGGGAAGAGGCACCTGGATCTTCTTCTGGGAAACTTTAAAGATATTCCTACAAATCAGGGAGAACATAGCAGCCTTTGATATCATAGCAGTATCCATCTAAGTAGCCAGTTTACTTACTTATCAGAAGGAGCAAACAAGTCGCTATTATTCTTTTGCTTTTGAAAATGCACTATGCCACTTTATCAGCACTGAGGAAGTTACAGCCATCTGACAAGTAATCTTTCTTTCAAGGAGATGAGTCTACTCCCTGCTGCACCCAATCGTTTCTTCAATGCTCTCCTCTCGTAAGGCTGTCCTCGCTGAGGATGTGTGGGCTCACCTGCATTGGAGCCTGGTGCTTGGTCTGTCTGATTAAAAGAAATGGGGAGGGGACTGGTTGCAATGTGGTCTGAGCACCCAACAGACCTGTGGTGTGAGAGTCATGGTGCTGGCAGGGAAGCTTTCAAACTTGCATGATCCAGATATCCAAGTGCCTTCCTTCAAATAGAAAGCATCTTGATGAACAGGAATAACAATATGGGTATGTGGCTGTTTTCTTTTTCTATTTTTGTTTTTCTTCTGTTTCCTATAAATGTAAGGCATTAAAGAAGATGGAGAGAACAAGCTGCAAGCTGTAGAAAGCTGTGGTGCCCACAAGTTGCTGCAGTCCGAAACGAATTCTTTAAGTGGATTGTCTCTGTGTGAGGAAGACAGAAATGAAAATGATTCTCCTACCTTCTTCAGTGTCATGAGCAATAGGTAGTACAGATTTCAATTAAAAGGATTATTGAAACTTTGTTAAGCCTTTAATTGACTCATTTTTAAGACTTTTCTGTCTGCAAAGCTATATTTGCTGAGATTATTTAATAAGACTGCATACAGCACAGTAATTGAAGAAGATATCCTTTGTAGAATTAGCTGTACAGAGTGGAAGGTTTTTTCCTTGTTTGTAATTGCAGGCCTTGCTTGCAGACCCTCAAATGTGTATTTTCTGCAGTCATTTACTTTAACCTAGTGAAACAAAAGCCATGTTGGTGGTTCCATGTCTATAGATTTTACTTCTATGCAAGTGAAGTGGGCATGAAATGTAATTTTGCCTTTAGAAGTTGCACAAAAGCAGTTGTTAAGGTAACAATCTCTTCTGCTTGTCCTGGACACCAGGTTCAGTGATATTGAACTTCGGGAGGAGGAGGGCATACCAACAGAAGAGTTTCTGGAGTCATGTTATGCAATTGTGCCCGTTCTGGGTAAGCAGCTCCTTCTTTTCTTCTGGCTCCTTTTGACTGCTGCCAGCTATGAGAAAAGGTGGAGCCATTGGTTTGGAGAATTCATTTCTTTGCTAAAGTGATACAGTAGAAACAGTCCCTATCAGCAGAACCAACTTCACTGGTAGTGAAAGATGTTTCTTATTCCTTCGCTTTATAGAGGATCCACTCTCATTCAGATGGGACCCATGTATAAGCTGTCTAGAAATCTATGGGTCTATCTGGAACAGTGATTTCTTCCCCTCAAAAGAGCAGCATGGATGCCCTACGCATCCAGTACAGCTGACAGCACACCATCAGCTGTACTATCTATTTGATTTTTCCAGACTTCTACCTCCAGCCAGTGCAGCCCCCCACCTGCTTGACCTCTGCATCTAACAGTGGATGTGAGGTCCCTGTGAGCATGCACCCTTTTGAAGAGTTCCAAATTGTAGGTCGGTGTGTTTTAACACTTGTGCCAGCTGGGGTGGATTGGTTCTACACCAAAGACAGACTTCAGTTTATGTTGTTCATATAGTATTCTCCTGCCATTTAGAAGGGTTATTAAGAAAGTAAATGAAACTAATTGTTTCTAAGACATGAGGACTAGAAAAAGACACAAATTAAAAATATGGCCTTTTTTTTTTTTTTTGTTCTAGACAAGCTGGGACCAACTGTTTTTGCTCCTGTTAAAATGGATTTTGTAGGTAACATCAAGGTAACAGCTTATTTTTAGCACTGATTTTTTTTTTTTTTTTTTACTAAATATCTATTTTAGGCACTAAAGCTCATGAATCGTTGTTGTAGGAGTCAATACTGGAAGGCTATTTAATATTTGGTAATGTTACCATCTGTCAGATCAGAATTCTGAAATGTCCCTAATTCTGTTCCTACAGTATATGCTGTGTTTAAATCCAGTTGTTGTGTGCAAACTTATAAAATACTTGATTGACTGCCAGGTAAAACATCTGTTACACCTAATGAATATGACTTTGATTCTAAGCTGGATAGGTTGTACATCATGATGTGATGGTAGCAATATTGACTTTAGATGGTAAAACAAACGGAGGGGGAAAAAACCCCCACCCTTTCCTCAACCAAGTAGGAGGAAGTTACTGCATTCAGAAGCAGCTTCTCAGCAGGTCGGGGCAGACCCTGCAGCCTCAGTTCTTGTTCTGGAAGTTCTTCCAGCTCAAAGTCTGAAAAGGTTTGAAGTGCTGCTTGTGAGATAAGATGTATTCATAGTGAGACTTTTCATAGCTTTTCTTTCAAAAAAAAAAAAAAAAGAAAAGAAAAAGAAGAAAGAAAAGCAAAACCTATCTTCTGAGCGTGTGACAAGGAACATTGCATACATTCAGATTTGTTTGGTGCAAAGTAAGACAGGTATCCGCTTATCTTACTGAAGGTAGCCACTAAAAGACTGAAAATAGCAAGAGAGAAGAATGTTATTTAAAAAAGTAAAACCTTGAATGTTTATTGTCAAGTGATAGGCAACTGCTCCTTTAATGTAGAAGAAGAATCGGTTTATCTGCCCCTTATATATTTTCTCTCTTGTTTTTGTGAGGAGTTGTGTATAACAAATTTGGAAATACATTAAAAAGCTTAAGCATGCTGATGACTGCTAAGTGTAATTGAAAATTTGCAGCTTAGCAGTTGTCAGAAGGTAATCTTGCTTGTACTTGAAGTTCGAAGCAAATGGGACTTTGCTTGGAGAGCAGGGTGAGTTAGCTCCTTTCCACCAGTGTGGAGGATGCCATGTGAATCTAAAGCATTTTGTAAGACAGAAATGGTAGGTTCCATGTAAATCTTTGGCTGAGGTGCCTTTTTTCGGTTGTGTTAGCCAGATGGCTAGGCAGATGTGTCTGGGTTGGTGTCCGGGAAAGGCATGCCCCGTGTGGCAGGGCAGCGGTGCCATGGGGAGTGTGGGACTTGGTTGGGGATCTGTGGTATGCCTTTGCAGGGAAGAGTCCTGGCAAATAGGTGGTATTTACAGGATGGGTCACTGTTTGTTTTTAAAAGCCTAAAGCTTCGCCTCTTGGTTTTTTCTCCAGAAAATAAACCAGAAATTTATAACCAACAAAGAAGAGTTTGATACCCTTCAGAAGATAGTGCTCCATGAAGTGAATGCCGGTGTAGCACAAGTTAGAAACTCTGCTACGGAGGCTCTCCTGTGGCTGAAAAGGTAACGGCCTTGCTTCTACTTAAACTATGAACTGCTGAGGTGGATTGAGGGGCCTCTCACCAGTGCAAGCTTAGGTACATGGAGCAAACTGGTTATTTTCCACAGGCTCCATCAATCCAAACTGGCTAGTTTCAAGTTTAATGTGTCGTCTGTGGCTGTATCACTGCAACTTCGCCAAAACACCTAAAAAAGTGATCGCAGGCAACCTTTTTTCCCCATAAAAGTGAAATTACACTGGGTGACTGATCCTGCTGGGCCAGAACGTCAAGCAGGTGATTTCAAGCTGCAGCAGAAATGTTTTAGCAAAGTGTTTTTTCTTGGGCTAGGAGAGAGGTTGGAGGAGGTGGCTGCATTTTTTTAATTCAGGTTGAAAATGTCGCCTTAATTCTGAGTTTATGGCACTTCTGAATTGTATTACAACTTTGGGGGCTTTGTTATGCTTTGGGTTACTTTGTTATAAACATGGTTTCTTTTTATTTCGTGGGTTCATCCTGACAGAGGCTTAAAGTTCTTGAAAGGGTTTTTAACAGAAGTGAAGAATGGGGAAAAGAATATCCAAACAGCTCTGAGTAAGTGCCAGTTGCTTTATTCTTCATGTACTTCTGAATTTACATGCTTGGCTATTTTCCTCCTCCTTTAGAACCTGCTTTTTCTTTTCTTCAGTGACTAATGATGCAAGTAATCTCCAAGACATAACTTTTTTGAAAACTGCAGTTTTTGAAAATGGCCGTCTTCAGGCACATTACTAGATAACTGGTCAATGTTGATTTAATAGCAGATAAAGATTCCTTTAATTGGCATTTTTTCGGCAAGGAAGACAGTCACATCTTAGGGAAAAAAGTGCTTTGTCTCATTCCATTTTCTCTACTGGTTTGCAGCGAGAGTGCTCTCAAATTTATAGATGCTGTTGTGTTATTTTTTTAGTTCCTTGTGATATTGGCCATCACTCTTTGAAGTCACCTCTTTGCCAGTATGGCGGTGAATTGCTTGTATCAGGAAAGAAGGGTTTTTTTCCAAGTACACAATTTCTGACAGTCAGGCTGGTGCCCACAGCAAGCATAAAACAAAATACAAACCCCTCTTAGACTTAGGTTATTCTTGAGTAAGACCTTCTCTATGTCCATGCAGTCTAATGTTATGATAATCCTTCAAAACAGGTTTTTTTAAAGCTTTTTTTTTTTTTTTTAGTTTCTTTTAAATAGCTAAGCAGTCGTCCAATAGGATTAGTAAAAAGAAGTACTACACTGAAGTATGTAAGCAGGTCTTGGAAGTGAGACTGTAAATACACTGCTACCAGATGTGGATGTTAAACACCCCAGAAAGTCAAGGCACATATTTGACCTTCTGAGCGTGAAGGCTTCAGCACTGAATTACTTCTTGAATTGCTCTGCTTCCACAGCAGAGCCATGCTGCTGGTTTTTTTTTCTCACTTCTTCCTTCCCTTTCTCCCCCTGAAAAGCTCTTCCATATCTCTATCACCAGTGCAGCTTTGGTTTACTGTTACAGTTTCTTATTTAGGAGTTACTGTGCTATTTGAATCTCAAGTAAAGATGGGGTATACATTCTCTTTCTACAACCTCAAATATCAAGCTAATGAAATGAAAATAAAAAATGGAATATCCACCAGTTCTTATGATCTTCTGAGTAGCAAACAGCTTTCTAAAGGGATTTGTCTTTACTTGGGATTTAAATCTAAGCAAACTTTTCAACTTCTGGTGTTTTTAGTGTCCCCTATATTTGCTGACAAGGCAGAGAATAGACTTGTCAGTCCTGTTTGCTACACAATACTCTTTTTTTCTCCTTATTTTATTGCTCTTATTACTGTATGCTTTTCTCACAGATTCTCACTCCTACTGTAAAGTAGAAAAGCTGCATTTCCCAGTCATTAGACTGATAGATGAGGAGTACTTCATATTACAGCAAAACTTGTGGCTGTGTTTTACTGACTTTTTATACTCTTCCAATAATAACTGTCTGCAGTCTTTTGAGCAAATATCCTAAAGCAGCAAAACATAGAGGTTCTCTTTCTTCAAGGTGAACAGCTCAGGGAAAGTATAATACAATGTCAGATACTTAAAAATTCAGCTGAAGGATGAGGATATGAAATGATGACAAAGACTGGGAAAATATGGCTCAAAGATGTTTGGCTTTGTATATAGAAAGCTTTGTATATGAAAGTGGAGCTGTCTAGGAATGTAACAAGGGCCTTCATCAAAGGCTACACTCAGGGGCACTCACAATAGAGATCCTGAGGATTATTTTAATAAGGGGCCTGTGCTTTCTGTTCCAATGACCCTCGAAACTTGACCCTTAGATGTAAAGACAGAGTTCTTGGTCAATGCCTGAACTAACCACCTTGATTGAGGCTGACTAACGATCACTTTGCAGGATTGTTTGACCCTGTATATTATTTTCTCAGACTTGCACTGAACTGAGAACTAGATAGTAGAAGTGTTAGTCGCGAAGCACAGCTAGTCAAATAAAAATTATATTTGCCTTCCTGTCTGTTAGAACACTTACTTGCTGCCAGTGAGTTGAAGGAGATTTGACAGCAGAGCTGAAATGCCAGTGCAAAAATCCCAAATCTGTCATCTCGTTTCAGTCATAACTTTGGTCAGAAACAGTCATTATTTGCATCCAGTGGCAAGAATATATCCTTAAATAGTTGTTTCTAAGCTCTCTGTGTTCTCTAAGTTCTCTTTGTGATGCAGACTTAAAACTGCCATACATCTATCTCTTGATGAATTTTTGTTTTTTTCTTCCTTTAAGACAACGCTTATGGAAAGACATTACGGCAGCACCATGGCTGGGTTGTCCGCGGGGTCTTTGCAGTAAGTATTTATCTTGGTTGCTGATAGAGCTGGGAGTCTTGTTAATGTGGTCTTATGTTGTGTGTAATTAATAAACCATGTTAAAATTATAAGCATTAAAATGAATAGAATCCCTTGTCAAACCTTATTTTCTGGCTGAGGATTGTGGCTATCACTATATTCAGTATTGGGCTTTCAGGGTAGAACCTGCTTTCTGGAGCCAAAACAGACAGATCATGCTTGAATGCACATTTTTTTTTCATTGTGCGTTTTTAAGCATAGTCTTGCAGGACTATTAATTGAAGAAATGAGGGTTTGATGTTGCTTTTTTGAGGACTGCTCTCTCTTTGGATGTGAGCATCCAAGAAAGGTTAGTGCAGAGTGTGTCAGGGAGTTGAAGTAGAATATATTGGCTAGAGGAAATGGTTTATTTTTGTCCAGTCTGGCAGCTCCCCCTCGTGTCTGTCACTGGAAATTATCACTGAAATTGAAAAAAGAAGAGCCTCATAGAGGCGATCGTGACAGACTTTGACTGGGAGAAACAGAAATGTTGGGGAAGGCTTTCTAAGGACTGTCTTGAGAATGGGACTTCAATGTTGAAGTGTGTGACACTAGGGTTGGGAGCTCCCCTAACAAACTGTACTTTATTTGGGGTTTGTATTTAATTCACTTCCTAAAAATCAGACCTCTCTGAAGATGTCTCAAACTGGGGATCTACATAGAGATAATAAATATATATATATATTAGTCTCCCTGTCAGTTAAAAATCTTAACATATGCACATACGCATAAATACGTTAAAGCTATGCAATCTAAGTGCAAAGAGGGATGTCTTAGAATGTCTTAGAAGTTTTCATGGCTTTACTTTGATTTCTTTTCCTGTTCTGTTTTGCAAATCTAAAAGCTTTGGTTCCTCTCCCAGTTAGCTTTAAGGGCAGCTCCAACGTACGAAGACTTTGTGGCAGCTCTGTCTGTAGAGGAGTGTGATCCTCAGGAAGAAACATTTTACAAAGGAATGCAGAGGGACCTCAACATTTACTTGCCAGCCATGGAAAAGCAGCTAAATATCTTGGACACTCTCTATGAAGTACATGGTTTGGAGTCAGATGAGGTGGTATGACTACAGCAAGACCGTGTCTTAAAACTTCAGGGACTGTGTCTGTTAACAAAGATTTCTTTTGTTTTGGGTTTTTTTGGACATTGTTTCTGTTCATTGTATCTTTTCAGGTGGGAAGGGTGTTGTGACTGTTTTGGGGGAAGGGTATGTATGATTTTTTTTTTTTTTGTTTATTTTTTTTTGTTAATGCTTGTTTTGTGTTTAAATGCAGAGGTACTGTTTCTCTTTGGGTCATAACTATGTCGGTGATGAATGTTTTTGACTGTTTCCCTCCTGCCTGTGCATGTCCTCTTCTCTTCACCTTATAAAAGTAACAGAGCAGAATTTGGCCTTTGCTGCCGTACCTTAGGAGAGAGCCGCGTGTGGAGTGGAGCCGTTGGGACGTCAGCACGGTGCCCAGGCTGGTGCTGCTGGCTGTGGCTCTCCCATGCCCTGTGCCCACTCCCTGCGGTGGCATAGGAGGACAGAGGTAGTGAGAGTTATTGTTACCCTGGTAGCAGAAGAGAAGGGCAGCTAAATGCCAGCTTATAAGGTACATGGTGAGTTTGTCCCTTAATTTGGGTTGAAGCTTTTTAATGCAGCAGCTCTCCAAATATTACAGCGATCTTCAGCACAGGCGTATGTGGCTGGTGGTCTGCGCTTCCCCAGGAATCAGCCTTTGAAACTAGGTGTCATGTTCCCTGACCAGCTCCCAGTATGTACCATGTTCCTCCCTCTCAGCTCCTGCCAGTAGATCACAAGAAATTTGCTGGCACAGACTGGCAGAGCCCAGCCAATTTCAACAGTGCTTTACACAAGTAATCGAAAATCATGTCCATCATCCTCGTTTATGAAGGTTTTGGTGGGTTTTTCTATTTTGGGTTTAGGGTTTTCTTAAATTCACACAAAAACGTAATACTTGCTTTTAAATTGAATACAGGTAGCAGTTTAAAAAGCAGATTTCATTAAAATCCTTCCTAGGCTGCCATTATGGGCAGAGACTTCATGAATGTGGACATGAAATGAGTAGAGCATAGGGGAAGCTAGAATTTGTCACGGAGCCATTACACATCAGGCTAATTACAAACCTTAAAATCTAAAATTATGTAAGAAGTGACTGGAAATTAAGAAAGTAAGATTTGCCCTCTTTCCCATCTTGCTGATACAGATAAAAATGTGCTCCTTAACACTGCTGCTGTTAAAAATAATAAAGAAGTCCTTTTAGCTAGCGATACAGTTAAGGACAAAATTCCTAGTTGTGTCGATGACTAGGAGGCTGTCTGTGAATTATTGACTGCCCATTCAAGGCATAAGCGGGTCTCTCAGTGGTGACTTAGGGCTTCAGATGGCTTTGTGCAAAGAGCTGAGTTTAAATCACGTGCAGGAGGAGAGAAGACTGTGCTAATGAGGCACTTAGAATTAGTAAATCTTCATAAATATAGAAGTCAGTGTTGCCATACTCACAAAAGCAGTACTGGCTTTTGCTAGGCTAAAAACCATGCTGTCGATAAAGTGAATGTACTGCAGGCCTGCTGCCCCGCATCGCTCTGTGATGGGAGCCTCTCTGCACACCGAATACTTGATCCTTTCTAAAGAGCCTAGCATTGTGAGCTTTAAGAAAAGCATATGATGCTTGAAGAAAAGACCAAATGTCACACTTCGTGTATACAGCAAGGTACCAGGACTCTAATTAGGCATTTAAACAGTTGTCCTGTCATCTTCTCTGAGTTGTGCCTATCAGTAGTTCCTGCACACTCCAAGAGGAATGAGAAGGTTGTGGGGGTTTTAGTTTTTTGGGGTTTCTTAATTTAAGTAGTATATATTTATGTTTGAGTACAAAGTCAAAACTTTTGACCAAAGCTCCATTCAATAATTTCACTACTTGCAGTGCTAAGAATGAAGCAGAGAGCCTTTGGGATTTGGCTGTCTGCTTCTTGTAAGCATGAACGCAAAGAAACCACCCCTGTAGTAGAACAACCAACTCTCAACCCTGACTTGGTTTCCTCAAGGTTTTCAGCTGTTATGTGGGAAACTGCTGTAATAGTTTTTAGCTGAATGCTCTGGGAAGGCAATGGAGACCACATTTCCACAGAATATCAGCTGGGGTATGGGGAGAGCAGGAAGAGATCCCTCTTCTCTAGAAATTAACTGTCCGATCATGAAGAAAATTGACTTCCCTTTTTGCTCTAAGGTTTTCCAGTAGCAGGAAAGTGTATTCAGCACTTAGTCTTGGAGGTATTTGGGGGTTTTCCATTTGTTTTGTTAGGTTTTGTTTTGTTTTTTAACTAGCAGAGAACCACTGGTTTGTTAGTAGTGCATCAGATCCAATGTTTGATAGAGTAAGTCAGGAAGCTTTATTTCGTAGGCAGAGAACTTAACAGCTTCATTGGGCCATTAGCTTCAGCAATTATTAACTTCTACCACTCTTCTTTCTTCTAACAAAGAGAGAGTGGTCCACATTGCATATCCTCTAATCAGCATGACATCCTGCCTTGGAGCGGGCTTTCTTGTCTTGCTCTTCTGTGTAAAGTTGGTCTTTCTGAACTCTGGAATTGGTGCTTGAGAACATTCTTAGGAGACTGTGGCTTCAGGGGACCCCTTTGTGCTTGTTGTTAAACAGGGTACTTGTAGAGAAGGAATTGAGCAAAGTCTCCTTGCCTTCAAAACTTGTATTTCACCATGCACTGCTCTTGCAGGGCATTGAGCACTTCTAAGACTTAGGAATGCCGTATTTCCAGTCAAACCACCACTGAGGAAGAAACCCATGCAGCATGTTGCAGAGCTGAACTCCAAGTTATACCCCTAAGGATGCAATAGACCAGATGACAAAGTGGAAGCAAACACGCTGTGGGACAATTCACTTCTTTCTTTTCCTGTGATGTCAGTGTGGCAAGCAGAGAGGATTGCTTTTGATTTTAATAGTTGTAGAGAGCAAGCAACTAACTTTTGGCCTTCAAATTTAGAATTGGAGAGAAGAAGGTCAGTGTTTTCTGTTTGATTTGTTTGGTTTGTTGATTGGTTAGGGTTGTTTGGGGTTTTGAAAACACCTGGTATTTATGAACAACTGACCTGCATACTGATAGAGGTCCATGTGACTCTCAGATAACAGCACCCTTGCTCTGTATACTTTACATGAACTGCTTTGGTTTCTTAAACTGCACTAGTCTAAAGTTTTTGCGTCCCTTTCCTTTAGAAATGCTTTTGGCTGTTTCCTTCAATGTCTAACAGTTGCATATTCTCAGGGATTTTACTTAGCCATGGCAAAATAAGAGTAATCGCAGCCTTACCCTAGGGCAGTAAGGCTGCTTTTTGTGAAATTAGTATAGCTGAGCGTAGAACTCTGATACAGCATATGACACTGACAGTGTCTATCCAGTGTGCATCCTTGCTGAGACATGGTAAATCCCAAAGCAATCTGATAGAAGTGCTATCTAGTACTAAATAATGGCAGTCAGCATATTTGAATAGAGATTATACCCACATCTTTGTAATATAGTGCCATTGGCATTAGAGCAGAGCTCTCAAATAATTTCAGTCGAGTTCTGCTTAGCAATGGGAGGCTTTTATTTATTTTATTTATTTTTTTGTTATTTTTTAAAAATAAACTATGTTCTGGAGCCCCCTCTGCTATTTTAAGACACCATACTCAGTTGCATATTGAAGTTCTGTGACATTACAAATGTAGAATATGAACTGGATACTCAAGTGCTTTAGTGTAAACTTAAGGAGTCATTGAAACATCCCATCTTGACACTGTTGTAATATGGGTCTCCCTTTAACAGATGCACTTAAAGTTAAGGGCCATATACCTTCACTTACAAGCTTTATGTAAAGCGTCATCAAGATTTAGGTTACAGCTGTTTGTTTTAAAAATGTTTCATAGTGCGAAAAGTGTCACTTGGTTGGCTGAATGTATAAAAAGTATGCCCAAAATGTGCTCCAGTTGTTTGCAGCATGCTTTGGCAAAGGGGTGCGGACCATTACAGAAAACAGTGTTACTATGTCCATATGTTGGACCTTCTTTTCATTATCACTTCACATTTTGTGAAAAACTTTAGGGGACCTTAAACTGCCTTTCAGACACCAAAAAAGATCAGTAGCCTGTCCCTACCTGGCTATCTTTCCCTCTTCCCCCATCTGGTCACCACCCCTTCCTGTCCTTCCATTGTCATCTGCTTTGCTACCAGAGCTGTTGCTGTCAGGTGGAAGCATCTCTCCATAAGAGCAAAGCAAGAAGTTTTGTAAGTGATACAAATGTAAATGTGGAAAATCAGGCCTGAATTCTTTGGCAGACAGTCAGATGGAGGATGTGCTGCTTTTCTCTGAAGTTTCTCCCTGGTTTGGCGTATTTTGCCAGGAAAAGCACACTGCTTTGAACTTTTAATTTCACCAATGAAATTTAAATTGGGACACTTCAGACTTGGCAGTTCTACCTATTACAAGTGAAAGCACAGGGATTTTTTTTTTTTTAATTGACTTATTTCTTTTCTCTTGCCTGTGTAGTACAGATAAAACAAAAGGAGAACAGGGTGGAAATGACTGAATTCGTGCCTCTTTGCTACATTCTGTAGCCCCTTGGTGAACAAACCCTGCAAACTACTGCATGCTCCAAGCAATATAAAATCACCCTTGTTGCGGAAGGGGTATCATAGCGCACTTACTGGTTCTGAGCAAGCCCAGGCAGTAGCTGATCCTGCTCACAATTCATACGAGGATTTAAGCACTTGCTTTGAAGTTAGAACATAGGCGTATGCTTCACTTAAACACACGTGCACTCTCCCACTGGCATGCAGTTCTTCAAAATGTGGTCTTTGACTATCATTTTTAATATCCCTTTCTTGGTATAGGATTTCTCCCCTCAGATACTCCAAATGTGCTAGAGGTGGATTTTATTTTTCTTTTAATATATTAAACTTCCTTGGTTTTATATCCTGATTTCTGCTTAACACTAAGTTTGTTAACTTTATTTTGCATTGCAGCATTTAGGGGGTCCAAAACTTATCAATTCCTTTATTTAAAGCCATCTTGAAAGTTTGAGATTTATGTCTACTTGAAGCTAAACAAGTAAATTGCATTCCAGAATATGGTGACTAAACTGAAAACCAAAGCAGCTTGCTTTTGTGGTTTCCTTTCCTATTTTCTTTTTTCAAGCCAATTTTGGGCATACATTTTACCAATGTCAAGCTGAACTTGCTGCAAGCCTTGCTTATACGTGCTAAAATACATTACATACATACCGAAATACATTTAAAGATGAAGAGAAGGTATATTGCCTCACACTTTAAATTTACTTAATTCTAAGGGCTTGTTCATGCCCCCCAAATCACCTCTTCCAGTGTAAGCATTGCACAGATTGTGCTATCATAAGCAGTTCAGTCCAAAATACTTTGGAGTTTCCAGTCTGCACCATCTCTCAAATCATACAGCATCTGTCTCTTCTTTTGGAGCATTGTTAAGACCTTTGTCAGACTTTTATATTATTTCATTATAATTAACTTATTTAAAATAAGCATGTTTTAAAATCTTGCTTTCTCCTTGCATGGATTTTGTTCCTTTTATTATGATAGAGGTCCTAAAGTGCTCTTCAGGACTGCATCTGTTCTAGGTACTGTGTGAACAGTCAAAAACAGTGTGTTTTTGGTTCACAGAAACTACCTGTATGTATCTTTGTACGAAGAATGTTAACACACATGGAGCCTGTTTTGATTACGAGAATAAAAGCTGTGTCTGGCATATGGTTGTGGGTCCTTGGCCAGTGTAAATATGTGAAGGCTGTAGTTACGAAAGCCAGTGTGAGAGGAATTAGAATTTTAAAATTGCATGTATTAATTGACCTTCTTTTGCCTGGACTTGAATCTCTTCTGTAGAGATTTCAAAGACTTCAGAAACTCCTCCTTGGTCATCTGGAGATGCAGATGAAGACTAGTGCTCCGTAATGAATGTGAGTGTAACATCTCCCTTGCCCTCTCCCCGCCTTTTCTTTCTCTCTTTCTCTCTGTGTATAAACACAGCATGGACCTGAGAGCAAGTCTGTGATACCCAAATGTCAATCTCTAGCAAGGGCAAGTCCCTCTGTTAAATGGCAACATCCAGGCAGAGATCGGTGAAGTGGCGGAGGCATTTTCTCAGCTGGAGAAGAGAGACGAGACTGAGCCCCTGCCTGTGCCTAACCAGCCCTGTGGCAGGGGGAGGATGCACGTATCCTGTTGCAGCACCAGCAGCACTGCTCAGCTAAAGCTGGTTGTCTCCTGTGCGATACAGGAGACTCTGAACCCTTCCAATTGCAGCAGGCCCCAGAGCATCAGCTCTGCAAAGGCTGAGAGCTGCATTTCCTTCAGCAAGGGCTGAGCTCTGGCAGGAGCCCCGAACTCGGCATCCTCTGTCTCACCTGCTGGGGCTGAGCTGGTGGATAGCTGGCACCTCAGTGAGGGACGAATAGTTTAGAAGGCCTTCCAGGGCAGAGATCACATCCCTCTTTCACTGCTTCAGGGTTTTGTTCATCCTTTCTCCTTCCTAAGGAAATGAGCAGGTTATCAGTGGTGAGACCCTGGCAGTTCCAGCTAAATAACAACAGTCGTGTCACTAATGCTTTCAGCAGTCTCCCTAAGACACTGTCTTGGCTCTGTTCCATGGGCATGTGGAAATAACTTGGCACATGGGTGAGCCTGGGTGCCACTGGCATGAGCTGTCATTGCAGCCATGGCGCAGGTGGCTTTGGTGGCTCTCCTGAGGCGTCAGCTGTGCCACAACAAGCCACTGCGCCCAGTCCACTGCGTTACCTGGCAGCTCGTCCGAAGCCATGCTGTTACATGGCACGGTTAGATGGGGCTGCTGCTGGGGCAGAGCTCGGTGCTACACAGAGCTGGCACCTCTGGTGCTGCTGTCTATACTGTGTTATGCTGTGCTAGACAACTGTAGCTCTGCGCACCAAAACGAAGGGGATGTATGCAGACAGACATTGAAAGCAGTACAGAGTCTATCAAAACTTCACTCGTGTGCAGCATTATAATGAACTGTTTTCCTTTTCTTGTTTGAAATCACATGGTGCTGTTGTAGCAGAAAGATGAGGTTTCAGCTTTCCATCCAGGCACGCAATAAACAAATTGAACAGATGTCCATTGTCAACAGAGAAGTAGTGACTTGCAACTTGCTATAGCCATGCAGACCAACTTCTTTCCATTGGTATTTTTGGACCAGAGGAGGACAAGGGAAGTGATGGGCTCCATCATGCATCATAGTATCTGCAGACCTTCCCCATAGCTGTCAGTACTTTGGCAAAACCCACAATCTAATGCCTTGAAGCCCAGCTTCTCACCATGAGCTGCAGTATCGATTTGCCAGCCAGTACTGCAGTGTCCTATTTTACAGCTGAAACGTGTCCACAGGTAAAGGAGAGCAGAACGTGGTGGCTGTGCCCAGGAGGTCTGCAGCTGTGCAGAAGGACCGTCTGCCAGTGTCAGTCATTAGTCAGCTCTGTAAAATGCTCTGCTCTCCTCAACAGCTGAACACGGACCAGCAGCGCTGCACAGACTAAGAGAAATCCTGTGCACAAAAAGATACCTCCCAGGCAAGTGTCTCCTCACTACAACATCCACTAGTTAAAAAACCCAGATCTGTTGCCATTACAGGATCCCAGATGAACTGCAGAAAGAACCCCAGCTAAAGCTTTGACAGAGTTTGTGATGTTTCTTAGTAAAGGTCACGGGCTGTGATAGTGGCTGCTAAATTCCTGTCCCCACAGGAAGCTAGATCCATGGTTCAAAATAAAAAATGGTGTGCTGAACGTGTAGGGTTCATAGGAACACACAGGTGCTGCTGTTAAAACAGGAGGCTCAAAGAGGACACATTAAAGACTCAGCAATGACCAAAATATCAGTAAATATTTTTTCTTAGGGTTCCTGAACATGGAAAAAGACTATGTTTTCTGAATTTAAGGGGAAAAGGCAATGCAAGCTCACAGCACCAAAGCTTTGACGAATGCAACCAGGCAGAGTGAAACCTTTACTGGGCTGGTTTCTTTTTAGTCCAGCTGGAAACCCTGTTATGCTGGGGACAGCGTGGGGCTGCCGTGCAGTTTTGCTGCCCTATAGGAAATATAAAGCTATTGAGATGCAGAATATGGGACCATAATTCAGTGCTACAGCCTGGATGGAGCACAGGTTCTGAACACCAGTTTAATGTGTTTATGCAAAGCTGTTCCCTGAATAGGAATCATGAGGAGAAAAGTTTTCTTTATCTTTTGAGGACTGGTAGACTAAGTGTCAAGCAGATGTACTGGGACTGAGAAAAGGAAGTGCAGGATGTACTACAGTACGTCAGACACTTTCAGACATTGGTGCAACCAAGCTAAGTGTCTGTCCATCTGGAAGATTTCATCCAAGATGGTACCATGTATTTTTTCCTAATATTTCAATACATTGACCCAAATATATTTCTTAATTAACATATATTTATTCCCCTCCTTCTGTGTCTAACACAGATTTTAGATTTGTTTCTTGTGTGTTATCATTAAAAAAACACATCAGCCTGAGAAAGCTTCAAGCTTCCCTTCCCTGCCCCATGAGGAGGTGGTTCCCAGCGAAGCTGCAGTAACGGCAGTGCAGGCTCAACCCCCAACGTTGAGGATTAGGGAGAAAAGCTTTTCCAAGTTTTGTTGTGTTCTTGCATTGCCCTAACCTTCACCTTTTACCAGCCGGTATTACTTTGCTGGTGTTCTGGCTTGCAAGGTCTGGTAAAATTTCTCCAGGATCTTTGACTGCTTACCCACCGCTTTAGCAAGGCGTCACCATTAGTGCAGGAGTTTCGCCTGCAGCAGGAGGTGCTGAAATTGGTGATAGTTGTGTCCTTCCAGAGCTGTCAGTCAAGGAGTCACTGAGATGCTGCTTCCCTGTCAGGGCCCCCAACAGGTCCTGGTGCCAACCAGTGGCATTTGGCAGCTTCCTAAGTAGGTACCTCACTGCTTTCAGCAACATGCAGTGATGTGTGGCCTGTGCAAAGTCCTGCAGCAATGCCAAAAAGAGAACAGGTCACTGCTTTCTCAAAATCAAACAGATCTGAGACTTCAAATGCATTTGCATCTATTTGTCTTCATACCAGGGCTCCTGCTCCAGCTATGGCTTTCCGCCAAAATAATTTCCAATCAATTTAGCATCTGTTTCCAGTGTTGGTATCGCCAGCTCATCTGTAGTCTTCAGAGACAGACGTGCCTCACATAGTTTCCTATAGCTCATAGTTTTCCACTTGCTTTCTTGCTTAGCAGCTGGCACCCAACCTCCTTCCTGCAAGCGAGAGGAAGCTGTGTGCCGCGCAGCCTCTGCCGTGTTGCCACCGCTCGCCTACCCCGCTTTCTCCCTAACGTCACATTTGAGCCGCGGTCTCAGGTATTCAACACTCGCTGAGCCCAAGGCTCCATGTCCCACGCATCGAGCAGCAACCAGCCTTCCCCAAAACAGCAAAACGAGGAGGTTTGCCCCACAGGCAGGACACACCTGCACGTGCAGTGGGGTGCTGCGGATGTCTCTGTGAAACCCGTGCCCCTCCGGGCACTGTGGGGGCTGGGAGAGCTTTCTTGCCAAAACCACGGTGGGAGACTGTCCTGGTTTCAGCTGGGATAGAGTTAACTGTCTTCCTAGTAGCTGGTACAGTGCTATGTTCTGAGTTCAGTATGAGAAGAATGTTGATAACACTGATGTTTTCAGTTGTTGCTAAGTAGTGTTTAGTCTAAAGTCAAGGATTTTTCAGCTTCTCATGCCCAGCCAACAAGAAGGCTGGAGGGGCACAAGAAGTTGGCACAGGACACAGCCAGGGCAGCTGACCCAAAGTGGCCAACGGGGTATTCCATACCATGGGACGTCACGTCTAGTATAGGAACTGGGGGGAGTGGGGGCAGGGGGATGGACGCTCAGGGACTAACTGGGTGTCGATTGGCGGGTGGTGAGCAATTGCACTGCCCATCATTTGTATATTCCAATCCTTTTATTACTACTGTTGTCATTTTGCTACTGTTATCATTATCATTATTAGTTTCTTCTTTTCTGTTCTATTAAACTGTTCTTATCTCAACCCATGAGTTTTGCTTCTTTTCCCGATTTTCTCCCCCATCCCACTGGGGGGGGGAGTGAGTGAGCGGCTGCATGGTGTTTAATTGCTGTCTGGGGTTAAACCACAACAGAGACCCTCGTCAAGAGCAAGAGGCACGCTCTTCCACGCAGAGCTTTGTTCTACTGCCCCTGGCCCTCATGTTGAGGCACCGCCAGTCCTGCCTCAGCAGATGCACCAGCCAGGCACGGGGACCTTCTTGCAGGCACTTGTCTGTAAGGAGTCGTCCCCTTGTCGGGGACACGCTGAATGTCCCAGTCACACAGTGGATCTGCAGGAGGTAGAAATAAACGGACGCCTGTAAAGTTGAAAGCAGACGACGTTTA
The DNA here is from genome assembly GCF_964188355.1 of Buteo buteo. Taxonomy (NCBI): domain Eukaryota; kingdom Metazoa; phylum Chordata; class Aves; order Accipitriformes; family Accipitridae; genus Buteo; species Buteo buteo. The sequence goes on from NC_134172.1 coordinate 39,609,693, forward strand.
TTGCTAACACACACACATATTTATAATCACATATTCTGCAAAGTCACTGTACACGTGCACAAGCATAAAATATGATTGATTATATCAACTCTGTAAACACGCATAAACATAGGACATAATTGGTTATACTAACTAAAACATGCAAAACTTGTCTCAGTCTAATTGGTCAAGATAAACTGCTGAATTCAGGTTCTTTGTGCCAAGTTCCCTTTATCGTGGAATGCGCACCTGTGTTTTTCTAATTGGCATCTTTCTTTTTTTGTCTTCTTGTTTATTCTGTTTGAGGTCTTCTAAAGGCATCTGGAATGCTCTTGTGATCATTAGCTAAATATGTGTCCACAATTCCCCCTTTTTTGTTTTTCGTCAATTAACACCTGCTGTATTGCCCTTTGCAAAGATCTATGAACACAATTAATTAAACACAGTAAAAGCAACATTATACCTAATAAAATACATAAGAATAAAAGAAACCCCGATTTTTAACAAAGATACAAACCAACTCCTAAGTGCCCATCCTGCAGCTAAATGCTCTAAGCCAAAATGACAGCTTTCTTAATTGTGTTAAAGCTCTTGAAGCTCCTTCTTGCCTCTGCAGTTCTGTTATCTTGTTTATTAATTGCTTCACTGTCCAAGTTCCTTATGTCTGTTGTTTTTCTGGTGGTTCAAAGTCCATTCATACTGCAGCTGTCATGTACTCTGGCCCACTCATGCTAACTGCGGCCTACTTATGCTAACTAAATAATCAGGCTCAAAGAAATGTCCCCCATTTTCCATGAAATCTCCCACAATTCCCCCCCTTTTTTTTTTGTGCAAGCCAAGTTACACGAAATGCTTTTGCAATCATACGTTCAACTATTTTTATGATACATGGTAGAATCATTACAACTGCTAATATTACAATTAAAATAACTAAGCCATGCATAAGCAAATCTTTCAACCATCCTGTAATTCCCAAACTTGCTAGCCATCCACTTAACGCTGTGTCAGTTATCATGAGCCTTCTACTCTGAATCATGTTGATATCGGGTGTTAGTAACGTAAGTCGTTCGAGGCTACATGGCCTCCTGTTAAGTTTCGCTGGAATTTCCCCCCACGCTCTATTCCCACAAATTAAAAACATCCCCGCAGGTAAAGCAGCTGGAATAGAAAAAAGAGCATGATATTCTGGAATAGATATAGTTACACCAAGCTGTAGCATTTCTATATACAGGCAAAATAGCATTTACATTCTGACCCTTTCGAGTGGTGTTATAGGTGTAGTTAAACATCACATAGGCATTCACGATGACTGATCCTAACAACTCTAACTCTTGAGGTTCTTGCATTACTTGAGGCAGGTGTGCATACACACCGTCCCAATTATCGACACAGGATTGTGGGTTATTACAAAGGGAAAATTCAGGCATTGGATCTGGCCAGGTGTCTAGAGGTAACCCCTCCAAACAGGTAGAAAAAGGATTTTCAGAGGTAGTGACAGAAAGACATATAGCTTCTTGATGCATTATGTTCGCCAAAGTTACCCATACATTCTGTTTTGGTTGTTGGATCATCCATTCTTCACTTATGTGTGTCACCCATAATAGGCCAAATGCAGCGAGAAGGAGTCCTTTTAGGTTCAGCGTTTTTCCAAGGATGTAACGACTGTCCAGGGTTTTACCCGCTTTGCTGGTACCCATCTTGTTCCGTGATCTGTAACAACACAAGCATAACCTTGTCCCCAGGTTATTAATTGAAATGATCCTTCCCACACATTTTTCTCAACATTTTTAACCCTAACTTGAACATTGCTATTAATGTCAAACAAATCTCCTACCATGCCTTGCACATGTTTTACAATTGGTGGTACACTTTCGCCATCTGTCAATCTCAAGTAATTCAACACATATACAACTTTGTTCAATCGTTCGTGAGGAGTAGCCATCTGCTCTCCCCCTTTTTGTTTTTCCAGTTGGCATTTCAAAGTCTGATTCATGCATTTTACAATTGCCTGGCCTGTAGGGGAATGTGGTATACCCATGGTATGTACAATATTACCCCATTGACTAAAAAACTTTTGAGTTGTCTGTGCGATGTAGCACGGCCCTTTGTCAGTTTTTATCTGAAGTGGAATGCCGTGTGCTGCAAAAGCCAAACACAGGTGTCGCTGGACATGTCGACTTGTTTCTCCTGTCTGTGCTGTTGCCCATACAGCTGCAGAAAAACAATCCACAGACACATGGACATATTTCAATTTACCAAACTCAGGTATGTGTGTTACATCCATTCACCACAATTGTAAAAAATGCAAACCTCGTGGATTTACGGCTCCAGGTGAATATGTTCCCACAAGCTGACACTCAGAACATGTCTGTGTAATAGCTTTTGCATGTCCAATGGTTATTCCAAATTGTTTTGTGAGTACCTTTTCTGATTGATGAAAAAACCCATGTGAGATCCTAGCTTGCCCTAGCTTATCTGGTGAAGGTCCTGTCCATGCATGAGCCACCAACTGATCTACTGTTGTATTTCTTTGTGCTATTTCTCCTGGCAGATTTGTGTGACTTCGAACATGACTCACAAAATAGGTGTGTAACCTGTCATTTAACAGGTACCACAATGTTCTAAACTGTTGGTATAAATCCTCTTGTTTACAGTGTTTCAAAATAGCTGTTTCCATTCCTTGTACTACCCCAACAACATAAAGGGAATCGCAAATAGTATTTACGGAAACATTCGACCATAATTTAAACGCTTCAGTTACAGCTTGCAACTCTACTTTTTGCACTGAGCCTTCACAATGAACCACGTGAGTCTTCCATTCATTGCCTTCTCTCCACACTACACCAGCCTTTCCTGATTTGCCTCCTCCATCGGTAAATGCTGTAGGTCCTTTAACAGGGTGCTGACTAAGTTTAGGTATTGATTCTAGCCCTGTGTTTTTCCAAAAGGTGAACATTTGATGACTCGGGTAGTGAATACTTAGTTTCCCTGTGTAGCCCTCTATTGCAGTTTGAAGTGCTACAGAATGCTGCAAACCCCATTCGCAATAATCTTGTTGTAAGGGAATTAACAATTTCCCTGATTCCTCACCAGCTATTTCAATTATACGTGATCTTCCTTTTATTATTAACAATGAAAACATTTCCAATCTAGTGGTATTTGTCTTTTTGGGCTGGAATGGTACAAACACCCATTCTAAAATTCGTAAAGGATCTTTTTCAGCTTCCAACCACTGCAATATAATAGCATACGGATGTTGGTCTTGATTTCTGTTCTCAGTTGCAGTTTTTGTGGGAAAATAGCTGTTTGCATAATTTTCCAACCCAAATAATTCCAGGGAGATTGACATTGAACCTTTTCCAGTGCAATCTGTAGACCTACTTCTTTTAGCATAATTGTTAACTCATCGATCAGTTCAGGTTTATTTAATTGGCTTCCAGCAAGCAATGTATCATCCACGTAATGATATATTATATACTGAGGCCATTTCTCTTGTACTGGTTTTAATGCCCAATCCACAAAAATTTGACACATCGTTGGAGACTTTTTCATACCTTGTGGCAATACCATCCAATGATATAATTTCATTGGTTCAGCTTTGTTAACAGATGGCACCGAAAAGGCAAATCACGTCGCATCCTGTTCAGGCAAAGGAATAGTAAAGAAACAATCTTTTAAATCAATTATCGAAACGTCCCAGTCTCGTGGAATCATGCTCAGAGATGGCAACCCAGGCCGAAGGGCTCCCATGTCTTCCATAACCTCATTTATTTTTCTTAAATCATGTAAAAGTCTCCACTTTCCACTTTTCTTTGGGATTATGAACACAGGTGTATTCCATGGACTCATTGTTGGTCTATTATGTCCCTTTTCCAATTGTTCCTGTACCAGCTCCTGCAGTTTAGCAACCTTTTCCTGGTTTAGCGGCCATTGATCTACCCAAACCGGATCATCAGTTTTCCATTTTAATTTAAGGGTTGGTCGCTCTTCAATGGCCGCTCCACAAAATGCTTAGGATTGCTGACAACGGTACAACTCATCTGCCCTAATACATCCCGCCCCAACAAGTTAACTGGTATAGGAGCAATGTAGGGACGCACTGAGCAAACATAACCATCGGGATTTTTGCATTTTAATGTTACTGCACTTTGCATGGTGGTTGATGTCCCACCTACCCCCACGAGTCCATTGGCTGGATTGACCAGCGGCCAACTTGATGGCCAGTCTTTGCTTGAAATTATTGTCACATCTGCTCCTGTATCAAGTACTAGCTGACAGGTCCAGAATTTAGGTTGATTTTGAGGGTGTAAAAACTGAATTTGCAAAGCTGACTTTCTTTGTCCAGTATCTAGAGCCCAGAAAATCTCCGTTTCTCCCGTGGAACCAAAACCCTCTGTCCCCCTATGTTGTCTTAGAGCATTGGGAAGGTGCGCTTGAAAAGGAACCGGTTGTGCAATTCGGCTTCCAGCTGGAACGCTCACCAACCGGTGGCGTAGATGTCCGTACCGCGACTTGAATTTGTCCTGTGAAATCAGAGTCAGTTCCTCCTGGCAACCCGAACAGCCCTTCCCTAGTTGTTGATGATCGTCCTACCGATAACGCCCTGAGCCCAACCCCCGGCGGGCCCCACGCAGCTGTCGGAACACGCTGCGCGGCGCGGCGGTCCCCAAAAGCGCCGTTCCTGCCGCCGTGCCCGGGCGGGCAGCGGCGCCGCCGGCGGTGGGGGCGGAGAGCCCGGCCGGGCAGCCGGGGTGGCCGCCGCCCCCGGGGTGGCCGGGCGGTCCGCCGGCGCCCTCTGCCGGCCGGTTCCCGCCACAGGCGGTAGCGGAGAGCTGGTCTGGGGGTGTTTGGGACGGGAAAGAGGAGCCGCCTGGGCACCCTGCTGGCACCTTGCGCAAACCCGGACTGGTCTCACAGTTTGTTGTCGACACCGCGGATGGTTTTGTCTCGGTTTCCCTTTAGCCCGACGTTGTGCCTTTAAATGACGGGGCTTTCCACAGTTGTAACATTTTTTATCCTCTCTAAGTGCGACCGCGAACGCTTCTGCTGATGGAGTCATTTGGAATGATGTACTTCCAATCTTGTTACATGCCTCGACCATATCCACAAGGCTGGCATCTCTGGGTAACGCCATCAAAAGCTTTTTACAGTCAGCATTTGCATTCTTTACTGCTAATTTTAGCACCAAAGCATTCTGAGCCTCCACACTCAATACTTGTTTAGTTACTGCGTCTCTTCGTCTGCCAATGAAGGACGTGTACAATTCCTGGGGACCCTGCTTAATCTGCGTGAACGACATGACATTTCTACCCTCTTCTGGCAGAGTCATCATTGCTTTAAACACCATTACTGAAGCAGTTCTCAAGGCGTCTATGGGAAACCTTGCCTGTAATCTTGGATCAGTAAATTTACCTGTCCCAATAAGGTGATCCAGCCCTATTGCCTTCATGGGGTCATCATCGGGTCTATTCAAATTTTTTATAGCAACTTCTTCACACAGTCCCCTCCATCTGTCTCTCCACAACATTTTCTGAGTTGGCTTTAATAGCATGCTGGCTAATTGATCGCAATCATACCGAGTCAAAAGTTGAGCTTCAAAAATATTGTCGATCAGCGTTTCAGTGAAAAGAGCCGTCAGCCCATAATTATGGACTGACTTGCACACTTCTTTTATCAAATCCCATGAAAAGGGATTCCACTCATTTGGATTATTTGCCCTCACTATAACAGGATAAGCAGGAGGAACAACCACTCCCTCGCTTGCTGCTTTCTTATGTATTTCTCTCCAGTAACTTCTCGGGTCACAGCCCAAATCTTCAGCTACATCGTAACTCGGCAGCGGTTTTTCTTTTTCTAAAGAAGTATCATCTCGGGGAGGTTCTGACCAATTATCATCATCCTCAGATAAAGGTGGATATAAACTCGTAGACAGCTTAATCGGGCATATTTCTTTCTCAGGGTTTAGTGGTAGAATAGGTGGTGATGCCTTTTTTGGCTCCAGTGTATCTTTTACTGAACCATCCGGTAATGTCATTTTATGACAAGTACAGTCAGAGGGACAATGCGAACAAGATGACTCATTGGTATCGTGTCTGTCCTCATCGCCATTTACCAACACCGATACTGTTGGATTCAAAATCGAATTTGCCTCCACTGCCACCTCTCTTTCTGCCCGTAAGGATTGTATATTGTGAAAAAGTAACCGCCAAGTAGTAACCAGTTCTTTAGCGTGTTGATCCCCTTTAGAGATCGCATCCCGTAATTTTGTTCCAAATTCTGCCAAAATATCAGGCTCAAATGTGGTAGCCATTTCAGCAGGATAGCCCTGAACTCGGCACCATTTCAATAAACTTCTCACGGAGGATTCATTACATTTAATTCCTCTCTTAGAGAGTATATGCAGTAGGAGACTGACTATTGCCCTTTCCTCCGAGGACATGTTCTGCCCCATACTGCCCCTGGTTGCTCACCTTCCTTTTGTAATGAACGAGTTAACTTTGTTCATGAAATTGAGAAGGGGGAAGAGACATATTGAGAGTTAACATATGCCTTGTGTGAATAACAAGGCTTGCTTAAATGATGCGTAAAGGTCACGGTAAGAGGGCAACGGCTATAACTTACTAGATAAGGAGGGAAAAGAACAACAGCTATAACTTACTAGATAAGGAGGAAAAGACAACAGCTACAATTTACCAGAGAAGGGGATTAATTCTGCCAAGACTGTATTTCTCCACATCAAAAGACATTCTACATCGAAAGACACTCACCCTTGAGAAGATTTACCGAATCTGCCTAGTAACAGACCTGCACGAGTGAAGAAAGAAGAAGCAGGACAAGGCAGAGACTTGCAAGAAAGGGGTACATGAAATGTATATAAGGAATGTAATTGTAACATAAAGTTGCGAGCTTGTGGCAGAGCATTGTCTCCCCGGCCGCCCAGCGCTGTTTTGCTCTCTTATCGCTTGCTAATAAATTCGATTTTTTTATCCAATACAAATTGGCTCCTCCAATTTCTCACGAGCGTTTATAACACTTTCAGGTGTCTTCTTAGCCTAGGCTCAGCTTCCCTGCTTTGGTCCCGCCGGCAGCAGTACCTCCAACCAGGGCTTCTCCTGCCGCGTCTTCTGCGCTCTCAGGGCCATGTCGGGATCACCATTTGCAGGAGGTAGAAATAAACGGACGCCTGTAAAGTTGAAAGCAGACGACGTTTATTGCTAACACACACACATATTTATAATCACATATTCTGCAAAGTCACTGTACACGTGCACAAGCATAAAATATGATTGGTTATATCAACTCTGTACACGCATATAAACATATGACATAATTGGTTATACCAACTAAAACATGCAAAACTTGTCTCAGTCTAATTGGTCAAGATAAACTGCCGAATTGAGGTTCTTTGTGCCAAGTTCCCTTTATCGTGGAATGCGCACCTGTGTTCTTCTAATTGGCATCTTTCTTTTTTTGTCTTCTTGTTTATTCTGTTCGAGGTCTTCTAAAGGTGTCTGGAATGCTCCTGCGACTGTTAGCTAAATATGTGTCCACAGGATCCTGCCAGGACATTTCACAATTTATTTTCTTCAATCCAGCTTATTAAATTCCCCTTCGGCCCCAGTCTTTGAAGGATTCGTATTCTCTCACCTTTGGTTTACAGCACACTGTCAATGTATAAATAGTCACTGCTAGTTTTACCCACCTCACACTTCACCAGTCACCTTGAGCAGGCTGCTCTCCCCAGGGCCCCCGAGTGGAAGCTGGGGAAAACCCCAGATTATTTCAAAGCACTTGGACGTGCTTCTTGTTGGCCAGCCCAAAAGTTTCTTCATGTGGCACTTTTAGTTTTCTTGTATTGGTCCTTTACTTGTGTGGAGTTCATACATCCAGGCTACACTCCTTCTGAAATAGACTCTCTTCTGTCAATGCTCTTCTGCTTTCAATCAAGTAATTAAATATTAATTTACATTTTCTTAAGCCTGTATCATCCATTGGGCAATCAAGTAATTTTCCTACATTGTCTGAACAGCCTGTGAGTATGTAGCTGTTCTCAGCACAGGGAGAGGATTCATCATTCCACATTCATATTTTTTTGCCTGCAGTCCATCTCAAATGGAGCTTTGCTTTCAGCTGTTAGAAGAATAAATCTTTTTGATACAGAGGCTTAGAAACACATGCAAGCAGGATATTCCTTCAAGCATGTAACTTTTCAAAAAAATATTTGTTATTACCCTTTTTATTAAAAAAGAAAGAAGCAAGGAAATAATCAGCCCTCTGCTGAGGGAGCAGAACTGGGTCTGTATGGCTGAGGTATCCAGCTGCAGACCACAAAACCCAAGCCCCTGACATAGCCATTGCGAGGACATGTCTGCAAGTAAAAAAATCCTCAAAGCATGCTTTGTAATGGACAGCAAAATGGGGTGTTCATAACCAGAAACAGGACAAATCACTTCTCAGTGATTTCTGCAGTCAAATAATGCAGTACTTACTGCTGGGGGTGTTGCTGCTGTGCCCTTCCAGAGACACACGCAGCACAGATCTGCCTTAAAGGACTTGTCTTGTGGGCTACAAAGTTTGGTGAAAGCAAGAGATGGTCTGGAAAACAGTCTTGGTTTATATCCCTAAATAAATGTCAGACAGATCTGATCATCTCCATAAATCAGAGCTGTCAAGTGTGTGTCCCTCAGCCTCAGTGACAACCTTCAGGTGAGCCATAGGTGATGAGGGTGTGGAGGAGAATTCCTTCCACCCCCAAATGCCGATGCAGTGCATTGGCCATTGATGCAACAGAAATGAAGAAGTCTTCAATCTTCACATATGGATGCACTTACCAAACAGACCATCCTGCTGTGAAACCTGGGCATGGTTGTCGCAGGCAAGGAGAGAAGCCTGAGCGACCCAGCATCGCCCATGGCCGTGCTGCATGGCACTGCACGAACCCCTACTGCTGAGACATCGCTAGCAGCCTTTTGGGTGGTTTTGCATTTTGAGGGAAGCTTTGCCTCTCTTTACCCTGCAGCTGGAGTCCTACCATCCTCAAGGCTGCAAAATACAGGGTCAGTATGGCTAAAAAGAGCATGGGTTTCCCCTTTCAAATGGCCTGTCTAACAGATGTGTGACTGCTGAGTACAGGAGGAATAATCACGTGATTTTTATGTCCTTAGGGCTCGCCTCTTCCTTGCCTATACCCAGTACAAACTCTCTTATGTCAATCTATTTGGCCCAAGGGCCAGTCACAGCAGTTCAATCCTGCCGTGTATTTACTCCCTGGCAAACCTAAAGGCATTATTGCTCATCAAATAATGGGACAGTGTAGAGCAGAAAACAAATATTTAACATCTTTAGATTAGCTCGGTCTCAGACAGCTTAAAGCAGAGCCTGCTGACCCCAGGCAGCAACAGGTACAGCTCCCTGGCTTTATTTAGAAGCTGTAATCCTGCAGCATTTCACACCAGATGTTGTCTTGCTCAAAAAGTCCTGGCACCAAGCAAGCCTCTCTGCCCTTCTCTGCATCCACTAAGACCAGTGAGATGACCAGCTTCACCCCACTGGTCCCACGCTGCTGCTTTAGGGTTACTGCTGGGTTTGAAAACTAGTCTCTGGTCAAATGACAGTGAAATAGTAACTTGCCACTACAGCCATCAGGTGGTTTATGATGGTTTATCTGAATGCACTGGAGCATCATGGCTTAAATCTGGCTTGTTATTGTCCTTCATGACCAACCTCCCTGTGGTTTTTGGCCCATAATATACACATTTCTGTGGGACAGTTCAGTTGCCTGAACCGTTCTCTGTTTCTTACCTCTAATCGGTCATCATCCACTTTAAATCTGGTAACAGCTCAAAACCAAAGCAGTCCTCAGTATAATTTTGCTTGGCACATCCTGTCCTTAGAGCAGTACTGACAGACAAGATGACAAACCCAATGGAAATGTATAAAAGAAATTGTGTTGCTATGAAGTGTCAGGGTTGCCAGGTTCCCCTGTATGTTTGTCCATCAAGTAACCTCCAAGAGGAAGGCATGGGAAGAACCAAGCATAACCTGCCCCAAATGTCTGACTGGCTCCGTGCAGCCTCCCCCAGCTCCTGCACGGTGAGTTTCATGGGGAACATGGCCGATGGAAATGAGAAGGGCAGGGAGCAATGGGAGCTCTCCTCTTCCAAACAAAATTCATCACTAAAAAGTTTCTGGGCCCTTGTGATGGGGCTGGGGAACAGTAGGGGGTCCCCAAGCTGTTCCCTCTTTGCTCCACCAAATTAGAGACATGCTGGTTAAGAGGGCAAAGGAAAATAAGTCTTACAGGCCTGCATTTCCACATCTTACGTCAGCACTCTGTAGTGGTTCAGTGGGAAATGCCATTGGGTGCCCCTTCCCCCTGGGAGGGTGCCGGCAAATAACAGTCCCCCCCTGCTAACCCCATGCAAGGGGTGCTGAGGACTCTGGCGGGTCTCTGTCTCCTCTCCAAGATGAACCCCGAAAGCTTCCTCCCACACCTGGCACAAGTGTCAAACACACATCTTGCCATGGGCTTGAATTTAATGCTGATGTCAGTTTGTTCACTTACTAGAAGGTGACACTTTAGACTGGCTGAGAGAGAGTCATCAGTTGCCGAGTTTCTAAATATACTAAATGTGCTGCTGTGTGAGGAGGTTAATGTTACCTCCTCTTCCGCCTGGCTGATTTATCGTGCCGTTACCTCAGATTCCTGCTCTGTCGAGGCTCTGCATCTGTGTTGTCACACACTAGCCGGGCAGGCTCCCAGCCGCACCTGCAAAACAGCTCTGGGAGTGCTTTGTCCTTCCCTGTGTCCTGCAGGAGATCCCACCGGTAGCGTTGGCCCTGGGGACAGCCCGGCAGACCGTTTTCCTGAAGAACGTGACATGCTCCGATGGACGTGTGGCACGAGGCCCCTTCCCGCCCTGAGCACGACGGCCGGAGAGGCTCTGGCTCCCCGCAGTGCCCTGCGGCACCCTTTGGCTTTGCTATGGGAGGCTTCGAGGGTTCAGCTCCGTGGTTCTCCTTCCCCCTCCTTTCCCAGAGAAAATGCGGAGCAGCAGCCCGTGCAGGGAGAGCTACTTGTTCAGTAGTGGGTGGGAAGGCTGCAGCAAAGTATGCTTGTTTAAACCCTATTCTCTCTCACTCGAGAAGATTATGCATCCAAACCGGACCCTCCATCAGAAACACAGGAAACTGCCAGAGTGAATTAAAAGTCCTAAAAGGCCAGGGCTATAACTCAGTGCTTTTGAAGCGCCAAGATTTTGTTGGGGTTAGAGGGAGGGAAGTAGCCACTAATGTAATTTCCAGCAGGAGTACACTCCTCTAATACAATTTGGCCTGGCTACTCTTTCAAATGCAGCCTTTCCTCGGCTGGGCTGGTTCAGGGCCATCCTCCTAAATGCCTCAGTAATTACCAATGCAATGAAAGCATGTGCCCTGGCTTTGCTCTGGCCTCTTCAGACCTGGAATGACACCAGCCTTCAGCACAGAGGACCCCAGTTTGCAGCAAAGAGCACATTGCTGGGCATGTAACTGAATGCATTAATACAGTGGGGGTTTTTCACTGTCCAGGTTCAATACAGACAAAAAATGGCTCATTTGCTTAGGCTTTGTTTCTTTTTTCTCTTTGATTAACATTTGGCAGCACTTAGATGATCTGCAAGTTGCACGGTCCGTTACCAGATCAATAAGCATCAGTTACTCTGAACCAAATTCCTGATCCCAATTTTACATTCACTAGTTGCCTGCTTTAGTTTGTCTTTCTGCCAGCACCTTACGTTGCCTGTAGCTGAGTTCAATAGCCCATTACTTGGTGGTTTCCACGCAAGAGAACGGTTTCCAGGGAAGGGACACTTGCTTTGCCGTATCCATCTCCTTAGGCAAAAGCTGTCAGAGGAAGAACTTTGAAAATTTATCACAAATTGCTCTCTGTTGCCTCACCACTTGTGAATTAAAACATGATTTTTCCAATAACTCCCTAAGAGTTAAGAACTTCTTCTGGCATTGCCTTGCCTGCATAATACACTTGAGTGTCATCAAAGAATCACAGGACAGCACTGGTTTACTTCTCTTTTGGGTTTATTTTGGTCTTCTTTTTTTAATACATACCCTGATTGTATGTAGTAGCAGAGTGCCAAAGTTATTGAATTGTCCCCAAAAGCAGCTAACCGGGGGCTTATTACTGTTGTTACTCATAAACAGCTGGTGCTCAAGGACAGTGTCTGTTCTGGAGGGACTCCCAGATTAAGGATAACCACAAATCCCCTCGCCCCTTGTCCAAACCAGTGGGACTGAAATGGGAACTGCACCACACGATTTTTAGAGACATTGAGGATGACTTCTCTAAGAAGCCATCATTTAAGAAGGTAAGAACCACGGCCAAGGGGCTTTGATGTGATGTTTGTGGGGCTGTGACATGCAGAAGATGTTAGAAAAGGGATGGCATGAGAGGCTGAAAAAGAAGCCAATGAAACCCAGTGCCTGCAGAGCAGCGAGGGTGTTGCAGGGGTTTGAGATGGGGGGGATATGAACTTTGTTGCTGTTAAAGGAAACCATAAGAACAAAGAAAGGAGGAGGTGAGCAGCATGGCCAGATTTATGGGCAAGGACAGGGTTGGCAGCTACAATTTTGAATGCTTTGAAGTGAAGAGAGACATGACATAGGCATTTGGGAAGCTAAGCTTTTAGAAAGGGCAGGCAGAAAATATACCACCCCAAAGACTCATTCATTCTCTGGCCATCAATACACTTTCATTTCCCGTGGGGACAGACAGCACTGCCCTTCTCCGGGATGCCCCGTTGTACGCAAAAGCCTCGGGAGGACAGACTTGCCAGCTGCTACTGCAAGGCAGGAGCCTTCTCCTGCGGGCTGGGAGGGACCAAACCCGAGGTGCCAACATTGCCGTTCCCATCGCCCATCAGCACCCAATGCTGCTGCTTTCTGGTTTGCAGCTCAGCCTCGGGTAGGAGTTACAAACCAGCCTGTACGTTATGAGGTAGCAGGAGGAGATAATCCCCAAAACCGCAGCCCTTATTAAAAGTAGTCCAAGTGACTCTGATTACAACCAGAAATCAATGAAAGCGGAGCAGTTCTGCACATGGTGTGTTGCACGGGTCGGTTTGGGGCAGCAGCAAGACGGGGTGCAGGGATGCACAGTCACACTCGCCGTCTGTGCACGCCGGTGCACCCGCACAGAGCTGGGTCCAGCAGGCAGGGAGGGCAGCAGGCATGGGAAAGGAGGCACTGGGTTTTTTTTCCTTCCTGGCATCTTAAACTAGGTAATTATATTTAAGAACTGTGGTGTTAAACCCAAAATGAAATAAGTGAAAGTAAGGACATAGCAGAACTAAGGTAGCATAATTTATTGACATGAGCTGCTAACACATGCAGTAGGTAACTACATATATTTAATTATATATTAAGTGCAAGCTGGATTTTTAGTATACGTTTAATACAGTGCATGGTGTAAGGTCATACTGGTTTTGTATTTGTCTAGAGTTGCATACTAATCATTAGAAAACTCTCCCACAAGCATTTGCTGCTACAAAAGGCCAAGGAACTGAAATACCCCAATTAACTTTTGAACCAGTCTTGGCACAATGTGCCAGAAACTCAGAGAAGGAGGGAAGATATTTCACAGCAGACCAGGCACCATCCAGCTGAAGAATCCCCAATTAATGATAAAGCAGGTATGTCAGAAATAAGGAGGAAGGATTTCTTTTGCAGCCTTTTAAATCATATATACTTAACACCTGCCCAGATGTCTTTCTCATGCTTTATCATCTGAGGGGAGCAAGACAGTAATGGTAGTAAGAAACTCGTTTCATGTCTTTTTGGTTTTTTTCCTTATATCTTAGATTGCTTTCTTTCTGTTAAGATGCTGAATTGTTTGTGCTGTATTAATAAAGTCCATTTAAAATCCATGCTTTGCGTATGTTTTACGACCAGACTGATACACACCTTCCTGAACATGTGCAGCACAGTACAATTTTACCTATGTGATCACGTCTCCTGTTTATGTTTCCTATCCTCCGTGCACTTAGCTTTGCAACTTCAACGTCCTTTGGAGGTAGCAGCTTTTAAAAATGACGCAACTTAAAACTGAATGTGCAAGGCCACCGAGGTTACCAAATTTCTCAAATACCCCAGCCTTCTGGGGAGTAGAGACGAAGTCCTTTGAGAAGGTGAGGAGTTCAGATGAAGTGTCTCCAAGCCCAGGATGGTAACACCTGGCAGATGCTGCCAGAGGTTCAGCCAGAGGGTTGGCCAGCAGGACGTGCTGCTGGGAGCGTGGCTGTCCTGGGGAGCGTCCTGCTGGGGTACATGTTGCTGCCTGGTATGACGCTGCTGGAACCTGCTGCTTGCGAAAGCACAGGAAATTAAAAGGCAGCTGTGCTAGTGCCCAGATTTCCAGAGCTTATGGTAAGTTCCTTGCCCCAGTGGTTCCTTGACCTTTTATTAAGACCTCTGTTTAAAAAAAAAAAGCAACAAGATGAAAAATTTTGAACTATTGAACTGGGCTACAAATGCTGGTGGCTTGGCTTCATAGCGACAAAAATAGCCCGAGTAAGTGATAGCTACAAAGAGTACACTAATTTTGTTGGTTTGGTTTTTTTTTCACTTGGTGATTTCCAGTACCACTTTGGACATGCAGAGTTAAAGTCTTCTATACAGGTGGTAAAAGCTGTATGCATTTCTTGATTGCTTTAATGCATTATCATTATAACATCCACCTTTAACCTTTACAGATGTACCAGTGTAAGTGCAGCTGTTGCAGTGCTGTCACTGGTACAGATAGCTCACACATTTCAAACAGTCGTGTACAGCATTTATCACGAAGCAGGAAAGAGTGGCTTGTATGAAAATAACACCTTGATTTGAGGCTTTTAGTCCTGAATTCTGCACACCCTATGTTTCATTTTCTTCATTTATAGACTCTTTTCACTTAACATTTAATAGGGCTTCCCATGTGAAATTTGCTCTTTAATTCTTGCTAATAAATAAGTATATAATTACCCCGACTCCTGTCAGAGATAATGCAGTTGAACAAACTTTCTGAAAAACAAAAATACATGTACATTACTCAACATGAATGAGCATCCATAAACACCCTACTCCAAGGTCTGATTTACAGCGATACAAAAGTGAGAACGTACACTGGGGGGTACCCCAGACACAACGGCGGAAACAGTGAGCGGGAGAGAGGGGGAGAGAGGAAAGGGTAGAATGGGTAGTTGAATGATGATAGTTGGGTGGACAAGGGGATGAAAATGAGAAGACCTTCCAGTGTAGAAATCATAGTGAAGGCAACGTATATGTGGTCACGCTGTGGTTTCAACCAATGCTGTCTCAGCCCCTTCGAGGTCACACAGAGCCCAGCCAGCTCAACAGAGGTGAAAAATGTGGAAATATGTTCCTTCTTTATCTTCCCTCCTTGTCTGGTTTTCTCCTGGGAGAGAGCTCCTTGGCTATTTCACAATTTATTTGTCCAGTTTGGCCTTTGTGGTCTGCAGTTTCAGGCCTCCTGTGACTGCTTGCATTTCCGTGCATGCACACAGACACACACAGCCAAACGTCTTAGCCTGAAGGTGAAATTAAACAGCTGTTTTGGCTGCTTTGCTGATCTTGAAAGCACTCTGCTCCTTTGACCCGTGAAGGTGTATCTTTAACCTTAATGTCGCTGAAGTCATCACTCATGTGGATACAACACTTGCAAAGTTCACATCATTGTAATAAAAGAGGAAGTCTCTATAAACACTGCATCCAAGATATGCTTTGTGTTTATGCTGAGAAGATTTAAAGACAAAAACCCTGAAGAGCTTACATTAGGTTTAACAGTGCTAAGTCGAGGTAATTGTTACTCAATATTCCTGGTTAGTGAAATTCAGTTTCCAGTAGCTTAACATTGCATTTGTGATGGAGAGCAGGTTGCTATCCACAGCCACATGAAAGTCTTACTGGCAAACACTGTTTGACATTTCTCTATTAAGACAGGATGCAGTGGTCCTATTTTTTCCCAATCTGACTTAATTTTAAAAAAAAGAAAAACATCTCAAAATGGCCATCAGAAGCATGATGTCTCCTTGGTTGTTTTCACACAGAGGTGGGTGGGGTTTTTTTTGTCCCAGTCCTTCTTGGATAGATGATAGTGTAGCACCTAGCACCCCGCTACATGTGGGATGCTACCCACCTTCTCTCCCCTCATGTGAAGTATCGACACTGTGTAGAGTCAATGTAGCAGTAAGAAGTGCATCGCAATTTTCCGTAAGACCTAGAGTAAAAGAGAATATCTCAGTTTCAAAGTATGCTATAGTTCACATTGTAAGGTTTCTGGATGTAACTCTCTGTAGGAGTGAAGGACATCAGAAAATGCCGTGTGCAGCAACATATGGGAACCAAAATGGGAGGGTAATTTCCATCAGTGCTCCACTGTGCTCCCCCTTGTCAGCAAAATAAAAGTGCAGGAAAAACTATGAGTGGAGACTTAATTCCCAGTAATGTCAATTAAAAAAAAAAGAAAATCCCCATTGGCAGTGGGACTTGAGTGTTACGTGGGGGTGGGTGCAGGAGGCCTTGGTGCTCATCCATGGAAACTGTGTAACAAAATATCGGAGGCTCTGAGCTAAGTGTTTTTCCAGTTACTTCCAATAGCTCCAGCAGGTGTGACTGTGCCTGTCCTTTAACTTACTTATCATGTACTTGAAATCATGAGAGTGACACATGCCCACCTTTGAAATAAAGTAAATGGAAGGGTCCTTGCAAAATAAAGAAAACCAGTGATTTTTCTACTTTCTACTGACTTCAACTGAGCTGCAGTGACTGTACCTACTAACGACCTGATCAGAGATGTTAATAAAATAAGCATTTTGATGAGGTTTTATTGCTAGCATATGTCTAAGTGAATAACCCATCCATCAGACAATCCACAAACTGTGGATTAAGCAGCCATTAAACAGGTCCTTAAAACTATGTCCTTGGATAACCTACATTCTCAGAAAACCAACATAAAATCTGAAGTGAAGGTGTATGAAATATGAGGAGGCATTTGGGGGCTGGGAAGAGTAGAAAATGGGAAAATCAGTTGCAGCAGAGCTCTTGGAGGAAAGGGTGCTTTGGGATGAAACTCCTTTGGGAGTGCCGTGCTTACATACTTATCTCATTTTACTCATGATTCACAGCTTTTTCTTTAGTTTAGCAGGTAATTTGCAGACTGCATACACAAAAATAAAGGATGTCAGTTGCTCTTCACAACTTGATTATACATGGAAAAAAATTCTAAAAAAAAAAATATTCTAAAAATAAAAAATTCTCAAGCTTTGGTGGTCCTATTTTTGGCACCAAACTTCAGACTCTTGGAAGGGAATAGTTTTCACAGTAGAAAACAGCTCCATATTGTCTGAAGATGAGATCTTTGTAAAATGTTTCAGGTTGTCAGGTTTGCTGGTCTCGATTTTACTAATCTCTTACACCAGGAGTGCTGCAACAATTGCACTGGAAGGATTAGCACAGTGCTTGACTTACAAAGACATCCTGTGGTTTCTTACTGCGGTCAATTAGCACATTATTCTTCCATGAATGATGAGGGCTCTGCACATAATTTCATTTGCAAATTAAATGTTTCCTGTTAGCCAGTAACAATACCTGACGGTTAAATAGAGGTACTGCTGTTGGAGGCAAAATGCTGACCAGAGGAAGCTGCTTAAACAAAGGCAGAGAAGGCAAGTCAACAATAAGCAGATGTTTTAAATGAAGGACACTGTTAAGCAGATGCATGGCTTTGCATCTGCTGTAGAGTGAATTTCCTGATCTTTGGAAAGGCTGATAGATGACCGGTTGATTCAGAAACAAAGATACCCCTAGAGTACCCATTAATGGTAAGGGCAACAGGAGGTGAGTTGGGGGTTGTGGTTTAGTTGTTGGTTTTTTTTTTTCATTCGGTGTGATCATTTCCTTCTTATGGTCTTTCCTACTCTTGGTATGTTATGGGTGAACACTAATGCAATGATAATGTCACCAAATGAGGAAATCTTTGCAAGCAATGGGCAAACATATGCCTATATGACCTTCATTCATTTTGTAGGGTAAGAGGCATGTGCTTATTACTGAGACATGAGATTTAGCCTTTAAAATCAATGATATGCAGAAATAATCTGATAGACTCTTTCTCCCCCACTACCTGCAGTGATCCCAGTGGAACAAGGTTTAAGTGGGTAATACTTTTCTGTTTTAAAGCTGGCAAAGAGAAAAAAGAGAAAAAAAACACCTCAACAAAAAACCCCCACAACCCTGAATCAAAGTGAAGACAGCTCATACATACCCAGGGAGATATGTTTTACATGTCAAATATCCAAAATCCTTCCCATCACAGTCTTCAACTCCCTCATGTCTGTAGCCATCTCCACAGTAAGCACGGCGGCATCCTGGTGAAAAATACAGAAAGAAATACCTTCAGGGCACTTCATATGTAAAAGAGGCAGGTGAGGTAAGTGGGACTGGATTTTTAAGGGTGAAGTATAAACCAAGGCATTTTGGGGAGGACATCCTGTAAGGACTGTCTTAGGAGAAGCAATATTCTTCACTGCAAAGAATATGCTTTTTTTAGCCTAATTTCAATGACCAAGGGAAAGAATGGTTAACTACTAAAAATAATTACTACAGAAACACTAATTACAGCCATCAAAATAAATTAAAGGAAGCATAAAATACAGTTACCATAAATTATATGGGGAGGTCACAATTTCAAAAAAACACTCCATGGTTATTAAGTGGTTTGAAAATCCCAACCTAGACCTTTACCCAATTTTGCACAGTATCTGTGTGTGTCTACTGCAAGTAAGTTCCCACATATGAATAAAATTATGCAGACCTATTGCCTGTCTACCAAAAAAAAAAAAAAAAATGTAATGATTGCCAAAAAGGTGTTTTTCCCACTGCTGACTCCTCCTGACTTAAGTGTGAGTGGGCCTTGTGACATTTTTTCATGGTGAACTGGCATGTAGGCTGCAGTAATTTGTGGGTTGTTTGCTGTTTTAGCAACTGGACTTTGCTTTTGATGTCTTCAACTTTCTGAGTATGACTTCAAAACTTGAACAAATTCATTTAAGTAAAATCCCTTTGACATCATCTCCGAGACACTATTAAGCAATGGATTAAAAGGACACGCAAGAATAAGGTGTTTATAAGAGTTAAAGTAGTCTATTTACAAATAGAAATGATTAATTAATTGCACCAAGGATCTGTTTGTTAGAAATTGATGCTTCTAAGAGCAATGAGCCTATTTTACAATTAAATTCACTTAACATTTGGTAAACCTTTTTCTTTTGATTCAGTCGCAAGAGCAGAATGATGACACTGTGCTCATTTCCAAGGAACTAAATGATAACTCTCTGGGTCACATCAGTGTCAGAAGTCTATGTATTGTAAGGCCTAAATCGACCTGGAGTTTTGACCAGTGTATAGCACAAAGTAACACAATGTGCCTCCAGACACACAATGTACAATTTTGTGGGCACTAGATGTGCCTCCAGACATACAATGTACAATTTTGCAGGCACTAGAATTAATGAGCACTATTTTCCTGCATGCTTGTTCCCCACTGTTGATTGCAAATTCTAATTAAATCATTTACTCATGCTTGGAGCCTGGAGAGCTCATGCTCTCTCACTGGATTACTCTGTGGTCAGGCATGCTTTAAGGAGCATTTATAGGTCTCCCTGTACCTACTGCAACTGAATTGCCTTTGAAATCTCTTTCCTGTTGTCACTGAGGAGTTGGCTGGGATTCCTAAGTTAGAAGGGGAAGGGTCGTGAGGGACAGGTATATAGACAAACGCACATAGAGCATTGCTGTATACACCTCATTTTCAAAGTCAGGCTAAAAAAAGGAGAGCTATATAAATGAAAAAGAAAAACTGCATCTTTCAGTGTTGGCTGATACTTGTTCTGAAATGTGAAGAAGCATCCCTTTGCTAGAACCAACAGAATACCAAACCTGCTGTGTGTCAGCTGTAGATGGTGTAGAGTGCTGCGGTCTGAGGAAGGAATCAAGCGGTAAAAGTGACTGAAAGGTAGAAGTGAAGGTTGCCACAGTTGTTTGTATGCTTATAGGCTCTTTGCTATCCACAACCAGCAAAATGAAAGGAAGCTTGACTAGATAGGAATCAAATGTTGTATAAACCTAATAGCGAAGGTAGCGAGCTGACACCCTCCCTATGCAAGTGAATAACAAAATCCAAAGTGGTTTTACTGGACCCAGGATCTAGCTCACTATTAGAAACAGCCAGCTTCTGTGTCTATCAATCCTAAGGGGTTTTGTGGTGCACTGCAAAGGTATGCTACATCTTCTGGCCAGAAAGTCAGCAGCCTCCGGGGAAGGTGTGTATGTAAACCAGCTGCTGGATTTGGCCCCTGAAATGCAGTGGTTTGTCTCTGATTGCAGACACCTCTGCTCAGTGAGGTACATGGTCCTCGATACGGATGCATGAGAAGTGCTTGGCACCACCTCTGTCTTGTGCTGGTGTGTGGCGTCCACACGCAGGAATAACCTCAGTTTTCGCACTACAGCCATCGTGCTTCCCTCTCCCCGTGCCTGCACTCAATCCAGAAACCACGCAAGCTTCCCTGAGTAAAACACTTGTGTGATGTACGCACTAGTGCACCCTGTGGAAACAACTAATGCACCTTTCCCGGTAGAAAGAGGCTGCTTTTGATGCGCTGGAACTTACTTATACAGTCATCAGTCACAACCGCATTGCCATCGTCACACTCTTCCCCATCCTGTACGATCCCATCTCCACAGGTACCGCCATCCTTGAAGCGGTAATCCACAGAATAGAAAGGGGTGAGCTGGCCAAACAAACACACAGCGGTTACTGAACTGGACCACAAGAAGCCTGACTAGCAAACCGAGGTGAAGGGCTGTGGGAGACAGACCCCGCAACTGGATTTTCATATTTTGGTGGTTCACAGGGTTTATACAGAAGCTGATTCAAAGTCCAGTGGACACAAGAAGGATCCTGCTGCTGATTTCAGCAACACTTAGCTTAGCTCCTTGAAGCAATAAGGAAATACATGGTTTTGGTTTGCAGGGTTAGTGTTTTTCCACAACTTTGTACCCTGGTGAGTTTTGCCTTATTTTGTATTAAATAAAAAATGCTTTTTACTATCATAATTCCCTGAACTTGGCCCCAGTTTGTTCACCAGTGGAGCCTGGTTCACAGGGAGGTTAGCAAAACCTCCAACACTGATGAGTTAACACCTCAGTAATTAAGACTCCTGTGCACAAAAATCACAGAATTATGTACAGTTGTGGCAGTGCTCAAAAATGAGCTTTTTCTCCATTTGCTTCACTGATTCTGTATGACACCTTAAGTACAGAAGTATGTTCTCTAATTAAAAATGAAACATACACTCACAAGTTTTCTGAGACCATAGTCATATTTTCACCTGGACTGGGAGCCATCCAAAGGTATCCTTGAAATACAAAGATCTCTGATCTCTTCTAAAAGCTAGGGCATTTTCAGTGTTTAACCGGTCCAATTCTTCTTGATTATTCACCACAAAAATCTGGGGCACAGAAAAAGAGGTGATTGGTAACCCTCTCAAGAAGTATTTAGGATTGTCACAGAATCTAGTTTTGCTGAGTGACATACGTACCTGCAAATAGGTAAATAATTACACAGAAAAATGGTTTGGTTGTTTTCAGAAACAGAATGGTATGAGAACTTACACCCATGGACTGCCAGACCATAAGAGGCTCCTTTTGTGACTGGTAAGAAGAGACACAAGTTGCCAAAGGAGAATGGTCTTTCCTGAGCACCTAGCTAGGGCTCCAATGGTGCCTATTTCAAAATGCACATCCACAGGTAATTGTCATGCAAGTACTCGTGCACAATCATTGCTGAGAAAAACTGTCAGATGCTCCGGTGGTTAGAAGCTGGAACAATTCCAAAATCCATATGGGCATAAGTGCTTTTTGTGGGTTTGTCTATAATTTTTTAGGCATGCTTGTGACTACAAAATATATAATGCATTGCTCAATGCAACCTTCACTTATCTTTTACTACTTTGTACCTTGTTTAGATATAATTGTCATTGAAATGCATGTTTCTTTATATGCATACATTTTAGTCTAAAGCCAAGTCTTCAATTGAACAGAAAAGAACTAGTTAAAAATGGAAAAATTAGGATGAGCTGCTCTCTTACCGATTTTTTTAATGTCTCAGTCACTGGAATTGGCTGTAAGGGGCATTAGGAAATAATCTCTTCCTTCAGCAGCTTAATCAAATTAATTATAGCAAGATTTGAACCATTTTTAAATTAAGAAAAAGCAAATGGAGTGCTTCTAAGCAAAATGGATTTAGGGCTGAGCCTGATTCCCACCAGCATAAACAGAATTGGCTCTTTTTAAAACAAATTACCCTGAAATTTTTACATAGCAGAATATTCCCATAGCCCTCTACAAAGGCCAATTTCATTAAAGAAGCATTGAATAAAAATGCCTTCAGCTTGAATGAAAGAAAGCAAAGAAATAGAAAGCCAGTAAAGAACTGGTTCTGTAATTGTGTTCAGGAGCTCAAGTCCAAGCCCCAGAGCTCTAATTTCTCTTGAAATCAATAGCAGATCTGTGCTCTCTGAAACTCTCTGTTACAGATACTGGCCTTTGAAACTGCAAAAGATTTAAGAACCAGAATGAACCTTAGCCAGTGACAGAAAACCAGTGCTTTGTTTCCTAGCCTTTCCCCAACTCTAGCAGTGCTGGCACTGGAGGAGTTGCTGGGGGAGTGGGTGATTGCACTGGGGACGTGCTGTGGTCGGGTGCTGCTTTGGCAAACCACGCGACACTAGGGCTGGGGGCACAGAGCACCGTCTCTGGGTCTTTTCCATGTGCAGCTATAGGAACCATGACAATAATTTTCAAGTGGTACAAGGCAGGCTTCAAAGCTGCTACATGGGCATCTGAACAGAATAAATAATAACAACGTTTAAGCTCCCGCTCTTGGCATTCGAGGGAGTAAAACAAATGGGGCAGGCAAACAGGGAGTGCTGCTCTGCAAGTGCTCCACTTTCAGAGCTGAGGCTTGCTTCTTTGCCACCCTGCATTTCTGAGAATGAAACGGCACTTGATCATCCTTAAATGAGGGTGCATGGCGGTAGTGTAGGGTACTTATATTATAGGTAGTTACAGTCTTATTACCATCTTTTAAGATCTAATATGAAACTGTTCCTGATGGAGAAGGAGGGTCATGGGACCTGCACAGAGTATTGTGAGCACTATACCTTTTCCTATGAGTTCTCCATGCCATGAAGTACATGGTAGTTTTTTTGCAACAGCATGCAGCGTGATGTGATGTGCCTTTAGTTCATGCAGTTGCTTCGCTCATGATTACATTTTAAAAACAATGAGGCTTTTTTGTAATGCAACACAGACAGGGATGAGCAAGGAGCTGACAAGACTTGCAGCAGACTCATGCAAAAGATTGAGTTCAATGACCTAGTTTAATAGACAGTGTTGTATGTCCCTTTCACACTCCGTAATAGCTTTCTGACAACGTGACAGATGGGAAAGTTAACAAAGCTAATTGCTGCTTATTGTCATTCAGAGATGACCAGACACTGCGCAATATCCACTTGCATGAGTGGAGTGGCTGGGATATGCTGGTACACAGCAGCAAGCTGGCATTTTCATTGCTGATTAAGTGCTACAATGCACAGAATAATAAGGCAGGGCCCAGCAGAGGGAAAAGTACAGAAATGGTATTTACAAAGCCCAAAGAAATCAGAGATGAAAAATTGCTTGGTCACTTCCCACCAATGACTTCTCCTTTAAAGTACTTTGTCCAATTTGCTCATAAAAATGCTTTCAGGAAGGCTAGAGATTGAAATTAGCTATATAAAGTGTATGTCTACAGACAGGAGCTCAGAAGTCTGACTCCCATGATTTGTGGAGACTCCTTTTTTGTTCAAGTTAGAGGGTCTGTGCTTTGGGAGAAAGTTCTATCACATATGCAAAATGCTTGACCCCAATATTCAATTCTGAAATCACTGTCTTTGCAGAAGAAGATATAAAAAATAAGCAAGAAAGAGATGCTTACTTCACTGACCAATCTGAAATATATTTCAATTTACTGAAAGAAAAAGAACAGATTATATATGTACAGTAGGAGATGGAAGAGAGCATCCTCAGGCTTGAAAAAAGGTTTCTAAACATGTGCTACATTACTGATGGTTTGAAATAGCTGCATTTCAGCACCCTGAAATGCATCCCTGGGTGGGGTTAAACCATGACACAATTACACAACCCTCAGACTAGTTATGAGACCAAACTCTTTTGCACCGACTGGATCTCAGAGGTTTTGGATACTAGAACTCACACATTGCCCACATACAGACATCTTCCCTGTTAAATCCAAAATATCAGTGAGTACACCACCTCTTACAATAAAAGTACTTAAGAACCACTCATATCCTCTCCCAGAAAATCTGCTCACCGCGGGAACTTTTGGATGACTGTGTCCAAACACAGATTCCTCATATGGTGGGTTATTCACATGTTGTGGGGATCTGCAGAGACATCTCCCTGGAGGCCCTGGAAGTCCTCTTTCCCCTTTTGGTCCTATTGCAAATTGCCCTAGGAAGCAAAATACCAGGTTGCATTGTTATGAAGTTAATACACAAAACACAAATGCAGCCTGAGGGGAAAAAATACAGGTCAGGTGGATATATGTATTTACCTAAGTTTTCAGATATGCATATGTCCTACCAAATCCACTGGGAACTGAGGGAAGGCATTACTGGAACCACCAATTCCAGCACTTCAGGAGAAAGACCCAAGTTTGTACCATGGTCATATTATTTCAGATCACTTTTTAAATTTTTCTACCAACTTTACAGAGAAAGAGAGAGATGATTTGCTTAGAATAAATGTCAGCCTGTTTGAAGTGATAGAAGTTCAGGACACGATGAACACACAGACCACACTACAGCACCTATGCACCAAGTTTACTAGAGTCAGTCTCTATACATCCACGATGCACTGGACTTGTGTGTTTGTGCAACTACTTGAGCAATGCTGTTTCAGAGGTTTCTGTACAGGAAACCCAACTAGAAATACAGGAGTGCTACAAATAAAAAAAATACTGCTTTTTGACTTTCAGACTTTGGCAAGGATATGCTACTTTGCGGAATTAGACTATGAGCCAACATGTTCATACTGCAAACAGTGACATCATTACAGAAAGGTCTTTTAGGATCAGAATTTATATTCTAGAGGAAACAGATTAACAAGCCTGACACATAGACTTTCTGCAGATGAATAAAGCCTTTAAAAAGTCATCTTAAGATCCTGGCTGCCTTCCCATCCGCATGGTGAAAATTCTGCCCTCTGAAAACTTCCAGCTAATTTACTTGAGGCAAAGATGTTTCATAATGGAACACATGAGATATGTGAAGATTTTGAAGCAGCCCCCAGCTTCAGAGATGATGTACCATTTCCACACCACCACAAAAGAAACTTCCTGCCCGCTGATGTAAGCAAGGGAAGAAAAAGGGAAAGCAAAATGGAAGAGGACATTGAACAGGTCAGCTGCAACACAAGCAGCTGTTGTTCATTTGAAGCAACAGTAGTTTCCACTTGGGTTTGCTCTGTTTTTTCAGATACTTTAGTATATATCTGGGTTGAGAAAACCCTACCTGAGGGTTCACTGTCACTGAACGCTGTGGGTTGTGTATTGTCCTTCATGTCTATGCTTGGTCTCACAAGCTGCCCAGCGTTCATGTGCATGCATAGCTTTGAAGCTGTACAATTCTAAGGTACGAGATTTTTCTCATGATTTCTACAACATGCACAATTGCAGCAAGCATAGATCTCCAGCACTTAATTAAAGAGTCTTCTTCCACTGCCCTTTTGTCCCTCTGACTCTTATCCCTTCCCTTCTCTTCCTTTCTTTCCTTAATGCCACTGTGACTTGAGTCTCCTCTCTTTCTTTTACAGAGCTGCACAGGGTATGTCCTGGCTGATTAAAAATTGCAATCTCTCACTGTAAGCCAGGATATCTGGAGAAGCAGCAGACCTTTGATGACGGAGCTCAACTAGTGCCTCCAAGGCTGCCAGATGGCTTTTCATCATCCCCATCTACCGAAGTCCCACAGGAACCACATAGGCCTTGGTTTTGGTTTTATTTGAAACATCAGAAGCCATAATTTAGACTTTAAAGTAAGGTATAGAGTCCTTATAATGGACAAGGATGGCATGACCTGCCTTCAGGAGAAATCCTCTCCTTGCTGTCAGTGGAGAAGCAAATGAAGCCCTGCAGTACTTTTTGTAAAGGGGCCTATGTAGGTGTATGCGATGAATGAGGAGGGGCTGGGGAGCAGGGACACTGTTTAGGAGATCACCTGATCTCCTGCTTACCTGATCCTGAAGGTCCAGGGGGGCCTGGCTGGCCAGAAGGACCAGGCCTTCCAGGTGGACCCATGATACCCGCAGGTCCAATGTCTCCCTTTAGTCCCTAGGAGAGAGGAGACATCCATTTATTTGCTAAACTATTAATAGCACACAACTTCTTCCAGCCAGCACCGGCTTCCCTTTCAAGAAAGGCAAGACAGTTGCCAATAAAAGCATGCAGCATGAGCTTCATAGTCACCACCCCAGGGAAGAGGTTCTGTCCTCTTCCACGTGGAGACAGAAAAGCATGTCCAGGCAGGACTTCTGCTCCCAAACATGAACAGTCCCAGAGACCTGTTCTGTGTGGAGTCAAGATTCACCCTACTCTGACCTCAATCATTTGAAAGCCTTTCTTTAAAGATGCCTTTTTACCCCTGGTAGCTCTCTAGGAGTCAGCGCAGCTCAGAAAGAAAGGGCTGGTGGAGCTGAAATAGCTGACCCTGGGAATCCTTAGTTACTGTACTAATACACACTGGGGAAAAAAAGAGAAAATTCACCAAGGAGTTGGCAAGGGCTGCCACAGTGACATTTCCCAGTCTTAGGGTGCAGCCTTTCAGAAGCACATCAATGGCTTTGAGGCCCACACTGTTTCCAGAAGTACTTTAGGTGCCTGGATTCCTGCATGTCCTTGACTCTCACCATGGGTATAGCTATGTTAACAAATCATTGCAAGGTAAGCAAGGGCTTGGCTTTACGAAGTGCAAGCTAGTGTGTGGCAACGTCATGCTGACAAATGGTGTCCCCCTGGTACCTTATCACTCAGTCAAAATGCTGTAAAATTACCTATGGGAGATCAGCTTTCACACAGTTACCATATAATACCTAATATTCTGTAAAATCAACCCTAATTTGCCTCATGGGAGCTTGTTTGTGCAGCCATACCCTTAGGCATTTGGAAGTTTCACCCTAGAACTGTTCAGCACCTTCCTATTTTTGCTCCTGAATTTAATACTGTGACACTTATTAAAAATAACTATATTTATCTTTCTGCTCATATACTCTCCAAGGCTTGGATTTCTCAGCTTCATATTTCAGAAGTGTATTGCGTAGCTTGAAGTTTAAATATCTGATCTGATTTTTATGCAGCAGCATACATTATTTAGCATAACAAAAATGATGTGTACTATTTAAGCTTTCCTTTAATGACAAAGGAGATTAATTCCTTGAAGATGGTGTAATTCCAGGTTAATGTGCATTCAGGAGCATGTGATGAGTGGTTGCATGTCTAATTTCAGAGTAATGGAGCATATATAGTAATATATGCTAAAATAATTTGTTGTTAGATAATATTGTTGTATCCCATGGATACGTTTGAATGTCACTTGCACCATTTCAACAGAAGAAGGTTGGTTTTGCCATGCTCCATAAAGAACTAATTGAATATTTGCTTTGTTTAATCCTATTAGGTAAGCTCTGTGCCATCAAAATATTCCAGGATTTATGTGAATGTCAGTGATGCTGATCCCTAATTACTTCTTACATTACGCAACACAGAACTAGCAGACCAG
Source organism: Buteo buteo (assembly GCF_964188355.1). Classification (NCBI taxonomy): domain Eukaryota; kingdom Metazoa; phylum Chordata; class Aves; order Accipitriformes; family Accipitridae; genus Buteo; species Buteo buteo. The sequence continues at coordinate 39,637,619 of NC_134172.1, forward strand.
GATTTTGTAGCCCCAAAGAAGTCTGTGGGAAATCTCTTTCCCCCACACAACAGCAATCTGGCAGAGGCAAGCCAGCGCCAGTTGGACATGTACTGCCTGAAAACTAGCTGTCTTCCGTGTCTCCTGCTTTGGCGGAATGATTGCTTAATGCTCTTTTGTTTAACACAGATAGATTAAATAATAATGGTAGAGATTTATATTCAATATTTTTGCCTTGTTTCTTTTCACATGCACCCATAGCATTCAGAGAAGATTTTTCCATGGACAATATTTATATTCCTCTCCTTTCTTTCAAGGTAACATTACCTAAAGCCCTAAGTCATTCCTTCTTATCAAGACTGAAACCCTAAACTTGCTCCTTAGGGTCAATTCCCAAGTTACAAAGCTTTGGGTGTTATATCTCAGTTAGAGGTCGGTGAGGCTGTGACTTGTGACTCCCACCTCCTTGCCACCTTTTAGAAAGAGCCTGCCCCAGAAGCAGGGGAGAGCTGAAGATGTCAGTGAGATAATCAAGACGTATCTCAAAATGGAAGTGGAAGTGACACCTTCCTAATTTAGCTGTTTTATCTAGGGATGTCAGCTGGATCAAGAGACAGGAAACAGCCCCATGTTGATGGAAACTATCCTCTCAGCTGAACAAACAGCCAGACAACTACAGCACTTAAAGGCAGCAGCCAGACCCACAGAGCCTTAAAATGCCACTCTCAAGTTTTTTCAAAGGATTAGAAAAGAAGAAAGGAAGTAGCTAGTTCACCAATTACAGAGAGGGAAACCCAGTTTTCTTGCAGAAGATCAATGCTGAAATTGCTTTCAGGGTTTGTGTACTGAGCCTTGGGCCTGGAAATCCTAATTTAAGGCCAGACTATAGTCCTTTTAGTCACAGTGATTGTTGCCTTAAACTATGACATGGCTTATGTCACCACTTTTTGATTAAGACACTGTGAAATGTCTACGGTCAAGTAAGGGGTGCACTGTGTTCAAGCTGATCTGCAGGCACTGTCTTCTCTTTGCCTTACGCTATGTAAAGATATTCTGTGCATATTACTTTCACAGGACAGATGAGCATAGTTTACAAAACAAAACAAAAAAACAAAGAGCACACATCAGCTTTTAAAACCTGATAAATCAAGGACAATAAAATATTTCTTGTGGGTCATCTAGCAGACTTATATTACACATACCTTCCTTTACTTGGTGACCTATTATTCCCTCCCTAACAGCCAACTTTCAATTTTTCCCCACACTAGCTATTCTTTCAATTCAGATAGATACTAGCTGATGGCATCAGAGCAACAGTGAAGCAGGCATGTGCCTCTGTTTGCAATGCTGAGCATGACAAGACTGCAAATAAAATACTTTTGGCTAAGCCCAATAACTACCACATCTACAAGCTCCTGTATCTGAGCAGATGTACATTAACACCAATGTCGGTGTAGTGAGAACAGGTTCCCTTCCCTGCTAGTCAGCGGAAAGAAACAGGCTCTGCAGGTGGCAATTCAAAGCACCAGGAACCGGTCTCCTTTGTATCCCCAATATCACTGCTTAAAAAAAACACAAAAGGAAAGGTGCACTCAAAGAGGCCCATTTAGTGACTTGAACAGGTAACTATACCAATATTGCTACCTCCTCCCTAGAAAATGCTGTAGTGGAGGAGTCAGTATCAAATTTACGCACAATTCCAAGCCTTTACAATTCATCTAAAAGTCTGAGAAAATAGTTCCACCAGCATAATTATTTTGAGCTCCAAACAAGGACCATTTGTTAACCATCTCATTCCTGAACAGCTTCCATACACGATTACCATCCCTTAAGCTCACTATGTGTTTTCCTGGCCTTTCTCAGAGCAGAAGAATCTGTCCCTGGCATGCAGTACTATGGCAAGAACCACCTTATAAATATCCAGTCTAACAAATCAATCTTGGTTTAGTGTTAACAGAGGAAACGGGAGAAACAGAGAGGGTGTTTTAGTGCTTTGGTTCTTTGCACTGTGTGTCGGACATCTCCAAGGCCTTGTGGCTCTGCAAGCTGATCTGTGTTGACCAACACCTGGGCCTGGGCAAAGCCTGACTCAAACAAATTGGCTGGTGTGGACGGAAAGCATCCCCCAGGCAGGTGCGGCAGCAAGGGCCAAGCCTGAATGGGCACTGGATGCACACTTAGTGCATGTGCTAGAAACCAGGAGTGTATGACAGTGTAATACAGGACTGAGGTTTGGATGTATAGACCAGTGGTTTTCATTGCCACAGACCACATACCAGTTTAATCCACTACAGCATAGCATTCTTAGTGTACAGGCAGCTACTGCCAGTGCACACAAGCAGTGTTTTTGCTAGCAGTAGTGTAGCTCTTTGCACTGGTGAGCCAGGGAGAAAATTCATGGACAGGCAATGGGACCTCCCTTGCAAGATGCTGACGCTGCCTCTCTGCCTGGAGCTGAGGTGAGGAGGAACTAGTTTATGTAGCATCCACAGCAATCCCTCCCTCATTCAGAGCCCCAGAAAGCCAGTGTTTACCTACAAACCTTTCTTCGCTTATCCCAGGAACCTGTTTTTGTGAGGGGCAGAGGATGGCACCTGGGCAGGCTGAAATGTGTTGCATTTTGGATATATCCTATTTGCCATTGCAGCCTGCCTGTAAATTGAGCAGCCCTGCTCCCTAAGTCAGCTTCAGGGTTGGGATCTACAATGTGTAGGGCACCACAGCATTACATCCCATGCTGTCTGAGACCTGGACCTCATGCCAACTCTCTAGCCATTAGGTGGGGTTGGGACTGTAGCTCTGTGTTGCTTAGGATTCAAAGGAGGGGTTCAGGGTCTGCTCAAATTGTATTCAACAAGTTCATTACCAAGCCAGGAAAAATACAACTTTCCCCGATGCTGCACATCCAGGGAGCTGAATGCTACAGATAAGGGTCCAGCTCTAAAGCTGAGGCTTCAACTCCTGCTTAGCCTGTGCATGAGTGTGAGGTGTTTCAGGGCTTCTGTCTGCTCCCTGTGTGATAAAGCGCATGGTACCACGAAAGCACAGACAGCACAGTTGTACACCACGACCACACAGACGCCATGAGTCATGTGAAGAGGAAACACCATGGTCCTACTTGTTTGCCTCGTTTTCCGGGTCTTCCTATAGGTCCTCTGTGTCCTGGTACTCCAGATTGTCCCTTCGGGCCCATCTCTCCCTTGGTGGGTGTGGACAGAAAGGAAGCAGGATGTAAATACATGGTTATACCAGCCTTTTACAAGACAGCAGATGGATGGTGCTTTCATTCACACAATTCCTCTAGATAATGCTGGCACCATTTCTTTCTCAGAAATCCAAGATTATAATAAAATATTTTAAAACAAGCATAAAGTAAAAAATATCTCTTACAATTTACCCACATTTCCCTGAAAAATCCTTTCCTAAAGAGGAGGTCAAATGGAGAGTTCAGAAACACGCTCAGAGACTTGGTGAGGTCAAGGCTAGCAAAACTCTCTGACCCCTCGGCAGTATTTTGCTTTGCTGTTAAGATGCAAGTGTAATAAAAATCACTCAGTGAAAGGGAGGTGAATTCACTCATCTTTTAGCCTCCCTAGAAGCATTATTTCCTTACCCTAATTTCAGAAATAAGATGTGATTATGTTGTAAAATTATCCTCCTTTAGGCTTTCTATCAATAAGCCAACATCTGAATGTTGATTGTTCTTCAAGTACAGAATAACGATGACATAAACACTGGTCATGGATATCACTGTTATTCATAGTAGTGCCATTTTGATTCACACCATCAAGGAGGAAATATTTATTAGCTTCAAGTGAATAAACCCCAAGCAATTAGGGCAGTTATGAACTTACAATCAAGAGTTTGAATATGTTGAAACAGGAGGAAGATTATGACTAAATCAATGTTCTGGGGAAAAAAGAGGAACACCAACAAACAGCTAAATCTCAGAGTTTTCTCAGAAGACAAAAAGCCTAAAGAATTTGTCCAAGTCCAAGAAGTGTTGGTCATTGAGTCAAGCAAGACCTTCAATACCTTATACTTTCCAGGATGTCCCTGAAGCCACTCATCGACCCTGTGTCAGCACTTAACACAACTCCCCAAAATATCACACCCACTTACTTTTTGTCCCAGCATTCCGGGGAAGCCTATTTCTCCCTACAAATTAAAAGGAGAAAAATCATCAAAAAATGTGGAGACATCTTTGACAAAGCAGCACCTTCCTTGGAAGGAACTAAAACAAGCGCTATGTACTGATATCGGTTAAAAAATCGCACACTGTGATTCAGCACTGCGAGTGATGCAGTAGGTGGAGAATGATAAGCACAATTTTACTGTAAAGCCCCTTGTATGGTAACACTACTCCTCTGTCTGATCCTCTGCCGCCTGCTTCCTCTCCGCTGGCAAAAACATCCCAACTGTGCTTTTGTCTACAGGCAACCATGCTACCTGGACAATTCTCAAAGCCTGCAGTTTGGGAATGGCGTTTCTCCATTTACATCAAAAGCAGTTTACTTTTCTTTTCTTAGTTAAAAGAACCCCCAAGCCACGAATCTCACACACCACCCCACCCCTCCACCCCCACCTCCAGCATTATCATATCACCAGCTAAAAGCATTTTGGCGAGCTGTCTGGTTCTGTCCTGCATAGGCCAGGAGGGACTGAGGTTACCTCCAGGGAAATCCCCTTCTGACTCATCAACCCCCCTATGTGCCGGGGGGGGGGGGGGGGGGGGGGGGGGGGGGGGAGGGGGGCAGGCACATGGAGGGGGAGGCTGCCCCACCACCCTCCCATCAGGTAGGACCACTGCCTTCCCTTCCCTTGCCACTCTTGCCCTCCCAAGAAGATGCCTCCAGCCTCCCTTCCTCCATACTGCTCCTGGTTTTTGCTATCAGAAGCACATTAGTCCTCATGTGCACGTTCAGCTAAAGCTCACAGCCTTTTGGAAAAGAAAATTACCTGGTCTCCTTTGACTCCTTTGTCACCCCTGTCACCTCTGGATCCCTGGAGAGAGATAACAGGGTGACAATAGCTTAATTAGTAGCATTTCATGAGGAAGCAAAAAATATTTCTCCTACAGGAGGTGTTATTTGGAGTCACGCAGAATACAGTAATATCTTCAGAGTGAGGTATAGGTACCCTCAAATGTTTCCTTATTACTTTTATTGATATTATAACGGAATTAAGAGTAAGGCTTGTAGGAAAAAGGACTCATTGTCCCCAGATAATTGCTTTAAATACGTGCTGTCCTGGACATAATACTTCCAAACTTGATTTTTTTCCCCAGTTGGCTTCATCCAAGTTCAGGTCCCACTGTAAGGTCTTACAGTGAAAACTGCCTCTGTGCCAAAGTATATATAGCCTAAATAAACCAGACCAACAATTAAGGATTATTATACCCATTCTACAGATGGAGAAACTGTAGTGAGGTGCACTGTAGTAACCTGTTCACAAGAAGATGGGGTGTAAAACTCATTTCTTCAGCATCCCAAGACTGTGATCCTTCTTGATGCTTGTTTTCATTTCTCAGTGGGACCTTTAGACTTCACTCCATCAAAATTAAATCTCATTTCTACAGTTACTTCTTTTTACATAACTGTTGCCAATTGTTAAATTATACATTATTCTATTGTCACACTGACCTTTTCTCCTCTAGTTCCAGGAAAACCCTAAAGGGAATGATAGATATTTTAATGCTTCTCGCTTTCAAGATCACCCAAGAAGCTGGACTTTCAAACTTCAAAGTGAAGAAAAAGAATGAAGCACAAATAATTAATTGCATCAGCTTGTAAATGCAAATGAATATTTATAGCTTCTAAAATTGCACTGAAACAGAACTACGAAATATGAATTAAAGGCAAGACAACTCAGCCCAAAAGCCAATGTGAAAAAGCCAGGTAAAGCCAGCAGGTTTGATATTGCTTTAAAATTGAAGCAAGGGAAATAAAATGTAACTGAAAGTGAATAAAGCCTTAGAAGCCACAATTAATAATCTAAAATAATACTAGCAATAATATTCCTCTTCTGTTGTTGGTTTTTGTTTTTTTTTAATTTCTCCTGTGGAACATCCTTAAAATATACTTGAGTAATCTTCTAATGTGAAGATTACTATAAAACTGAGTTTCTCTTTAAGAAACATACAATAAACAGTGGTGTTCAGTTCTTCTTTCCAGTCCTTTATCTGAATAAACTGATCACATATTTTTTTTCAAGTACCTTAAAATGTTGTGGCTCAAATTTGTAAAGGCAGAGGCTATGCTATAGGCAATGATGTGCAGATACTAGAATCCAGATCCAGACCAAATACTACAGATCCAGACCAAATTGTGCTTGCTATCCAACTGTCAGTACATACGCATAGTTTTAGTAGAGTACCAAAATGATCTCCACAATCCTGTGAGGTGGGTGGAAAACATTGCAGAAATGATTTAATGCTGCAGTTACACTTAAGAACTCCAGTCTTCTAGTGGGATACAATCATATATGAGTTTTGCTTTTAAAATAAATTTTTGCATTACAATAATTTATACCAAAGCATTTTTATGAAAAGCCAAAAACACAGCCAAGCCCAACCAGACAACAAAACCTTGCTTGAAGAAGAACATATCTTTTTAGCTGTATTAGAAAAGATATATCTTGATAAATGCCTTCCAGCAAATTCATGAGGGAAGCAGCTGTCAGCAGAGCGTTAGAAACCAATGTCTGAAAATGCAGCGTTTGGTTAACAAACCTTGGAGCCCATTGGTCCTCTTGTACCTGGCAATCCCATCACACCCAACTCTCCCTTTTCACCCTAAAGGGGTCAATAAAGAGAGTTATTGATTGTGGCTCTCTGATGAGGTCGTATTTGAATGTCTGGCAGTTTAGGGGTTCAGGTTTTATGTCAAATAGGTGAGACAAGCCTGGCCTTGGTGTAGCATTGTAGTCAGAGGTCTATATTGCAATTATATTCTGCCTGAGTCCTCATATGTTATCTTATTCTTCTATTTGCATATTCTTGAGTGTGTAACTTGTGCTTCAGTTTTGCCAGATGCTATTAAAGGACATGCAAGCAAATTAGCATCAGCAGTGCATCCTTTTTTTGCGTGAACGTGCATTGTCTCTACCTAGCATCACTTCCACTGAGTTGCAGAAAAGGAAAGTATTTTGCTGCAAGCCTTTGTGGCTCGGAGAGGCATAGTGACTACTTTTGTCATAGTTCTGAGACATCATGTGCTTTAAAGTGGTTTGGAGCCAGTAAATCAAGAAAAGGCTTTACAACAACTTCTCTGTCTGCTGTCAGATAATTATGTCTAGTGTGAAATATGGAGTAGTCCCTGCAAACATGCAGCAGTGCTACCAGCAGAATACAGTTGGCTCTCATTCTCCTTTGGCTTTCACTGTCCTAGAAATGGAGAGAATTTTCACATTGGCTGCTGCCCCAGCAGAAGTTCAGAAAAGACTTGAAGAAACAAAGTAGGAGAAATAAGGATTGGATCAAGGTTGTGTCAAAGAAAGGGAAGACAAATAAGGAGACCTGGCTGAAGAAGTAGAAGGCACAGAGATGGTACTGAGAAAAAAACCCAAGCAGCATCTTACTTTAAAATTGAAACAAGGCGATAATTACAGAGGGAGATTTACAGCAAGAGGATGCAGCAAATGACTATAGCGAAGTATACAAGTTTGGGAAGATCAGAGTTGAGAAGAGAAAGGAGACACAACTGATGGAAGTGAGCACAGAGATCTGCTGGCCTCTGTTTGACTAGAGTCTTCACTGACAGGCATAAAACCAAAATTTATAAAGACTAGAAGAAATGAAAGTGTGAACCCATCTAAAGAACAGAGGAGACAATAGAAGCAGAAGAACTGGAATCAAACAGCAAGTAAGACTTGCAAAGTATAGGCAAAAGTATTACTACTGAATGTGAGGGATGCTTTACTACTGAATTACTACTGAATGTGAGGAGTGTGAAGAAAAAGCATAGCAATAGTCGAAGAGGAGATAAAATCAAAATTAGGAAGACTTCATAAATAAAACCAGAGCTTATTTAAGGAAAAGGCCAAGGGAATGAGTTTTCTGACTGCTCTGCTCTCAGTACTGACTGTGAGGGAAGGACGGAGTTGGACCTTCCTTCTGCCCTGACTGCTCTCACTGTGGGAAATCACAAACAAAAGAAAACACAATGCATTTGGGGACACACACACAATTTCCCATCCCACACTTCAAAGTGAACATTGGCTTCTTTTAAGTACATACTCTGCTGTTGCTTGCCTACATTTCCACATACTATAATATGATGTTCTTCATCTAACACAGCTGTGAAGAGCTAGAGGGTCTGCTTCCCAGATGCGGCTTGAATTCAGAAGTCATCTACTATTATTCGTGCAGTAGCAAGAGCTACTGCATCACATACTCTGAGGTGGGGGCACCAACCTTCATGGAGCAAATAAAGGGTCAAAGATTTACTGGAAAATGTAGCTTTGAACTAAACATTGTGTGCAGTCCTTTTGTCTGATGCATACTGGCTTGAAGAAAAGCAAGTTATCTCAAAAGTCCCAGTAGAAACTCCATATACTGTGGCTCTTGAGAAGAGCTGTATACCTTTTGCATAAGATAATACTCAGTAAAGGACTGTCCTGCAGCTTTTTTGTAATAAATGCAGGTGAAGCAACTACTCTGCAGTAGCAAAGCCTGTCCTGCCATTTCTTTTGCTGTTGGTTATTAAAAATCACAGGAATGAGTGTTTGTTTGTATGGGAATGAACTTCAAAGATGCGATCAGCAATCCTCATGGTTGGTAACCTCTTTCTCCTGATACCAGTGACCTATTCTCACTCTGACCGCATGGGCACACAGTTACACTGCCAAGAAGTAGACGTTCAGGCAAAGAGATCATCATAAAAGAACGGTCATAAAGATGATGATCAGTTTTGAAACACTGATTCATGTGAGACACCAGTGGTTATCAATGAGTCTTCATTAGATTGATTTTCAATTTCCCTTTGACATATTTTAATCAACATAAGAAGTGCTACAGGGGCTAGGCTGAAGATGGAGTAACCTAACCCTAGACTGGGCAGGTCTTTGCAGAGCAGTGTAAGAAACGGGACAAGCACAGACTGTCCTTGCACTGCTGCAGCTTCCCAGCCTCCAGCAGATAGTGGTTTAGGGACTTCCCAAGACAACTGTTCTGTTCAGATCGTGATGTTGAACAGGTTATATATTCCATGTGAATTTTAGTCTTACCTTCTGTCCCACAGGTCCAGGCCATCCTACTGGTCCTGGCATCCCAGGGACACCCGGGGGACCTGGTCTACCCTTGAACAGAAAACATCGATTACAATGATTTATGTAACATCATTCCTACACACAGGCCTCCACTGCAGACAGGAGATATGGAGGAATAAAGTCTTTTCAGGAAAAGACCTGCAAATTCTTCGTTACCTTGTTTCCAATACAAAAAAATTACTATATTATATTCATAATACAGTTTGTGTTGATGCTACTGGAGCAAGTGTGTGCTTGCAGAAATACCAGGTTATACTGAGTCAAATAAGTAGATCAGCTACAGAGTAAATCTACATGCAATCAAAATAATAATCTTAAAAACCTAGTATCAATAACTTAGATCCTCTTTTCATTTAATAATAAGATGTAAATCAAAAAGACCTGCATGTAATTATGACAGTATGAATCCAATTTACATTAAGAACAGACCCAAATCTTTAACTAAGATATTCTTATTTGTGTTTACTGTTATTCCTATTCTCAACATTCTCATATTACTAGCTATAATTGCTCTTTATTAGCTACTATATGACTACCAATAACTACAACACATATAGTTATTTATCTATTTTGATTACTGCCTGTAAATCACTCTTTGTGTATCTCCTAAAATGCTGCAGATTAGTGCTATTCCACTGCTTTACGCCACTTGACAACTTAATCTTAGAAATGTCATCATGACATTGGGGGCTAAGAGTGACCTCCCATCAGCCAGACAGGTTTTAGCAAGAGATATACTGTTTTATTTCCAACCTGAGCAACCTCTCTTTTGGGACTTACTAGTTTTTGTCAGAAGAGTAAGTACTGATGTACTGTGTTTAAAGTTTGCACTCTCTTGTAGGTTGGTGGGTGACTCTAAGACATTGCTGATTTGAACACTTGAATATATATAAGAAGTACTATTTTTGTTTACTGTAAGGCATTTGCAATTTAGATTAAAGAAAAAGACCTCTTTTGTTTATGTGTTTCATATTTATTTGAATTACTGATTGGTAGCTAGTGTTAAAATCCTTTGTATATTATTAGAAGGGCGTTAAAATCCTTGGCATATTATTAGAAGGGTACTTCTTTTCCTGGTTAGTGACTACCCCCTGCATATCTCTGATTTCATCCTGCATTTCTGACTTCTTTTAAAGTTAATTACATTAAATAGAGGTACTTAGCGCCTGAGATAACGTATTCTGTTTCACCACATGTAGGGGCGCATATTTTTGACAATATATCATGGTTCATATGACACCAAGCATGGGATTGTAGTCAGCATACTGCATTTGTGCCAAAACTCTGTGAGTGTAATCATTAATGGTTATTCCTCCTTTGGGGGTGTTTGGCCAAGCCTTGTTTAGACTTTGGAGGAGTAAAAAATTTGATTTTGCTTTGGGCTTTTTTTAATACACCTTTTATGATAGTTCCCATACTCTGCTTCCCCTGTCCACAGAGACATAGTTCAGATAATTTCCCACTCTGTTTTAATTGTCTGGCCAGAGCTGCAGGCTTTTACTGAGGGAATTTGTCGAATTCAAACCAGCTGGGACAGCTCTCCAGCCCTGCACCCAGAGCTCCCTACCGCCCACCCTGGGTACCAGGGAAAGCGGCACAAACAGGTTAGACTCCAACATTAGCTGA